>NC_067149.1:29735840-30102090 GCF_903995435.1 Acomys russatus
AAAAGGCCTAAGGACAGACCCTTCCAGCCTCTGCATCTCCATACATTTTTGTGTGTACATACATGCATGGGTATGAATATGCAGAATCCAGTGGTTCATATCATATGTCTTCTTCAATAGCTGTTGGAATCAGGGTCATTCTCTGAACCTCAAGCTCACAGATTGGACTAGAAAGACTGGCTAGCAGACACCTGGTTCCCCTTGGATCTTTCTGAATCTACCCCTCAGCTTTGAGCCTACAAGTGTCTATCACTTCACTTGACTTTTAATGTAGGTGCTAGGGATTCAAATCCAAGTCTTCATAGATGCAATGCAAGCATTCTACCTTGTGAGCCATCTTCCTGGCCCCTAGATAGATCACATTTTTAATTCACTCATCAGTCAATGAACATCTGGACTGCATTCATTCCTTAGCTATCCTGATTGCTGTTTTAGATACTGATGTGCACATTTCACATGAGCACACATTCACCTCTCTCTTGAACACACATATCCAGGAGTACAACTGCCAGGTCAGATGGTAACTTTAAACTTTGGAGGGATTTATGGGCTGTGTTCCAGACTAGTCAGTTGTACAATTGCCATTCTTCCCTGTGTTGCGGATGAAAATATAGCTGTTTATATTCTGTGGCCATGATTTCCATAAACACACAAAGCATTGTTTGCAAGTACTGCTACGCACTGCCCTTTGCAAGGATGCAGAAAGAGAGAGAGAGAGAGAGAGAGAGAGAGAGAGAGACTGCATTCTTGTTTGCAACATTACTAGGAATTGTTTGCTATTTCAGAAAAGAAACAATCCAAGCATACCATTTGTACTATCTGAGCTATGACTAAAGCACACCTATGTCATATGTCAGACTATGTCTATGCTCTCAGCCAGGGAAAGTTTAGTTCCTCAGTGGCCATTTGAATCTCTCCCAAGTCAATGTTTAGTGTCTGGGGACAGTTATCCCTGGCATCTAGCAGGTAGAGTCCTGGATAGTTGGTCCATATCTAGCCCCATTGTGAACAGTGTTTAGATCCAGAACCTACTCATAGCTCTGCAGCAGCTCAAAATGGACATTGTTTTCACAAACGGAAATCCAAAAATATATTAGGTACTTGAGGGGAGCTGTGCCTGGGCATTTTTTTTAAGCTAAACTCAATTAGTCTTATTAGATGTAACTATAAGTTAGCCTTTATATAACCATGGATGATTTTATGCCATGTGTAGCTTACTTCATCTCTGCATGACATTGGGAGATATTACACATTGAAGTCACTAGAACAGCAACCAATGGGTTGGACTTTGTGGATTTGGTGCTCAGTGCTGGAGCAACTTCAGTTTCCTTAAGATAAATGGACCCCCTGGGGCAATAATAGACACCCAAGAGTTCTGGGGCTCTATAAGGAAGGAGGAAGAGAAGACACTGAATAGTCATTGGTGATGATCAAAATTTCAAATATCTTTCACGATCTTGATTTATAATCCTGTGTTTTTTCTTCTCCTCTTCTATCGTCCTCTCCTCCTCCTCTTCCTTTCTTTATTCTCTCTGACATTTTTGTAGAGTTCCTTACTTACCACAAGAAGCACTCACAAGGAAAACCAAGGCAAGCAACACTCCAGTGGCCAGACACAGCCCAGCATCCTTTCAAGCACAAACAAGGGCTGCTTCCAATATCATGGAAACCCATTTTGTCCACTGTCTCCTATCAGCAGATGTTGCTTTTGCCCACAGTCTTGCATCAGTGGATGTTGCTACCAGCTTTGCCTATCTTAGAACATTAAACTAGATGGAGAAAATAGCCTGCATGTGGGCCACAGAAACTCCATCAAAGAGCTGTCATGGCTTGGGTGAGAGCTGAGAACATTACTTGCCTCTGGGAAATCAGTGCTTGAACCTTTCCTGTATTCAGTGTGGAATAGCACATTTGCTAAGTGGTCTATGAGGAAGACCCTATTCTCTGCAGAATTCCATCCTTCCGCATACATAAGGACCCACATGACTATGCACATTGTATATGAAAGTCCAATTTCTAGTGAACTAGAAAGCTGCTTAACGTAGACAAGTGCTTATTTTACAGAACCTGAGAACCTGTGGTATAAAAGTAAAGCCTGATGGTACATATTTGTAATTCCAGAACTGGGCAGGCAGAGATAAAGTGTACCCCATGGATCACTAGCCAGTTAGGCTAGCCTACTTGGCACCCTCAAGGCCAGTGAGAGACCCTGTCAATAAAAAAAATAACAAGACAGATAGTACTTGAGGGACATGCCTTGTGTTTCCTTGTATACACACACACACACACACACACATAAAGGCACACAGACACACACACATACACAGAGACCCACAGACATACACACACAGAGACTCACAGGACACACACACACATACAGACAGATATGCACAGAGACACACAGACATACATACAGAGATTCACAGACAGACACAGAGACATACATACAGAGACAAACACATAGTCACATACAGAGAGACATACAGACAGGCATAGTGACACACACAGACAGATACATACACAGACACACATAGACACACACAGATGCACAGAGACTCACAGACACACACTCAGAGGCACACAGAAACACACATAGAGAGACACACAGACTATACAGAGAGACACACACACAAACAGAGACTTACAGACAGACAGGCAGACATACATACAGAGACTCACAGACAGACACAGAGAGATACATACAGAGACAGACAGACACAGAGAAAGGCATACATATAGAGACAGACAGACAGACAGACAGACAGATGCATACACACAGATGCATACAGACACACAGACATACACACAGATATTCACAGATGCATGCACAAACACACAAACACACACACACACACACACACACACACACACACACACACACACACACACACACACACACACCACACTATGACTCCGAGGTCCGAGGTTCTACTCTCAGGGATAATATTCTGAGCAGTTTGCTGAGTTCCTGGGAACCAACTTTTTAAGCAAGAAGATGCTTTCTCCCTCTTCTTCCCCTTCACTTTTCACAATTCTCCTTTAGACTGATTGGTTCTGGGTTTTGTTTTGGTTTTTTTGGTTTTTGTTTTTGGGTTTTTTTTTTTTTTTTTTTTTCCTTGACTAAGCCAAGAGCTGGGGAAGTAAACACTGCCTACTGCAGTGAGCCTGCTCAGATCCATGTGTCAGCTCAGCTTTCTGACTGCTCACAGAGGGCTAGAAAGTTGGCTCTTCTGGGGCTGGCTGACATTCCCCTGCAATGGAATTTCCTTTGCTGCAGAACCTGCGGCCAGCAGCATGCTGTGCACAGATTTTGTTTTTACTCAATACGTTTTCCTTGAACTGGACTTGATCGAGCCGCAGTTAGGAACGGAGCCTGAAGCACTGCCAACACATCAGCTGCAAAGCAGACATCCTGAAGGGTTTACAGTGTGGAAAAAAAAATGCCTGCTGTGGTCTGTGAAAGGACACAGTGCTATTGATCATGCCAGCTCTATGGTGAAATATGCTTCTTGTGCCGTGGTAGAGGAGTTATCCTGATAAGAACCAGGGTTGGTGGAGGGGATGGATGTATTTAGATATGTGGCTAACCCCCAGTGGGCTGAGGTCTTTGTATTTTCAATAGACTTTGACACAGGGGAGAAAACACATTAGAAGAAGAAATTGCTGGAGGGGAGAGGGGTTGGCCTGCCATCCCACCAACACCAAAGGCATTTTGAACTAGAAAGAGAGCAGGTCCCAAGGATATGAACTGCTAAAGTGCTGCGGAGAACAGTCACTTCAGCTGAGGTTGCTGGTGGGTGGAGAGGGGTGACCTAGATTCAAGACAGTGAATCAGAGGGAGGTTGAAAGGAAAGACATCTTCGGTGGCAGTTGGCTGTGCTGCCTTTTTCTGTCTGGGATTGGAATAGCTCCTTAGAAAGGAGTAAGTAACACACAACAGTATTATAGAAAGCTAGGGAGAGAGGGAATCCAGTGAAGGCTACAGGTAGCTTCACCTTAGTGACAGAGATGGCCGTGTTCCCATGATTGTGACAGACGTCATCAATCATACCGCTCTTTGCAACTTGAGGCATCCATTAGCAATAGACCAAAGTGAACATTTAAGCTACCCAGAAATGGAGGCTAGGAGATAGCTCAGTAGGTAAAGCACTCGGTACAGAGCCGTGAGGACCTAGGTCTGATCCCCAGCACTCCTATAAAAGTAAGATGCGATGGTGGTGGATGCTTGTAATCTCAGAGCTGGGGGAACAGAGTGGAGGACCGGAGGGTGGCAGGGGGATGGGGTTGCTGGTCTTGCTGGTCAGGAAGTCTGGTCGAACTGGCTAGCTCTAGGTTCAGTGAGAGAACTTGTCTCAAAATATAAAGCAAAAACTGATTGATGAAGACACCTGACATTGACATTCAGCCTCTGAAAATGTTCATAGGCATGCATTCACACACACACACACACACACACACACACACACACACACACACACACACTCCTCTTTCCACCGCCTCTTCACTCTCTTCCCTGAGACTTAGGTGCACGGCTTGTGGTGTGGACGTATCATCTGGGGCTAGGTGTCCCATGGTCAGTTGTTCTCTGCATTTAAATGAGTTGTGGGTCTTGGAGATGATTCCTCTAATGTGTATTCTTGTCAAAGACTCCTCGTCTTCTTGATTTCTTATTGCTTGTTTCTTTCATAAGGCCATGAAATAATTTATCACTGGAACTTGTTTTTCTCAATAGACTTCAGTGAAACACTGGGTGAATGAGTACTTGCAGGCAGGCACGCAGGACCCACCATTTAGGCAGTTTTTTTGCAAGAGTTTGGCAAAAGCTCTAGATCAAATAAAACCTACAGTCGTCTCTTTCCTTAAAGAATATTAAATCCTCTGGGCAAAACTCTGACTTGTCTATGGGCACCTCTGAGGCTATACATTTGCATAATAGCAACAGTTGACATACTGATAAGTTGTTATGCTCTGGGCTCTGAGCTCAGGCCTTCGGTAAGATTATGACATTAAATCTTTTCATGTCTCCAGCATAACTTTCCAAAAGAAAACACTGGGGTTCAGAGGAATTGAGCAACTTCCCCCAAGGTCACATAGCTAAGTACTTGCCAAGTTACTATCCAGACTCAAGGAGTCAGACATCCCTGCATCAGTTTGAAGCTAGCACTTGTAGTCTAGGGGTTCTTCCCCGCCCCCTTCCCCACTTCCTTCCCCGCCCCCTTCCCCACCTCCTTCTTCCATATGGTGAGTAAGGGGTGGTGGGATAGCTCCCAGCAGACAGACTTCATTCCCTAAATTGCTGGTGTGGAGACTTCAGCCACCCACCACCTCCTCTCCCTCTGTTTGGCAATGGTGGGCTGTGTGGAGAGGAAGCATGCAGAAATTGTAAGCTGACACCTCACTGCCTCACTGCTATGACTTATGGGCACACATCAGACACACAGTTGCCAAACACCCTCGCATGACACTCATTTTCCTCAGCTCCCAGCTGCCTGAGAGCCCTGAAAGAAAGCTGGGGCCAGCTTTGGGGTCAGCAGAGCAAACAGATGGAGATGAGGAAAGGTGACACTCGATCAGGCCTCCGCATCTGCTGGGCCTGCCATGGCTGCTTGTGCTGCCTGATGTCTTGACCCAGCTAATTCTGGTGGTCATCCTTGTGCCGGCTGTGTTATGTCACTCATCCCCACCCTGGGGTGACTTCTGCTTACAGTGGCTTATTCAGAAAGCCAAGCCAACAGGGTCCTAACCACTTTTTTTTCTTTTTTTCCATTATGGCATTGAGCCTACCTTTGGCAGACAGTCCTTATATGGATAGATGATGCCAGCTCCTGGGCATTGTACAGATAACATTAATGTGCATTCATATATTACCCTTCCTGTGTTTTGTCAGTTGACATCAACAACGCACACTAACTTTGTGAGGCTAACCGAACTAAAGGTACAGGTTTGTTTGAGGGAGGTCCCCTGTGTCGAGGAGCTGACATCATCCACTCATCAACCTTGCTAACAGTTACTAGCTCTTATGATTGCCAGTCAGCCTTACTTAGGAAGGCCCCTGCCAAGCCAGAAAGGCTTTCATTAGTGCTCCAATAACACATGTAAGCCACGGAGGAAAAATAAACTCGGCACAAACAGATCAGTAAAATTTCAATCTGAGCAAAGCGGTATTCAAGAAGAGTGAACTATGGCGTAGCTAAAAGTTTATTCCAGTCAGACCACTACTGAGACCAGAAGGAGGTGACAGCAAGACAATACAGCTTACAGCATGGAGTGTCAAGGTGGGGGAGATGGATTTTATCTGAGTTTCACTGAAATGCATAGAAGGGTCTGAAACAAAGAAATGATATAACATGAACGATGTTTCAAAACTTTCCTCATAATCTGGAGGCTATTTTAGACAGAATTAGGCATGGGAAAAATAGAGAATGAGACCATAACCATATTGTGGGGAAAGGAAAACTGTTGCAATAATAAAGGAGAAAAGTCAAAGTATACCACATGTTACTTCTGGTCATGTAGGACCCAAATGGCAACAGGCTGATGACGTAAGTGAGTCAAGTTCTTCATCACAAGTTTAAAAGTTGTAAAAGCAATACAATTCAAAATTGTACCTGTGTGGCCTATAAGATGGCTCAGCAGGTAGAGAAGCTGGCTGCCAAGCCCAGTGACTTGAGTTTGATTCCTGGATCCGACATGGTGGAAAGAGATAATGGATTCCTTCAAGAAGTCCTCTGACCTGCACACAATGGATGCACACATTATAGAAAGTAACTTGGCAACTGAATGTAGATTTTTTTTCTACCAGAATATTCTATTGTATGTTGATTATAACTGAAGAAAATGATACTCTGAGTATCTTGATTATTGAACCTAGGAACCCATTTAACAGTCACAATTTGCTAAGTAACGTTATTCTATAAAATAATTAGAAAATATATATGAAATATGTTTTTTGATATGGTAGATATTTATAAGTATAAAGTAAAGTATACAAATCAAAATGGACAATAAGATACACTTTTTACTACATCCTCAAGGAAAAAGCCTATCAAGTGACCAACAGCACTAGCAGAGCACTTCCTCATATCTGTCAATCAAGTGGTTTTGGTTTGTTTCTCCTATATACTAGAATATTATTAGAATAATTATAGTATATAGTATATGAAAAAGCATATTACTGTAATTAAAAAATAAATTAAAAAATTATCCCTACATGTGGGTAGCAATTATCAATGGTGAGTGTTAAATAAATTGTATAAATAGAAATAATATGTATATATATGTATATATATAAATATAAATACACATAAATATACACTATGGTTAAACATAATTATCTTCAACAGTGAGTCTTAGAAAATTATATTCATATATGTGTGTTAAATTTAATGTAATATTTTTATTAATGCTTTGAGAATTTAATAAAATATATTTTGGTCATATAGAACCCAACTCCTTCCTGATCTACCTTCTCCTCTCTACCCCTCTTCTCTTCTTGTCCCTTTTCATTTTTTATGTCTTATTTGTGATTTTTGCTTGTATTCTTTATTCACTTCCTTCTAGAAGGTCTTTTCCATTCCCTTCTTTTTCCTTAAATTCATTTTTCTATACTTGGGAGGACTATATTGTTTTTCATTAAATTTCATTGCTGTTCAAGAATGATAGGTGACGACGCAATCAAGACTACAAGCTGGGTGCAGTGGCACACACCTGCGATCCCAGCACTCAGGGAGGCAGAGGCAGGTGGATCTCTGTTAGTTCGAGGCCAGCCTGGCCTACAAAGCAAGTCCAGGACAGTCAAGGCTACATAGGGAAATCCTGTCTCAAAAACCAAACCATACCAAACAAACAAAAAAACCCACAAATGTATACTGGTGTCTGTACTGAGTCTGTACATCTGGTCAACTTACTATTGCCTCTTGCTCAGGGTACCTGAAATCTTCTCTCTGCCATTTAAAAGTCTGATTGTCCTTTTACTTTGTACTCAGGTTATAACCACAGAGATCATGCTGTGCTTTGTTTCCTTTCAGGGAGTTACTGATAGCTTTGACTGCTACCGACCATATAGACATCACATTTATTGGGAGTAAACAATGTGTTGTTTCCTGACTGGCCTCATGTCAATGACCATGTAACATTTCCTACTAAATAAATGCTGCTTAAATAAAAAGTATGCAATTTATTGTGGTAAGAAGGATAGTTTAAAGCGTGCACCCATGTAGTTTTGGCCAGACAAAACATTGCCAGATCTAAACAGATTTCTAGTTTACCAGGAGCCAAAAAAGCCCTACAGATGTGCTCAGATTTAGTTAGGAAATTGAGAACAAACGCTTCTGGAGCCCTCACTTGAGTGGCCTTTACCTCTTCCTGAGCTACATGGCAGTTTCAAGGTCTTCATACACAAGACTTGGAAGGGAAAGTCAGATGTGATTAAAAATACACATCTCACAGACGTCGGAGTGCTGTTCAAATCCCCAAAAGTGTGATGGAAAATGCAATTGCTTTTCAAATTTTTAGGGAGGGGAAAAAGGGAGGGGCCATCATGGCTCCTTGGTCTCCTCATTGAAGGAGTATGTTCAAGTGACATTTGGATTTGTAGTGTTATCTCAGCTGCTTGTTTTTCTGTGGAGTGGCACTGCTCACAGCCCTGGAGCCTAAAACTCAGCAACTGCAGGAACATGTGACTTGTCCCAGGAGATGAGGAGTCCTTATTATTTTTAGCATATGCTAAGTAAGTCTAGGTGAGTACAATGTAACTGTAAGCACGATTTATGGGAATGAGAAAAACACAAAATCCTGAGACTCTCTCCCTAAATCCAAAAATAGGACAAAATGCTCTTAGCATTTTCTATATCATCATTTTTTTCAAAAGGAGTTTAATGTTACTTATCTTCCTTTTTCTTTCATAAGTACACTCTAACTACATCCAGCTGTCTGGCTTTGTTTATAATAACCTGTTTACTTATCATCAATTTAAACACATGATCTGAACATCTGTCTCCTTCCAACCCTTATTTGCTTTTGCTATTCGTGTTAGCTTGAACTTGAAATCAGCATCTTTTTCTCTGCATCTCTGAGGAGTTACTGAGACCCCAGGGGTGTTTCCTTGTAATGGGCTGGAGAGGTGTGCTTAGTTTAAAATTTTATATCCAGTCCCACTAACAAAATTAGTACTGGGGAAAAGGAAGGAAGAAAGAAGAAAGACAGAAGGAACAAGCTACAAGGAAAGGTTTGTCTGTGTTACACAGACAGAGAATGAACTGGGAAAGAAAGTTGCTTTGTTTTGCCAGACAAAGGCAGGCTATCAATTTTCAGAAATGTGCATTCCCAAGACAACTGCTCACGTCTGCTAAAATGTCTACTTCTTTGAACTTACATACCAGAAAGCATTTTCTCCTTTGTCTCAAAAAGCTGAAGAATAGGGTTAATAATAACGTATATATTATATAAGTAGCAATAGACTGAGAATTTCATTAATTCCAACAATTCCGTTTTCTAAAAAAAGTGGTAAAAGAGGGACATAGAGCCGAATGAATGAGCCTATACAAATTCATGTTTTGGTTGACTACCTTTTAAAATCATGGACTTGCATTTCTGCATATAAAATATGTGCATGTGTTTGTACTTATTTATGTCCATCAGTTTGGTAGTTATAAGGTAGGTTATTTACATATGTCCATACACCAGTGAAGCAATGAGACCTGGCACATCTCAAGCAGGACTGATTGTGTGTGTGTGTGTGTGTGTGTATGTGTGTGTGTGTGTGTGTGTGTGTGTGTGAGAGAGAGAGAGAGAGAGAGAGAGAGAGAGAGAGAGAGAGAGAGAGAGAGAGAACTAGTTTGCCTTAAACAAATAGCTATCAGAGTATTTCTTCACATCTTATAGACTTTTGGTTTTGTTCCTCCCACTTCTCCAGCTTTAGCCACTGACCAACTGGAATTCTTGTACAAATAAACCTCTAGCCATACATGCATAAACCACACACCCAACACACACACAAACACACACACACACACACACACACACACACACACAGGCACGCACGCATGCACGCACACATGCACTCACAGTGGACTTTGATCTGTTTCCCAACAGCATTCAATAGCTGGGTCTTTGAGATAGAGTTCCTGTTACTAAGACTCCCCAGTATAATACTTTACTTATACCCCTACAATAATCATCATGCATAGGTTAGTGGAAGCAACTGATCGAAAAAGGCCTCAAGGATTTTTTTTTTTTTACGTTGTTATTGTTTGTGTGTATTTATAGTACGGGGACATGTGAAGGCTGAGCCCTAGGGCCATCTAGACCAAGGAGTCTTACCTAGATGATAATCTGAATTATTTCACATTCCTGACAGATATTTAGTTTTTCAGACCTTCCTCTTAAATATTTGTGCTGGTGTGTATACATAGGCGTGCAAGTTTGCAGATGCATGTGTGTGTGCTTGTGTGTGGGATTAGAGGACAATCTTTAGGAACATCCCTCGGGTGTCTTTGATTCTTTGTTTCAGACAGGGTCTCTCATTTCTACATATGCCCGGCTAGCTAGTCCCCAAGCTTCCAGAAGCCTCCTGTCCTCACCTCCTACCTCACTGTTGTTGGCCTTAAAGTGGGTGACAAATCTTAGCATTCCTAGCTGAGCCTCACACCTAATGTATAGATTCACTCAGACTTAAACAAAACTTGACCAAAGTCCAAATTCCCAGGTTAGAGTTTAGTTGTGGGGGAATGGACAAGGGTGTTTCCCATGATGCCTGCTCACCTATGCCAATAAGCATTATAACATGTTCTACACTCTCCCAGCTTACTTATTTTCTTTAATGGTTTGTTTTAATCTTATTAATGTTTATATTTGTTTGTGTAGGCCTGGAGAGGTCGGAAGAGGATGTCACATCTCCTGGAGCTAGAGTTACACTCAACTGCGAGCCTGGTTACATGGTTGCTGGGAACCACACTGAATCCTCTGAAAGAGCAAGAACGGCTCATAACTGCTTAGCCATGTCTCCAGCCTCCTAGCTCACTTCTTGACCTGACTTTCCTGAGAAACAGAAACTGCCACTAGTTCTGTTTAGTACCAAGTAAGTTCTAGGAGTATTAAGGAACAGAGATGTGAATTACTTATAAGCTAAGTCACAGACAATATTGCAGTTACAGAATTATTTTCCCTTATAATAACATGTATTTATGGTAAAAGTGATGGACATACTACATTTAAAAAGTTTTTAAATTATCCAAGTCAGTGATATTGTTTTGAGTGATTATAGTCAACACCATAAGTTGCTATCAAACATTTATTCCACTACTGATGACAGTGTATATGAATTTGATAAAATATATTGAGAACTGTCAGAAGTTAGCACTTTTTATAAACTTAATCTGAAGTATAATCTATGATACAGAACATGAAAAACAACTAACAAGTGCGTCAATATAATTAGTTTTCTTTCACTCAAAGAGTTACATGCTAATAACTTTTAATTTATATAGGACTCAGAATTGAGCAGTAAGTACATAGACTGTGGGTAAAACCAACACATTTTAGAGTATCTGGTAGAACAAGCATAAATACGGAAAAGGCGGATGCTAGAACATATCCTATGGCATTGACCTGAGATTGGTGCTATTCATGGTTTTTACTTTACATAAACAATAATGGACCCTGCATGCTACACTGACTTGCCTGGCAGGATGTGCCTACCGTGCAACAGTGGCATGATGGCTTGCGAGGCAACCAAATGTTTTTTGGTTGTACGCAGCGTCTGTTTCCAGGGCACGAATTTCATGTCTGGTTCTTTAAACCTGGTAAAAAGCCCAGAATTGAGGAGATTATAGACTCTATGTGGAACCTACTCTTAAAATATTAGATAATCACACTGCCAAACTTACTTCTCTTTTTTTAGTTTTTAAAAAGTTTTTTATTAAATTAATTTATTCAGATTACAACTCAATTGTTATCCCATCACTTGTATCCTCCCATTCATCGCTCCCTCCCACTTTTACCCTATTCCCCTCCCCTAGGTCTATGACCGAGGGGGACCTCCTCCCCTGCTATATGGTCATAGGCTATCAAGTCTCATCTTGGTAGCCTGTTTATTCTTCCTTTGAGTGCCATCAGGCCTCCCCACCAAGGGCAAGTGGTCAAATATGGGTCAACGGAGTTCATGTCAGAGTCAGTCCCCACTCTCCACATAACCTTGGAGAATGTCCTGTCCACTGGGTAGATCAGAGTAGGAGTTAGATGTTTACTACTTGTGTTGTCCTTGGTTAGTGCAATAGTTTGAGCAGACCTCCCATGGGCCCTGATCCACCCATCACGATATTCTTCTTGTAGGTTTCTAGGACCCTCTGTGTCCTTCTATTTCCTCATCTCCTATATTTCTCTTACCTAGAGTCTCAGTAGGATGTCCTCACATCTATCCCAATCTCTTGGTAAGTGAAGACTTTCGTGGGACGTGCCTTTTGGGCTAGTGCCCAATTATAAGTGAGTATATACCATGTGAGTCTTTCTGCTTCTGGGTTAACTCACTCAATATGATCATTTCCAATTCCATCCATTTGTCCACAAATTTCAGGATTTTCTTGTTTTTAATAGCTGAGTAGTATTCCATAGGTAAACGTACCACAGTTTCTTTATTCATTCTTCAACTGAGGGACATTTAGGTTGTTTCCAGGTTCTGGCTATTATGAATAAGGTGCTACGAACACGGTTGAGCAAATGTTCTTGTTGTGTGCTGGAGCATCTTCTGGGCATATTTCAAGGAGTGGAATAGCTGGGTCTTGAGGAAGCCCTATTCCCAGTTTTCTGAGAAAGCTCCAGATAGATTTCCAAAGTGGTTGTACAAGTTTGCATTTCCACCAGCAATGAAGGAGTGTTCCTCCTTCTCCACATCCTCACCAACATGTAGTGTCACTTGAATTTTTGATCTTAGCTGTTCTGATGGGTGTAAGACGGGATGTCAGAGTCATTTTGGTTTGCATTTCTCTGATGACTAAAGATGTTGAGCATTTCTTTAAGTATTTCTCAGCCATTTGATATTTCTCTGTTGAAAATTCTCTGTTTAGTTCTGAGCCCCATTTCTCAATTGGGTTATTGGGTTTGGTGGTATTTAATTTCTTGAGTTCTTTATATATATTGGATATTAGACTTTTGTCAGATGTAGGGTTGGTGAAGATCTTTTCCCAGTCTGTAGGCTGTCACTTTGTTCTGTTGACAGTGTCTCCTGCCTTACAGAAACTTCTTAGCCTCATGAAGTCTCATTTATTAATTGTTGACCTTAAGGGCTGATGGTGTGCTGTTCAGGAAGTTGTCTTCTGTGCCAATGTGTTCCAGGCTCTTCCCCATTTTTCTTCTAACTGATGTAGGTTTTATGTTGAGGTCTTTAATTTACTTGGACTTGAGTTTTGTGCATGGTGACGAATATGGGTCTAATTGCATTTTTCTACATGTAGACATCCAGTTAGACCAGCACCATTTGTTGAAGATGCTATCCTTTTTCCATTGAATAGATTTGGATTCTTTGTCAAAAATCAAGTGACCATATGTGTGTGGATTCATATCTGGGTCTTCAATTCGATTCCACTGATCAACCAGCCTATTGCTGTGCCAGTAACATGCTGTTTTAATTACTGTTGCTCTATAGTACATCTTGAGATCAGGTATGGAGATTTCTCCAGAGGCTCTTTTATTGTATAGGATTGTTTTAGCTATTCTGGGTTTTTTGTTTTTCCATATGAAGTGGAAAATTCATCTTTCAATGTCTTCAAAATATTACGTAGGTATTTTGATAGGGATTGCATTAAATCTGTAAATTGCTTTTGGTAAGATGACCATTTTTACTATGTGAATTCTCACAATCCACAAACAAGGGAGATCCTTCTATCTTCTCATGTCATCTTTAATCTCTTTCTTCAGAGATTTAAAGCTGTTTTTTCAAACAAGTCCTTCACTTGCTTGCCAATCCTACTTTTATTTACTTATGTTTATACCCATAAATTTATGTAGCTTTCACATTTAGTCAGAGAGAAGCTCTGTGTTTTGCAGTGAGTAGTAGTTCATATGTATCTGGTCAAAAGGCCACTTTAGCCTCCTTCCCACATTCAGAGCTCAGGGAACGTTGTGGAAGAATGGGCAGAACAAATGTAAAAGCTGATAGATGGGAAGAAGCCTTGTGAAATAGAGAGTTCTGGGGTTGCGCACGTCAACCCACAGCACCTGTGGTGACCGGTACAAGATCAGCCTGAGTCCAAGCCAGTCAAAATTCATCATGAATGAGTGAGAGAGCCCAGCGGCTCCTACTTTGGCAGTTGATGGCTGCTGAAGGAGAGAAAGTCATTGTCTTGGGGTAAAAGGCCAGTGGTATGTTGCCCACATACCAGCCCCACACCCATACACATATGGAAACACTAGCTGCACTCAGGAGGTTAGTATTAACACCAAAAAGGAGAACAAGAAGTTGAGAGGGAGACAGGGTGGGGGCAGTGGTGGTAGTTGGAGGAAGTTAATGGTGGGTGGATATGATCAAAATAAATTACGAGAATGTGTGAAATTGCCGAAGAATGAATTTTAAGCACATTGTTTAAAAAAAGAAACAAAATGAAAAAAAAAACAAAAAACAAGTCTAGAATTTCTCGTTAGGCCATCTGGTAGGAGTGCTCACAGAATTATGAACAATTAAAGTATAAATTTTCCAGTTGAAGGGGAAACAGTATGTGCTATCCTAAACCTAGGATAACTTTGAGCATCAAAATGGAGACAGTATCAGATTATGACATATTGGCTAAAACTGGGAGATGTCAATTCCCATTTATGTAGATAAGTTACTTATGTAACTGGTCATAAAGGAAGGTTTCTCCCTCCAGGAGAACAGTATGCAATAACTGCAAAGGGAATGATAATCTGGAAGCTGCCACGGCATCCCTCACCATAATAATTAATTCACTCCTCAAATAGTCAGTGGACACTAAGCACAGCCTTTGCTGTGCTGACAGCTCTTTCTTTAAAAAGAAGTCAAGAACTAAAGACTAATTCTTGAAATATGAGAAGCTTTTCATATTTGTTCACAGCAAAGATGCTTCTAATGAGAAGGAAAAGAAATATTTTCTTATTTTTCTGTCCTCTAATTTGAGATCCTACTGAATTCAAACAAGGGCTGTATTTTCAGTGGGGAAACTCATTGGCTAAAAAATGGTAGATTATTTTGAGTGTAAAATTACTTCAAGTGTGGCACTCTTTAAAAACCTCAGTTTAGCAGTGTGGTAGAGGAGCATGCCTTTAATCCCAGCACTTGAATGGCAGAGGCAGGCGGATCTCTGTCAGTTCCAGCCTGGTCTATAGAGCAAGCTCCCTCCAGGACAGCCAAGGCTACACAGAGTAACCCTGTCTTGAAAACAAAACAAAGTGAAGCAACAAAACAAAACAGAAACAAAAACAAAAACAAAAAAGAAAAAGAAAAAGCTCAGTTTATAATCAATTAGCATTCAATTTACAAGTGCTTCGTCAACACTGTCAGCATTTTTTATTGCACATATTCAAAATCAATATGACTATAGTCAAATGTCCTGGAATTTGGCATCTCTTCTATTTTAGACTGGACTTTGATAAGCACTATGTGTCTTTCTAGAATGAGTCTTTAGGATAGGAGTTGGCTTATAGTGAGGTGGCATGTGGTTTTGATAGTGTTGAATCCACCCAGGATTGGTAATAACGGTTTGTACTTACTTAGAGGACTTACAAGAAGTTGCCAAGGGGAGAACTTATTATTCACGTGGGGCTATTTTGAAGAACTGCTACCGTGGTGCATAATGATTGTATATCCTTTTCTATCAATTCTTCATACTTATTGCAGTTTGAAACCCATAGAAATGGTGGTGATGAGGCTGGGACAGTTCTGATGGGTAAGAGTTCCTGTCCTTAAAAATAAGAGATACCCATTAGAATTTCTTCTCTGACTCTTGTGAAGCTGAAGTATGATTGTGAAGTTTGGGGGTAAACTGACTATGATGCATAAAAGGTCATAGGGAAAGGAATTCAAAAGCAAATAGTGTCATGAATAAAACAACCAACCAACCAAACAAACAAATATAACCCCAAAATATCAAAGCACACCAAATGGATGAGGTAGGGGTTCACACAAGCTAAGTTGGTAATGATATTTCATAGGAACACTAAGCATTTAATGAGCACCTACTGTTTGTTGGCACTTCACTAGCCTTGTCACTCAGGAGAAAATGTCATGCAATGCATTGGCACCACTCAAGTGCCTCAAGGAAGACAACCTAGCTGATGTCCTTAGAGGAGACAGGAATTGATTTCAAGCCAAAACCTTAAAGGAGGCCTTCAGGTGAGCTGCAGGCAAAGGAGAGTATGAGACATTGTTTCCATTAGGGACAACTGGAAAAGGAAGTGACTAGAAAGGAAATATCCGTGGGCTGTTGGGTTGCCAAGGAGAACATGACTTACCAATGAGAGATTTGTTATTTGAGTCTCTAAGTCCATCCTGTAAAGGAGATATTTTTCCTGAGAGATTTGTTATTTGAGTCTCTTAAGTCCATCCTGGAAAGGAGATATTTTTCCTACAGGAATCAGACTGGAGAAAAAGAAAAACGGGAGGCTATGCCTGGTCTCTATTCTGAGAGCCAGAGACAGTAGACTACCCTCTGCTTCCAGGGCTGCAGAGGAAAGGCAAAGGCTTCCTCCACACTGTGTTACAGGTACACAAAACCAGGCACCTGAACACCCAGGAAAGGAACAGAGAGAACAGCACATCTCTTTCTCAAGCTCTTAGTCACCCCTGGGATTTGTCCCTTCTGCTTCTCTTCCCCCTACACCCTTTAATTTTATATGTTGAAATCCAGCTTTGAATGTCAAGCCATGGATCCTTTTATGTTGTTGTTTTTTGAGACAGGGTTTATCTGTGTAGCCCTGGCTGTCCTGGAACACATCTCTGTAGGAGACCAGCCTGGCCTCAAACTCAGAGCTCCACCTGCCTCTGCCTCCCAAGTGCTGGGATTACAGGTGTGTGCCACCATTGCCTGGCCACGGATACTTCTTGCACTAAGGATCTCCCCAATCCTCTTAAGATCATTCTAATTGCCCCCTCTTTAGTGCTTTCATAAGACTTTCATTCTTGCTTTCAAATCATGCCTTGCATTGGACAAAGCATGGTTTTCACTGCACTCCTGGTGTATGTTGGCCTCTTTGCTATGTGGAAGCTCTTTGAAAGCAGGGACTGGTCCTTGCCTTATGGTTAGATCATTACTTACTCAAATAAGTCACTAAGTATTTATGGAGTAAAACCAAATAGGTTCATATATACAACATACATGGATTTATGCACAATGAAGACTGCATATGAAGCAGCAAGGAACATGATCATATCTGTGGTCACTAGAAAGGCAAGTCAGTTACCACATTTACCTTTTCCACTGCAACAGACTGAAAGATGACCTTAATTAACTCAAGTGGTGGTACTTATGACATCGCTGAAAGTTAATGTGAGGGAACACAGTACCATGTACCTTAGTCTCTTTACTTGTAAAACAGAAATAAACACTTGCTTTCTCTGTTAATTGGCTCACTGGGAAAAATAACTATAAGGTTTAATAATCCCATGATTATTGAACTGCCTCCCTAGCACATATGGAGATTTCTTAAAAATGCAGAATCCAGCCAGGCAATGGTGGCCCACACCTTTAATCTTAGCACTTGGGAGGCAGAGAAAGGCAAATCTCTGTCAGTTTCAGGCCAGTCTAGTCTACAAAGCAAGTTCCAGGACAGCCATAGCTGTTGTACAGAGAAACCCTGTCTCAAAACACACACACACACATGCACACGCACATGCACACATGTATGCACACACACACATACACACACACACATGCAGGCATGTACATACACATACAGAGAGAGAGAGAGAGAGAGAGAGAGAGAGACAGAGACAGAGACAGAGAGACAGAGAGACACAGAAAGAGATAGAGAGAGACAGAGAGAGACAGAGAGAGAATGCAGAATTCCAGTTCCCCAGGCCCCATTGAATCAGAATCCAACATTTTCATAAGGTTCCATTTTTGAAGTAGATATACAGAAATGGTTCAGAAATTTTATTCTCAAGGGCTGTACAATTTTTAAGTGCCACTGTTATTTCTAAGGTTCATGTGTTTTGAAGAAAACAGACATAAGCCCAGTACAAAGAAATAGCTTGAAAAAAGGCCAAGCAGGTAAGTGAAGGTTGCTGGCGTCTCTGTAAGGGAGAAAACAGGGTTCCAGGCCTCTCATTGGTAAGATGTGGACTTCTGCACTTGATGTTCTTACCCACTTTCTCTTTCTGCCCATCTCTTTCCTCCATCTAAACATCTCACTCTTGTCCTTATGTAGAATCTTTGCCACATGGGAAGTAGATATCATTCATCTCCGACTCAGTTTAATGGGGGATAAGATACCATCCCAGGTACCTGTAGCATTCATAGATCCTTCTGACAGAGATTTCATCTTAAAGCATTAAATGGAAAGTAGAAAAAATGGCAATGCCAAGGAAGACTTCACAAGACTCATCATAGAACACTGGGCAGATGATCAAGGCTGTTATAGAAGCACTTTATTGTGAGGCTGGAGCTGGATTTTTTTTGGGGGGGGGCTGGGATTTTCTTTTTTTATTTTAATTTTATTAATTTATTCAGATTACAACTCAATTGTTATCCCACTGCTTGTATCCTCCCATTCCTCCTGGAGCTGGATTTTGAGCATCATGTTTCTTTTTGGGTTCTCAATCTGTGGGTCATGACCTCAAAAGACCATTGGAAAGCACAGGTCTTTACTTTGTAGTTCATAACAGTAGCATAGTTATAGTTGTGGAGTAGCAATGAAAATAATTTTATGGTTGGGGGGTCACTACAACATGAGGAATTTTATTAAAGGGTCACAGCATTAGGAAGGTTGAGAACCGCTGGGCTAGAGGAAGGCTGGCATCTGTTATGCAGACTACTATGAACTGAATACCTACTGTGTGCTGTGCCCAACACATTTAAAAAAATGTTTAACAGGTTGTTGTGCCATTCAATCCATGTTTACAAAGAGCCCTATTTCATAAGCACAGAAGCTGAACTTATGAAATATGCCCATGATCACATCCTGTGGAGCTCCTAAACCCTCTGAGTCCTTCCATCCCCCCATTTTTCCATATCACTCTCACCTAGAGTCCAGCAGCAAGCCCTAGCATCTGTCCTGATCCCCTGGTGGGTGGAGTCTCTCAGAGGACATCTATGTTGGCCTAATATCCATTTATAAGTGAGAATATACCATGTGTGTCTCTCTGGGTCTGGGTCTTATATGTATAAAAGTTATCTTGAAGACCAAACAATATACTCTTACTTTATATTTTTAACAGTAGATTTGATAGTATAGATAAATTTGATGACATCTTGGAGTTTATACAATAAAAAAAAAAATAGAATATTGGCATATGCTTTTCTGATATTTTAGGAAAATTGCCATTTTGACAATTTCTATTACTAAAATGTCTTTAAATTTAGAACATATGGGCAGCAGGATGATATAATAATATGTGTAATATTAATATGTATCATAATAATAGCCCTTTCATCCTTCTGTTCTAGTAGTTGCAATGCTAAGGGCTGAAACACGTGATGGCATACAGCCCAACCCTCTGGGAACACAGATGTTTTACTGCTAATAGGAGTGATTTTAAAAAATCCCTGTGCCAAAATAACAGAAAAGTTTTTTCTTACAAATATGGAATATTAATGCATCTGTTCTAAGGATGTCATGTAATTCTTTCCAGTTCTATGTTAGCATGAAGGCACAGAAGATTTACATTTATAGGGGGAGCTGGGTTAGTTCCAAGGTTTAGGGAGCCCTGGGTTTGATGTGAGCCACGGTTTAAAGGGAACTCATCACAGCCGTAGGGGGAATTTGAACAAGTTACGCCAGTAGTTCAGCTTGCTGATGAGATGAGGACAAAAGAAGGTCGTGTGAGCTGTAGGGAAAATGTTTGAGTTTATTGGATACAATAATCCACACTTAGCTTTTAGGACAACACCGAGAACATTGTGGCGAGAGAAGGAGAGGCTGTCTTTATGGAGGTTAGCACACGCTGGCTTCCATGACTATTACAAAATGACTAGCACAGCCGCAGTTATAAGTCAAAATTCAGGTCAACTCAAGTGCGAACTTTGGACTTTGCTTTAGAAGCCACTATCTTTCCCCTGTTTTCTGCTCAACTGTTAGGAGCTGCGATTTCACAGTAGGTCAAGGGCAGTCCTATGTCTTAGTTGGGATACCTGGGATACCTTTAGAAAATGGAATCCCAGGGCTGGGAAGGTGGCTCAGTGGGTAATGTGCTTGCTATGTATGTTTGTATGAAACAAATGTATGAAGTGGCATTTGTCTTTTTTTGAACCCACGAAGAGGCCAAGTAGGAGTGGCGAGCTGCTTGTAATCTCTGAATGCAGAAGGTAGAGATGAAGTATCTTGGAGCAAACTGGCTACCCAATCCAGCCAAATCTCTGGGTTCAGAGACAGATGGAAAGTGATCTAAGACCAGCCAAAGCAGTGAGCTATGGGGTCAAGGAGAGGTCCTATACCAATAGAATGGAAATTAATATAAGGCCAGACAAAGCAGTGAGTTCTAGGTTCAGGGAAAGACCCTGTATCAATGGAATACAAGTGATCTAGGAGGATACTTGATATCAACCTCAAGCCTCCACACATGTGGGTATAATTGGATATGCACCCCCCTACACACATCTGTACTTATACATGCACGCATATTTTTTACAGACCAAAAAACCCAGGCCCTGATAGTTGTGACAGTTCCTTTAACATGCCCTAAATGCCTGCCAAGAATTTTTTTTTCCTTTTCTTTTCAAAGGTCTAACAGCTCCAAGAATTTGAAAACCAATGTCTAGAGCATGATGGGAAATTTGATAACTAGACCAATGTGCCCTAAAGATCAATCACATGCTACGTCAGGCTGTGGTTGGCACTTCTGTTCTTAATCAAAATGTTTCTGCTTTAAAGGGCAGCAGTGGTCTTCACTGGAGTCTGATACAGAATCATGAGGGAAAATGATAAACGGCACATGAACTTTTTCATCTTTAGGTAATTATGGTTTACGTTTATTGTTTATGTACAAGAGCCTGGGAGAAATCATGTCTTCTCAGCAGCTGGTTTTGGAATTTTTTTTTAAAATAAGGAAAAATGGTCTTTGTGGAGGAATAACATGCAGCCAGCTGTAGAGTAGGAGAAAGTGTGGGGCTGAGCAAGATTTCCTGTGGAGGAAAAAAGTGAGTCCATGCTTATTTGAGTTAGCAGCTGGAGTCCAACAAGGGGCTCAGAGAGGACTGAGTAGTGATGGTGGGTAAAGAGAGGACAGAGAGAAAGAAAGAAGAATCCCAGTATGAAAGGATACCTTGTGTGGGAATTTTGCAAGATAAAGGCTGTGGGGTCTGAGGTGTAAGTATCCTGTTGTACACAGTAAACAGCATCAGAACTTTCCCTGTTCCCCAACATCAGGGATTAGTGTTGACTCTTTGGAGAATGCAGACAAGTGCGTGTCTGCCCTGACAGGGTGTCAGGGGCGGGGGCACGGGTGAGGAGGGAAACGGAGCCCCTGTGGGAGGAAGCTGACATATGGTATACACAAGTGGTGCCTGCTAATTATGGAAAAATGAGAGAGCATGAGGGAGTGAAAGGAAGCAAAGAAACCTTGCAGATTTCTCCCACCCCGAGATAGCTATTGTTAATGTGTTGATGTCTTCTCCATCTTGTTCCAGATTATTGTATACATTGGTGTCATTCTATTATACTTTTCTTGAAAGGGAATGGAATCCATGCATTGGACCCCACTTCATAATGATTTTCATTCGCTAGACAATATGTTGAACTATGTCTTTGGCTATAGGGCATCATGGGTAGAAGCCAGTAAAATGTTCAAACGAGAAACCCTGATTTCCAACCACTGTTATTATCGTTACTGGTGTAAAAAACACCCCAAGAGTTAAATATTAAATACTTATTTATTTATTTCCTTGACATAAGTTTTCTCTCCTCCCTCCTGTCCAATTGCCTATTTATTCACATCTAAAAAAATGTAGCTGTCTTGGGTGTCTATATCAAAATAACATCAGCTGGATACATCAAGTAATAAGTATTTATTACTCTCAATCCTAGAAGTCAGAAACTCTCCAGGTACCAAGTGATTTGTTTTCTAGCTTCTGGAGTTTGCTCAGTCTTACAAAAGAAAGAAAGCCCAAATCTCTTAGTAGGATCTCAGTCCTTCTTACCACACCTAAAATTAATTATCTCCCTAAAGTCCTACTTTTATATTCTATCACATCTGGGCTAAAGGCCTCATCGTTTACATGTTGTGAGTGCACCCATATTTAGTTCCTGGCACATGCTACATAACATGGTACTATGTTATGGTGAGTTTATGAGGTACAGACCTATCCTGCTTCATGGAGAAGATACACACATGCATCAATCACATAGGAGAATTTTAAAGGAACCATTCAAGCAAGCACTATCTGCAGTATGCCAGTGTATTTTTTTGATGCTGTAATATAGTACCTGAGATTGGCTAGCTAGCTTTGTATGTTAATAGGTTTATAGCTCACAACTCTGGAAATTTATGAAGGCACCACTTCTGGAGTTAGTGCAATACCAGCTCAACTCTGGAGAAGACCTGGGGTGAAAGGAAAAGTTTCAAGATTGGAATCCAGAGCATGATTTAGCTATCATCTTTATACCAACTTGCTCTCATGAAAACTAACTCAGGATCCCCCAAGAAATACATGAGTTTTGTCTTAAGTCAGTATTCTTAGTATTCAAATAATCTCACAGAAAATCTTGCCTATTAAATGGTCTGTCAATTGCCATATCACAACTCTCAACCCCAAGCTTCCCATACACAGATCACTGGACAAGTCATAGTCAAGAAGATTCAGGCTTCATGGGGGACCTAGAGTAGGGAATTTGGTTAATTTAGAGGATTTGTATAAGGATTCGTAGAGTTGGTTTTTGGTTTTTATGTCAGCTTGATACAAGCCATAGTCATCTTGAAGAGGGAACATGAGTTGAGAAGTTGCTTGTCTCAGATGGACTTGGGAGCCAGTTTGTAGAGCATGTTCTTCATTCCTTATTGATGAGGGAGGGACCAGCCCAGTGTCACCTCTGGACAATGCCAGCTCTGAGCAGGTGGTCCTGGGTTGAGTGAGGAAGCTGCCTGACCAAGCCATGTAAGTCAGGCTAGTAAGCAGTATTCTTCCATGGTTTCTACTTTAGTTCCTGCCTGCAGGTTCCTGCTTGAATTCCTGCTTTGACTTCCATCTTTGATAAATTGTGGTATGGAAAGATATGCAAATGAACCCTTTCCTCCCTGAGTCTCTTTTGGTTAGTGTTTTGTCATAGAAGCAGAAAGCAAAATAAGATAGAGTGAAATGGCTACTTCAGCTAGAATGAGAATGGCTAAGAAATAGTATGGCGAGGTGGGAAGTAAGGAGAAGGAACAGCAGGTTCCTTCCAGGGTAGGAAAAAATAAACAAGAACAGAGGAATAAAGAAATCTTAATGCTATGGGAATAATATGTGGCCAGAAGGTTGGAGGGAGTTGCTAGTTCAAAGGCTAATGCATTTCCAGTCTTCACTACAACTAAAATCACAAGTAAGAAGCATTATGTCACATTGAGTCATATTATGCTTTTCAATACTCCATCAAGCATTACTTCATTCTAACATACATATTTAAAGTGTGGGTTATGGCTATGGTGTTGAGAAGGTGAGGTCAACTTGGACAAAAAAAAAATCTGTGAAATCATAATGAATATTATTTCAACTACGTTTGCAACTCCTTTTGACAGCCCATGCCTGAGCTCTCATCTGGGTTATATTTAAAGGAGATACCTACATAACCAGTGGCACACAGCCACTGAGTACTTTGTTGAGAGGCAGTGTTCTCCAAGATTGAAACATTCCATTGCTCTGGCAAGCTACTTAAGACAGAAACCAAACAACTCAGAACAGCTTCAGCGAGTCCTTGAAACTGGCCAGATTCACTGGCCTCCTCCCTCCCCTTGGAGTGACTCTTAAATTAGACAAGCTGCAAAGAATACGCTAACACCTGAAAAAAGCAGGGAGCCCTAGTAGTGACACTTTCCATCCCGTTGAGCTGCCTGCAGGCTGGGCAGTGTGCTCCAGGTTCCGAAGTCATGAACTGACATCCATGTTGGGGGTAAGCTTTGGTAATACAGCTGTTCTTGACTTATTTTTGCTGTTAGTAATCCCTCGCCCATATTTCTATAAGGAACCCCAATAAAACTCGTTGGTTCACTAAGTTTGAGGGCGGTATTTATACTTTGGTCCGTCCTGGCCTCCTTCTCTGGCAAAGATGAGTAGAAGCGTATGTATTGTGCTTCCCCAGGAAAAAGTCTGTTATACAACAAACGTATATAGCCAGAGTAATACTGAGCTGACTTCATCAAAGGTCCTTTTTATTGGTCATTAGTTCTGGGATCTGCATTTTCTGAGCCAGAAAAAAAGTAGCATTTATAGATTGGAACAATCTGTACTAAAAGTAAAAATACCATTATTTAGTTGATAGAACTCTGATATTCCTGGAGAGAATTCAGAAGTCAGTTTTTAGTGCTCATGACAGCCCCTACTTCAATTGTCACTGTCTCATTGCTGTTATTATTATTATTATTATTATTATTATTATTATTATTATTATTATTATTATTATTATTATTATTTTGTTATCGTGGTAGTGGTGGTGGCCAGGCCTCTTGTGTACCAGGCAAATGCTCTGCCATTATAGCTCCTTGTTCTTCTTAATTGTTGCTGTTTGTTGACAAAATTGGTAAAGCTTCTAAAGAAAATATTCACTAAGCAAATGTGGTCTTTGGCATCATTTTGTATGCCCTAGGCCTTGTGGCCCTCTTCTGTGAACTACATAATGGTAGGACCATCATAGGTGTTTGGTTTCATGATTTTACTCTTTGGCTTTGTGAGTTAAGAGGGCAGCCACCCTCCCTTCCATTCCCGTTTCAAGTACATTCAGATCACTGTAAGGTGTGCCTGGCAGGGTGGGTGTCCAGGCTACATGTCAGCTTTGTTTGTCAGGCAAAACCAAGAAGACCAGACACATACTTTGGCATTGGACTGTATTTTCTTGGATATAGAGCTTTGTCTCTCCATCTTCTAATTTTTATTTTTCACAGAAAAAGTGAAAAAATAAGTAAGCTTGAAAACCACTGTGATGGTTTGAATGACAATAGCCCCCATTAGCTCATTTATCTGGCTATTTATCCCTTGTTAGTGAAACTGTTTTGAGGAAGATTAGGAGGGATGGCCTTGGAGGAGGTGTTTCACTAGGGGTGGGCTCTGAGGTTTCAAAAGACTTCCAGCCTGCTCTCTGTCTGAGGCTTGTGAATAAGATTTAAGCTCTCCGCTGCAACTCCAGTAACGTGCCTGCCTGTCTGTTGCCATGCTCCCTGCCAGGATGGTCTAGGTCTATAACCCTCTGGAATCATAATCCCCAGATTAAATTTTTAAAATTCCCTTGTTTGTAGTGTCTTATCATACACTAGAAGGCAACTGACATAGCCTCCTTCATTTAAAAAATTTGCTTTCCCAGGTGCTATCTCAGAAAAATGGGAATAGGGCTTCCTCAAGACCCAGCTATTCCACTCCTTGGAATATACCCAGAAGATGCTCCAGCACACAACAAGAAAATTTGCTCAACCATGTTCATAGCAGCCTTATTCATAATAGCCAGAACATGGAAACAGCCTAAGTGTCCCTCAGTAGAAGAGTGGATAAAGAAACTGTGGTACATATACACTATGGAATACTACTCAGCTATTAAAAACAAGGAATTCCCGAAATTTGTGGATAAATGGATTGAGCTAGAAATGATCATAATGAGTGAGTTAACCCAGAAGCAGAAAGAATCAAATGGTATATACTCACTTATATCTGCATACTAGCCCAAGGGGCATGTCCCACAAAAGCCTTCACTTACCAGGAAACTGGGACAGAGGGGAAGGCATCCTATTGGGACTCTAAAGGAGAGACGCATGGGAGAACAGCAAAATAAAAGGATACAGAGGGTCCTAGAAATCTACAAGTAGAACAATATGATAGGCAGATTTGGGCCCAGGGGTCCCGCTCAAACTAAGGCACCAGCCAAGGACAATACAGGAGGTAAACTTTAAACCCCTTCCCAGAGCTAGCCAATGGTCAGAATATTCTCCACAGTTGAGTGGAGAGTGTGATACGACTTTCTCACGTACTCTGGTGCCTCACATTTGACCATGTCCCCTGGAGGGGGAGACCTGGTGGCACTCAGAGGAAGGACAGCAGGTAGCCAAGAAGAGACTTGATACCCTATGAGAATATATAGGGGGACGTAATCCCCCTCAAGAACAGTCATAGGGGAGGGGAATAATGGGAAAATGGGGGGGGGGAGGAATGGGAGGATACAAGGGATGGGATAAACATTGAGATGTAACAAGAATAAATTAATAAAAAAAAAATAAAAAAAAATAAAAAATTTGCTTTCCCAATATTTTCTCTGATTGTGATTTTTGTAGTGGTGGCGTTTAAAAAAAATCATTTCGCACAAATAATGTCTTATTTCCACAAGGAAGCTCAGCAAATCCAATCTGTTTTTTGACTATGATTAAATGACAGATTATCCTGTGCCTTTAGATCTTTTCTTACATAGTTTAGTTGCCCTAAGCTAGAAAAGTAGCTGTCCTTTGATATTGGAAAGGTATTGATTTCTGGTTCTGTGGGTGCTCAGGTCCCTATAAAAATGGCACAGAATATTCATCTCACCCATATACACCCTCCTGTAAAATTTAAACAGGATAACTTAAACTAAATTACTTGCTAAATGTCAGGGAACTTAAAACTGAATGTTATAGAAATGGTTGTCACACTGTATTGTCTAGAGAACCGTGATGAGAAAAATAGTCGACACATGTCTAGTACAGATGCATGCAGGAGATCTGTTTGCTCTCTGGCAGGTACACTCTGCAGATATACACTCCAAAGACATGCTTGAAGCAGCTCTTCGACTTTGCTCTGCGGATACTTTCCAAGCCTTTCTCTTTATTCCTGTTTTAGAAGGACCCAAATTCACAGCTCTCTAAGCTTACAGAAGGACTAAGCTGGTAACAATCTAAAGTGAACACATTTAGATTTTGAAATTAGTTTCTTTTTTAAAATGTGCTTTTAATTGCTAAAGAGCTTGTAGGGGAACAAACAAAATGGTTTGGTAGGAAGGTTCTCTCTTCAAACCACTGAGCTAGGAAAGATGAACAGCAATTGAGCAAAATGCTGTGCTCAACTGGATCAATTTGCTTTTGTTCCCTGATTGTCCTTCTCAAGCATGCAATTGGTATGACAAATATTGGTCTTATTTTGGCCAGCTGTTAAATAAATAGATGTTGGCACTATTTTTCAAACAATTGTTCAAGATAACAAGGTCTTTAAAATTTGACAAAGTGGAAATTGTCTAAAAAAAAAAAAAAAAAAATCTAGACATTTGGAATGCCACTCTACCCATGGGTTTCTTTCACGCTCAGACATCAACTGAGCAATGCTTTAGCTCTTTCCATTTCCTTTGCTCCTGTCTTTATAACACTGTCCTTTTCACTTAGAAGAAACATGATCTTTTCCTTCTAGAAGTCTGTGTTCCAGTCAGCTCATTGACATTCCCCTGTCAAAATGCTCCAAGCGTTGCTGGGAATAAAAACAAACAAAGAATAAAAGAAAAATAACTATTGCAAGCATACACTGAGGGCCAGTGTAAGACACAAACTGAAAATGAGGCAGAAGGTGGTCAGGACATGCCAAGAGAGTGGCAAAATGTCGCCATTTTGTCCCCCAAAGCCCCCTTTCTGGAAATTGATATTGTGATACAGACACCACCTGAAACTTTAGTGTCACGTGCTAACCGTTGCTTTCTTGCTTACCAGAGCAGCTTGGCAGGCTCAGCTTCGTCTTTCGTGGTCAGTCTGGGTGGTCCTGCATCAGGTCCAAAGTCAAATATGCTCTATAGTTCCTCAGGCTGAGGCCAAGCTCACGCGGCAGTGGCTACGGGGGCACATTCTTTCCATAGAGGGGTCAGCAACTCCTGGAACTCTTACACAGAACTGGCTTATTGACACTTTCTCTAAGGGCCTTCTTGCCTCAAGGGGCCATATTGAACTACCCAGCCAAAGCCAAGACATGAGGAAAGGAAGGAGAAGAAAAAGGGCCTTTCTGGCAGTGGGATAAAGAATGAAAAATGCATTGGGGAAGTGGGGGGATTGTAAGAGCAAGAATATCAGAATGTCTGTTGTGAAAAAGGTCTCTATAAATGAGACCTGAACAATGAAATATCAATGGACATACTAACACAAAAGGGGAAAAAAATCTCTTGGGGTACCACCCCTAGACAAAAAACTACAGGCAGCTAATGACTGTAGAGAGAGGGAGAATTAATCTCTCTCATATATGAACCCCCCAATTCATTATCAAATACAAAGAGCTTCTCCATGAAACACAAAAAACCAAAAACTGTACTTATATGTTTATACATGCGTATGCATACACAACATACCAATACATGCACATACATACATAAGTACATATATGCAACAGTAATAATCTAAGAAAAAGGAGGCTATTAATGCTAGAGTGAGAGTGGGGAACATGGAAGGAGTTGGTTGGAGGTGACTTAGAAGGAAATGGAGGGAGGAAGGGGGAAATGATCTAATACATTTTAAAAGAAAAGTAATAGTTCTAACTTGATTTGAAGGCTTGACTATATTTCCAACTTTTAAATTAGTAAAATGTGGCTTGATCATATAGGTATGGAAATATCTATCCATATAGCTAATCAGAGGCCCATGATCAGCAACTGCCCATTGATGTTTATTTTTTGTTCAGTTGACAAGCGAGAGTTGTATATAATTGGGACAAACAACATGACATTTTTAGTATGTAATTTGTATTTATGTGTATTATACAACAGTTACATAACAACATTGAGGGAAGCTATGTAAGGATAAACAGTAACTTGTATTTTTTCAACAAAAAGATAACAAGAAATCTTGGTGGACTTTTCTTGAAAACTGATGTAGCATTGAGCCATCTCCAAGCTCTTTGAAAATCACTTATGGATGTGCTTAGAATTTCTGTGAAGCCACTTCCTGCTTGAGTACCACAGCTTGATGCAAGTACATCCCATGAATTGTGCAAATCAAGCGAGTTACATTCCTATCATATTTTGAGTCAAGAACACCTAAAATCCACTCATGAGCAATATATAAGCATTCAATACGTGGTCCTTGACTATAATCTCCATGTTGCACAATGGAATTCATCTTATGAGTCCCATGTAACTGAATTTTTATTTGTCCTTGTACTCAGAGGCATGTGTTGTCTTCACTGTCACCGAGGACACTTTTCATTGCAACAATCAGAGACGGTTACAGAAAACCACACCCAATCAGTATGTGGGGTGATGGTTCCCTTTATCCTCTAGTAACAGGCATAGCAGCTTCTAGAATCATGAGAACCAGCCAAGAGGGATGAAAGGTCCAGATCAGTACCAACTTGATGTCTTATATTCTACGACTATAATATCTAGTGTCTTCAGCAAGGGGTCTTACCATCAAGTTCTGGAAGACAACTTAGACAATGACAATGTCTTGCAATATTTGGGGTTCATGGGACCACACTGAACAACAGCTACAAAAGAGATATTCCACTCCTGACACTATATATTTATTATTTTATAGCCTATGGTGTTTAAGAGGGCCATTGGCCCTCCTCCCCATTAAATGATAACCAATTAAAACTCCTTTTCTATGTGTCTATATTTTAGGATTTTAGGAAGCCTGTACAGTGGTAGCTTTCCACATGACTTTTTCAAAAGCCTTTAGTGTTATTTATTCTTGCCAATATGACTATCTTGACTCTTGCCTTCCCATTTTCCACCCTACTAATTCATCTTGCTGCATTATTCCCAGTTCTCTCTTTACAACACTTGTGTTCTACACCTCTAGAAAGAAACCCCCACACTATAGCCTCTTACAAGTTTCCTCTGTGGCTATTCACTCCAATTCAAGCACATGTCTCCACAAATGCATCTACAAATGAAACAGAATATGCAATGGCTGGCATTGTACCACCTGGTGTTTACAGCCTTCAATGCTTGGAAAGAAAAAAAAAACCAAAGAGAAATTGGTTTTTGTGACATATAAAACTTAGGTGAAATTCAAGTTTTGGCACCTTACAAAGGTGGAATCTAGCCCCATTCACCTGTCTATTTGCTTTCTGTCTGTTGTGGGACTCAGCTGAAGACCTGAGCCACAGGGATTGTATGGTTCATGAAGGTGAAAGAATTTACTGTATCATTACTTTGTCAACTCCTGGACTGAACAATTGCCTGAGATATAAAATGCCACAAGTCTATGAGGTTCTTCAAAGATTCTAAGCCTAACGTTTTTTTCAACATGAGAGAGAAAAGTGAACATATATGATAGTTCATTTGGCTCTTTGGGTCTAAAATATTCAGGAAACACAGATGGAGTGACCCTTACCTCCTTCTTAACACTTTCCACAGACTGCAACTTGTTACTGTCACCATATTCAACAATGAACATAAAAGTAAAAAATGGACATACCTGTTTCTGTTACAGAGGTCAAGTTCACACCTTGCGCTTAGGTGTATCTTAATACTGGGTGGGATGAAAAACCCATCAGTTCCATCACTTATTGAACATATTTCCATACATATCTTACATCAAATGTTGAGCAATGCCCAAAACCCAGGGTGGATAGCAATTCACATTTCATAATGTTTTATGCCAGATAGTTATTTTGTGCCTATGGTTTTTCAACACTTAAATTTTCCTGTGTAAGATTGGATTTTGATTTCATTGTGTTTTATAAAAACAAATGTCATACCACAAGGGAGACAGCTCTTGTTATAAACACATGTATGGAGGACTGTAAAACTTAATGAAATTCACAACTGAACATTATAATAAAATGGCCTCAGGACAGAAACAATCTAATCAGCCTCCAGTGAGTCCCAGATGATCAGCTACAATTGTACACAGGTGGCTGAGGGCACAGGGCTGCTGGCGTTTTGCCTCACAACACACAGGGGACACGAGTTTTATGACCCAATTCTGCATGTTCTGTCCTGCTTTACTGTTGCATATTCTTGTCAAGCCTTTTCTGGCAATGTTGCTGCACAGAAATCATAGTCTTCAAATCCCCCTCATTAAGAGAATTTAGAAAATATTTTACTGCCTCAATAAGGACATATTTCTTTGCAAAGCAACATCTAGATGAGGCAAGACCCAAGCTTTGGGGTTTTGCATTTTTGCAAAAGAGAGCAAAGGACCAGGGCACTCCAGTGTGTGTGTGTGTGTGTGTGTGTGTGTGTGTGTGTGTGTGTACACATGATTCTGTAGGTACATGTATGTGTGTGCAGGAACATGTGCCCATGTATACACATGTGAGTAGAGATAAGAGGTTAACTTTGTGTGTCCTTGCCGTCCTTTCTCATGCACCATGTACCTTGGGTTTGTTGTTGTTTGTTTTTGTAGACTCTCTCATTGGTCTGCAGTAAAAACATTAGGTTAGAACTGACTAGCCAGTGACTTCCAGGGAATCCTTCTATTTTGCCATCCCAGTGCTGAGGTTACAAGTGCATGTCAGCATGCTCAGATATTTTATGTGGACTCTGAGGATCAAACTCAGGTTCTGCTTAGTCAACAAGCACCTTCCTGATCGAGCCTTCTCCTCCAGTCTTGAAACCTTGTCTTGCTAATTCCATGAGGCATCAGAAAGTCTTTTCTACTACTTTCGCTCTGTGTTTTTATTGACTAGCACATAATCATCAGAAAAATTGCCTTGATTTTTTAGCTGATTAAATAAAAATATCTGGACAGCTTGAAGGAGCAATTTTCCCACTTGTTAACCCACAGTAAACTCTGGTGTCTTTCTCAAATGGCTGGCACTACAACATCACTGAATAAAGAAGAGACAAGTGACTGTCCTTGACCAAAAGGCAAGCAAAGAGCAAGTAGTGAAGTATATACTTTCTATGATGCTACAAGAGGAAAATGCTTAAAGTCATCAGTGTCACCAAACTGTAGTGGACATAGAAAATATGCTTAATTCAGAATAAATATATAAATATTATTTTGTGAAGAAATAAAGTACCTAAGTAAAAAAAATCAAACAGCCCATCTTTACTATGCCTGGCATCTGCTTCCAAAGATATCCTCACATTTCTTCTCCCTCCACCTCCATACCCGTCCTTTCCTTCCTCCACATACCTCCATTCACCTTCCCCATCCCCTCTCCCCTCCCTCCATTACCTCCTTTCTATTTCTGATCTTAGGTAGCAGTTAAAGAGCAGGATGGTCAAGAGAAGACCCAGAAGCCCCAAATCTAGAGATTGATGATAGGCTAAATAACAACACATAGGGTCGCTGTGGTAGTAGGACATGATAGTTCATGCAAAAGTCTTAGCACAGAACCTTGATATAGTAAGTGCTTAGATGATACCAGCTATTGTTAATTTGGCTACTTGGTCTACATGATCAACACCTACCCAGAACTCTATAACCATAGAGCAATTCAGGGAGTTTATATGGCTATGAGAACTAATGCTGATTTATTGACTGTGACTAGGTATGAGCAAATTGCTCTTCTTGTTAGCTTATATGATTCTTCTTGTAAACTCATAATAATAGATATACTCTCCACAGATGATAGTACAAATTCCAAACAGACAACAACTCAGAAAGTATCCATGAGCTATCTGTTGGTGGAGACAGTGTCAGTCATTTTCAAATGTGAGTGTGGGTTAAAGACCTGCAAATGTGGGTCTAATTTTGCATGCATATCTTATTAAGTCTGTGATTTCAGGTGATACACTCTTGCAAAAAGTGTAAAACAATAAAATAACCTCACAGAGTGGCATAAACATTAATTGAAATATTAAGACAAGTGGAAGTTCAGAGAAATGCAAAGACAGTGATCTGTGGCCTTAGTCACTAAGAGGGAACACCTGTGTGGACCTGTGTGCTGGTGTCTCATCAGAGCACCGATCTGTTGTTCACCCAGCCTTGGTCACCATTGGAGTATGAGCTGTTGGATAGTAGTTACCCCAACTCTGCTGATTGTATGTGTTCTCTATTCCTGGAGCCAAAGCTTATATCATATCACATACATAAGAAATATGGCATGTTCTGTAAAACCAAGTAAGTATGATTTTGTAATAAGCTTATTATATTAAATATATCCTTAGTTGAAGGAATAAAAAGTAAAAAATTACAATACATTATATCTTAATTTGTCCATAAAACTGTATTTTTAATATATCTTGAAGAAGTGATACTTAGTGAAGCACCCTCATAGTCCTTTTTAGTACCCTAAAGAAAGAGAGAGAGGACCATGAAAACAAGTTATCACGGATTACCTGGTACTTCGAGTGTCTTTGATTTGGCCCATGTGTGTGTGAATCCATACACATGCACACATGTGCATGCATGTAGAAGCTAGAGGTCAGCTCTGAGTGACATTCTTCAAGACAGGATCTCTCACTTTTCCTTGTAGTTCACAAGTTTGGCTAGCTGACCAACAAACCCACCCTGCCCAGTTTCGGTTGTTGTTGTTTTTAAAATATATTTTATTAATTTATTCATATTATATCTCAATTGTTATCCTATCCCTTGTATCCTCCCATTCCTCCCTCCCTCCCATTTCTCCTTATTCCCCTCCCCTATGACTGTGACTGAGGGGGACCTCTTCCCCCTGTATATGCTCATAGGGTATCAAGTCTCTTCTTGGTAGCCTGCTATCCTTCCTCTGAGTGTCGGCAGGCCTCCCCATGCAGGGGACATGGTCAAATATGGGGCACCACAGTTTGTGTGAAAGTTAGTCTCCACTCTCCACTCAACTGTGGAGAATGTCCTGTTCATTGGATAGATCTGGGTAGGGGTTGGAAGTTTACTGTACATATTGTCCTTGGCTGGTGCCATAGTTTGAGCAGGACCCCTGGGCCCAGATCTGCCCATCATAATGTTCTACTTGTAGGTTTCTAGGACCCTCTGGATCCTTCTATTTCCCCATTCTCCATTGATTCTTTCACGTAGAGCCCCAATAGGAAGTCTTCCCCTCTGTCCCACTTTCCTGGTAAGTGAGGACTTTCATGGGATATGCCCCTTGGGCTAGTGTCCAGATATAAGTGAGTATATACCATTTGACTCTTTCTGCTTCTGGGTTAACTCCCTCATTATGGTTGTTGTTTTTAAGGTGGGTTCTGGGAATTGAACCAAGGCTTTCACGCATGCATGATAAATACATTGCCAACTGAACTATCATCTCAGCTCAGTCTTCATATGATCAAAGAAGCTTCCCAGAACTCCCAGGCTGAATTGCTCAATGCCAGACCTTTCTCTGGGACACTAACCTCTGCTTATTTCATCATTGCAGGAATCACTATTTGATGATCTACCAATTTGTCTAGCATCTTATTCCTTTAATGAGGCTATAAACTCTGGGGAAGCCAAGAACTTGTCTGTCTATTTCCCACTGCCCACGGTACCTAGGACAGAAAGGACATTTGCCCAATTGTTTGATGAGTGAATTCATGGCCCACAGCAACAGTATAGGCTGTCTATGGTGTGTGTTTACCATCTGCAAGGCACCTTCAAGAACCTTCCTTGGAATTCTGTCACTTAATCCCTTCAGTGACTCTCAGTCAACCAAGGAATGCTTGTTGTTGACACTGTTGAGGCTTGAGAGAGTTAAAAGCAACCCTGTGTGGCCACAGAAATGGAAATGCCTTCTTCCAAGCTTGTCTGTCTCATTAGGCAGTCACCCAGGCAGGATGTAAAAGTGGAAGACAGATTACATTTCTGTTGTCCTGAAAGCTAATGAGAAACATTCTAACTAAGAGGCAGAGCGCCAGTGGCCTGAAGGTGACTGAGAGCCAGTACAGTCTCTCTACCTGCTACATGGTCACACAGTTGCCATCTGTGGCCAATTCAAAGCAATGTTCCAGGAGGGGCAGTGAGGAGCGAGGTCATATTTTTCTACAGAAGCCTGGGAGCGTGCAGGGGCAAGGCCTCTCCTGGCATCACTTCACGGAAAGTCAGCTGTGGTCACCTGCCTTTGCACACCTGCATGGAGGCTCTTCCGGAGACAGCTTGACGGCAAGACCTGAAACTTTAGTGGGAAGCTTCAGCCTGTGGCCTCCTACCTCTATTATGTTCACATTGGGTGGTACTCTTGTCACCTCTGCCCTGTTTTGTTGGCTCTAGGAAAAAGTGACACTTGGTGAAGTCTTCTGTAGTTCAGTCACTGCCATTTGGGCTCTTGGGCACTTGCTTTGATGTTGAGCTGGCTCAGCTGGCTCGGGAAGTGGGTGTGTGACCTGCATGCAGCAAGTGGAAGAAAGGCTTTATGTTTGAACTGGCTTGTGATTGATTAACTCTTTCCACAGCTCCTCTGGCACAAAATAGATGGCTTGGCAAAGCAGCCTCCAGATGGCCCCAGGATGCCGGCTCCTTCTGGAGCTGCTTGTGTGGGGGTTGCTATTGCTTCTAGGAAGCCAGATTTGACATGTGGCTATAGTCCCATGCTAGCCCTAGGAGGAGGCAGCTGCCTAGAGTGCCAATTGCTAGAGTTTGGGAGTGGAGGGTTTATTCTCTGAGCAAGTTGTAATCACAGGATAACCGTGGCCCCTACAGGGTGAACAAACTAATTGAAACCAAAAAAAAAAAATAAAAAATAAAAAAAAAAAATAAAAAAATAAAAAAATAAAAATAAAGATAAACTATGGTAAAAAAGATGTTTATAACTTATCTTGCTCTTGCTTTTTCATTTATTTTGAGAATTTATAAATGCCATTGATAAATTCTCAAGCCTTGAATATAAGAGGGTAAAGGGGGGAAAGTGAAGGTAGGAGAGAGGGAAGTGGGGCCGGAGGGAATGGAAGAGGAGGGGAGGGGACGGGAGGGGGGAAAGAAAGAGGGGAGAAGGAAGGGTTGGAACGGTAGGAACGGTAGGGAAGGGGAAGGAAGAGAAGGGGATGGAAGAAGAGGGAAAGGAAAGAAGGGTAGAAATTGTAGAAAGCATAGGGAAGGGGAAAGGAGAGAAGGGAGGGAAAGTTAGGGAGGGAGAAAGGAAACTAGAAAGGGAAAGAAGGGAAGGAAAAGGAAAGATGGGAAGGGAAAGGAGGGAAGGGGAATGGGGGAGGGGATGGGATGGGTAGAGTCACCAGCTGAAAGAACTGAAATCTCAATTTAGGATCAGCTGGGTGTGCAGAATTACTTGAGGATTCAAATTTTAAGAGGAACAATAGAATGCTAAGAAGATAACAGGAACAGTAGATGCTTCCCCATCACCAGGAGACAGTCTTTGGCAATGAACAACTCTGACAGCTGCAGACTGACTATTGGGATCCTGATTTTGAGACAAGAACTATGATGTCCATCCAGGATAATAGATTGGGAGAGCAGTATCACAGATCTGCACAACCACCACAGGGCCGATGCTGACCGCATCCAACGCCTCTCTAGACCCAATGATCAGTTAGCAGAATCTCCCATCTCCAAGAGCTGTGGGTCTGGATGTGCTCTGACTCAAAGGCCAGACTGTCAGCCATCAGTTCCTTGGCTTGCTTGCATCTTTAACACATGCTCAAGCCAACAAGGACCCACTCCATGTTTCTGTACCCAGTTTCCCACAATAAACATGCTTATAAAGTGGCATGTTCTGTTTAGGGGTTTAAGGTCTGAGGTTGTGTGAGGAGCCAGGCAGCTTGTCCCTCAGGCCCCACATTATACACAGGCTTCTTGATGGCTGCTGACCGAATTGCCCCATCTCAGCAGCAATTGCTCTAAGCATGCTGAACCTGACAGAGCTGCAGAATGGCCTGTATCAAGCTTTGTGTTGTCTTGCTCTTTGTCAAAAGAGCAGGCAGTGTGTTGGCAAAAAAAAGTCTCAGTAAAAATGTGCTGGTAAATGAACTCCATCTTTCCACTTAAGCAAGAAATATTATTATGGCTGGGTTGTTTTTATTTTCCTCCAGATTAAGTGTGTTTTGACTAATACACTAGAAGGAGGGGCAAAAATAAGATGTCATGGAATACTAAATAGTATTTCAGATATCTTAATATATTTCTTCCCTCACGAATATTGAGGTGGCAGGATCACACTGTGGGAATGTTGAAACATCAATTATCTCAAACCAGCTTTGAAATTTCCCTTCTTTCTATCTCATTCTGGGATGTTGTTAATGGAAAGATGATTCGATAGGGGTCCCATGGCGCTGAAGTGAATTCTCTCAGTGTCCTGGTTTACCTGAGCTCAGGTGAGAAGAATGACTCAGAGTATTAACAATACCATCCCCTCATGTACATTTATTAAGTACCTACCATGTCCAGGCACTGTGCATGTCTGCACTCAAATACATATAATGTGGAAGAAGATGTGAGCTGGTCCTTAGTGCTTCACGAGGCCAGGGGTAATATGGCCTGGGAAACAGCAGCCATGCGCAGATAGCTGTGTTGTGTTGTTGGGTACTAACTGTCCACCTGACAGGATATAGAATGCCTAGGAGACAAACTTCTGAAGATTTTATGCTTGGGAGTGTCAACACTGGGTTGAGATGTGAAGACCTGCTAGGCATCACCTCAGGACTGGGGCCCTGAACTGAATAAAAAGGAGAGAGCAGGCTAAGAGAGATGAATGCCAACACCCATCTTTCTGCTCCCCTGCTGCAGATGCAGTGTGGCCAGCTGCCTCAACTTCCTGCCACTTAGGCTTCCTTGCTGTGATGGATGGCCCTGCAGACTGTGAGCCAAAGTGAGCTCCTCTTCTCTTGCTTAGATTGCTTTTGCCAGGTATGTAGGTATGTTGTCAGAACTTCAAGACGAGGTACTTCATTTCTTAGATCACAAGATGATCCCAGCACAACGGATGGACTTGTACAATAGCACTTGTTCAATGGTGTGATGACTTGGTACAGCAGGCTTCATCTTGCCATCTTATGGCATTTTCTTACATCCTTTCCTACTATGAAGGCTAGGAGGTTGAGGCTGGTATAACACAGAAAGGTATGTGAAAGGATAGAGGAGGAAGTATCCTAGGAGTTGTAACTCATGGTGACATATGGGATTAATGTCTGAATGTCTCAGAGCATGCCAATAGACAGCATTGTGCCTTGGTGGCATGCCTTCCTTGGTGTCTAGTGGTGCACCGCTGGGCAGACAACATAGGCTTCATACCTAGTAGGTTCTCAAATTGTGCAAATAGCTTTTATTTCATATTTTGGAGCTTCCTTATTTCTGTAGAGTGAGCGATTTTAAAGCCTGATTTTGTCATTTGCTCTAAATAAGAGATGGATAGCAATAATGGCCAGTGTGATAGAATGCTTTCAACAGGCCATATCAGTGAACGAGGCAGGGCCATTATGGTGGCCAAGTTTGACTGCCAACTTTATTGCATTAAGAAACACCCAAGAAGCCAAGCATGGTGGCTCACACCTTTTATCCCAGCACTCAGAGAGGCAGAGCCAGGTGGATTGCTGTGAATTCAAGGCCAGCCTGATCTACAAACTGGGTCCAGGACAGCCAAAGAGTACACAGAGAAATCATGCCTCAAAAAACGAGAGAGAGAGAGAGAGAGAGAGAGAGAGAGAGAGAGAGAGAGAGAGAGAGAGAGAGAGAGAGAGAGAGAGAGAGAGAGATTAAGGCTGATAAACAAAAAAGATGAGAAACACTCAGGCTTTGACTGTGTCTGGGAAGAGGTTCCAAGAGAGGCTTAATTAGGAGGGAAGACCCACTTTCCATGTGGGCAACACCATCCATGGGCTGGGGTTCTTAGTTAAATAAAAAGGAGAAAGCAAGCTTAGTACTGGCATTCTCTTTTCTCTGTCTCCTAGTTGTTGCCATAGACCAAGCTGCTCCTGCCTTAGTAGACTGTATTCCTCTGAACTGTGAGCCCAAATATACTCTTTCCCTGTATGCATTCTGTCAGCTATCTTGTCACAGTGGGGAGAACAGTGGTTAATACAGTCATTAGATCCCTATTTTCCAGGTGGAAAATGAAGGGCTAGCAACGTAAAGCAATGGCCTTCAGTTCCCACAGCTACTTAGAAGGGAGCTACAGTTCAGATACCAGAGCCTCAGAAATGCAGGGGACAGAAGGACGGATGCAAAGGAATAGATAGGCATGAATTGAAGTTAACCATGGTCATGATGGCCCCAGTTGGTGTTGAGGAAAAACACTGACAGGAATGATTGGGAACACAATATAAGTACATATCCCAGAGTAGAGCATCTTCCAACTTAAAAGACAAAAAAAAAAAAAAGAGTCTTAATGAGTTAAATGGATTGGGAAGTTAGTCCATGCATGGTACTCTTGTGCAGCAAAGCTTCCTTACTCTAAGGAACATAGGCACCTCATCCCTCGATGTCAGTACAGGGTTAGTATCCCTAAAGTGAAAATCCCAGGCTTTTGGTGCTCCCAAACCTGAGGTGTTTTGTATGTTGACAATGATATCACACAGAAAACTCCACAACTAGACTGAATTGGATGTTTCTCATTCTTAACACAGATGTACTAAAATGCCACAATAAACTTATATTCAAGCTTATGTGCAGGTGCATGGTGCCTATATAAAGCAGGCTTGCATCCCATCTTCAAGAAATTATTAGGCATATGTACTTGAGCATACACACAGACACATAGACACACACACACAGACACACAGACACACACACACACACACACACCACTCTGAAATTCAAAATGCTTATAGTTTCTAATAGCTTTGATTGAAAAAAAACCAATAACACTCAACCTGTACTTTCCTACAAGAATTTGGATTGGTTGTTCATTATCCCAACTTCACACATGAGACAACTAGACTTGCATGAGCAATTGTTATGTTGACTATTAAGTCCACAGAAGGCTTCTGTGGTTAAATCAGGGCTTACGCTGAAAGGGCTTTTCGGAAGTGATTGGATCCTGAAGGCTCTGAAGTAGGATTAATTCCTTGATGAATTCATAGTATGGTGGCTTTATTGGGAGGTGGTAAATAGTAGGATGTACAGTCTAGTTGGAGAAAATAAGTCACAGGGAATATGCTCTGGAAAGACCCTCCCCCCTGGCCTTGTTTCTGGATCATTTATCTGCCTTTCTGGGCTGCTCATTTGTCACTGGTTGTATGGGTTTCTCCACAATGTATTTCCACTGCCATGATGCTCCAACTTAGTGTCGGCTCAAGGAAGTGGGGTAAAATGACTGTGGGTCAAAACTTGTGCAGTTCTGAACCCAGATTAAAATTTCTACCCTGAAATCATTTCTCCCAGATAGTTTTCACAGGGACCTACTGTTAGGGTTCTGCTTCAGTCTGCCTACCTGTGATGTCATTGCTTACCTGCCACGGGGGCGTGGCCCTGCCCATGGCGATATAAAAGGACAGTCCTACCTCACCCCTACTCTCTTACTTTTCCTCCCTCTCTCCTTGCTTCCTTCCCCAACCTCTCTCTGGGGTACCCCTTCTCCCTTTTCTTATTCCCCCATGCTCATTTAATAAACTCCTCTACAACATACTATCTGGCATCTGGTACCTTATTACCTTACCTTTATATCATCTTCTTATGCCATTCTCTTATTTATTAAACATAGAACCTACACAGGTTTACCCAGCAGCAGTGGGAGGGTTCAGGCTAGTGGGCTGTAGCCTATGCTTATTCCAAAGCTTGTGTTCTTTCTCATACTCCTGAGCTAAGGGCACAGGCAGTGCCAAACCAGATGCATCGTTTCTTGATGGATGTCCCTCCTCTTGCCATTTGAACACAGCAGTTCTGGGGTACATTTGAAGAGGGGAGGCCAGCTCTGATTTCCCCCACTTCCTGCTTCCTTTCCTCCCTTAGTCCCTTGAGTATGCCAATGCCCCTGTTCTCATTCCCTCCTCAAGTGAAAGTTTCTGTCTTTTTTAAACTCAGAGCTGCAGGGATAAATTCCTGGGAAAGTCATGTGCTTTTTATTATTATGTTGTTTATTCGTGTACTCGAAACACATTTATGTTGTTAGGCTATTCATGGAATAAAACATTCAAATGAAAAAAAACAAACCAGTGAGTTTGGTAGGGCTTCATAGGGAAACAAAGGAAAGCCTCCTAGGGAGAAGCACATTTAACTCTTCTTGTTTCACTTGTTAATTCTAGATTCCTGTCTGTCGCCCACTGCCCACCACCATGGCTTGAAATGATTCCCAGTCTCTCCATGTGAAAGTCATCAGGGACGAGACTTAGAGTTTGTTGTCACCATCACAAAGTAAACAAGCTACCCAGAGCTTACTGGAAATGCATGCCAGGCAAACAAGGTCAGTGTGGATAGACAGTCTCCCTCCACCAACTTTCAATGTGGCACTTCAAAGACGGAGGGGTATGTGAAGAACTGATAGGTCCTGAGGACTGTGAGCAGACACTCTACAGCCTTGATGCTCTGGCCATGGCACCTGTAAAAGCAGCCTTGGCACACCTGATGTGGTGGTTTGAATGAAAACAGCCTCCACAGGCTCATAGGGAGTAGTACTGTCAGGAGGTGTGGCCTTACTAGAATAGGTGTGGCTTTGCTGGAGAAAGTGTGTCACTGGGATTGGGCTTTGAAATCTCAGATGCTCAAGCCAAGCCCAGTATGGTGCTGTCTCTTCCTGCTACCTGCAGATCCAGATGTAGAACTCTCGGGTACCCCTCCAGCACAATGTCTGCCTGCACACTGCCATGCCTCCCACTATGAAGATAATGAACTAAACCTCTGAACTGTAAGCCAGCCCCAATAAAATGTTTTCCTTTATAAGGGTCGCCTTGATTGTCTCTGTTGGTCTTCTTGTGGAGCTCCTGGCACCTCCAGGTCCTTCTATCCTTCCTCCCACTTTTCCACAAGACTCCCTACATTTCACCCAATGTTTGGCTGTGAGTCTTAGTATCTCTTTTGATCTGCTGCTGGGTGGAGCTTTTCAGAGGACAGTTATGCTACGCTCCTGTCTGTGAGCATAGCAGAATATGGTTAATAGTATCAGGACTTGGCTTTCTCTCATAGGTGTGTCTCAGGTGGGGCCAGGCATTGGTTGGACACTCCCTCAATCTCGGCTCTATCTTTATCTCTTACATATCATGTAGGCAGGGTAAATTTTGGGTTGATGCTTTTGTGGATGGGTGGGTGGTCCCCTACACTAGGAGTCCTGTCTAGTTAGAGGGTGTCCTCTTCAGTCTCCATGACCCCTCCTACTAGAAATCTCAGCTAGAGTCATCCCCATCTACTCCCAGAAGTCTACTCTGTTTTAGGTCTCCAGCTAACCAGGGCCCAGAGGGGCTTCCGGAGACTAAAGCACTAACCAAGGACCATGCATAGATTGGAGCTAGGCCCCTTAAACAGATGTAGCAGATGGGCAGATCAGGCTTCATGTGGGTCCCCTAGTAAGGAGAGCAGGGACTGTCTCAGACATGGACTCTGTTGCCTGCTTTCTGATCAGTGCCCCCTGGCTGGGCTGCCTCGCCAGGCCACAGGGGAAGAGGATGAGCTCAGTCCTCATGCAACTTGATGAGCTGGGGTGGATGGATGGGGCTCCCCTCATCTGAGGAATAGGAAAGGGTGGATGGGGAAAGAGGGAGGGAGGGTAGGACTGGGAGAAGAGGAGGGAGGGGGCTATGATTGGGATGAAAATGAGTAAATTAATTTAAAAATAAATAATGACAAAAAGTATAATATATTGTAAAACAACAACACAAAACAGACAAGCAAATAAACAAAACCCTGGAAACTGTGTGCTTGTAAGATTTTGAGGAAAATCTTCAGACATCTTCTGCCAGGAGAAGTACTGCTGCTACACATATAATTTAGACAATATTCACCAGGACATAGGTCTTACATGACCAGAGCAGAATGTAACTTGGCCAGGTTCGTCACTAGTTGCAGGTGCAAGGTTGACACTTGAACTAGATTGTAACTTCTGAATTGAACTCTTACCTACCCCCTAAACACCTTACTGCCTTCAGTTGTTTCCCAGAGGTTCAGTTTTAGTGTACGACTGTGTGTACAGGGTGTGTGTGTATGGGGGGGTGTAGGGGTGCATATGTTCATTTGGGTGTATGCATCTGCATGTATGTGTGTATGGAGATCAGAAGTCCCTTTCTGCTCTCTACATTTTGAGTCAGGGTCTCTCACTGATCATTTGAAGTCCACTGGTTCTGCTTTTACATAGGTTTGAATTCAGGTCTCCATCCTTGTAAATCCAGACCTCTACCAACTCAGCCCACACCACCCCCTGGAGCCTTTAGCTCTTTGGGGATGAATATGAGCCCTGGAGTTTGAAAAGAGAGCCACTGTAACAAGACTAGGGGTCCTCAGTAATAGGCAATGAGGGGCAATTCTAGGGATGGTCATGGCTCACAGCTGCCACAGGAGAAGCATGAGGCCAAAGGATCTGACTGCTCTGGTGCACTAGGCCATGGCAGTGTGTCCTAGAGATGTGTCTGTGCACACTGGAACACAGAAGCAGAGGTGGACGCACACTTTCTGTCCCATCTTTGATAAGACGGTAGAAAAACCAGAATCTTTATGCTTACTTCAACTCCTCTAAATCCAAACTTAGAGGGCTCAACTTGTCTTGCACATGGGCATTATTTGGCTTGCATGATGTTGGCCTGGCCCAGGTTTTGAAATTCCTTTAAAATTTGTTTAACCTGCCAACATGTTTAAACAAACAAACAAACTTTTTCTTAAAGTGAAATACGTTCATATAAAAGGACAAAGCTGAGTAAGCGTCCAGCACAAGGAATTTCCACAGAGGACACACCTGTGTAATTTGCATCAAGACCAGCAACCAGAATAGGACCAGAATCCCCAGATTTGGCTTATACTTTCTATAGTACAGTAGCTGATATTCTAACGTATAACCATAGTATAAATGTGCTATTTGCCAATAGCCACTAATAAAAAGACTTAATGAAAAGCCCGAGCCTCTGGTTTGCCTTGAAATATGGAGGCGTCTAGCAACAGTAAGCTCATCTTCTTATAGGACAGTGATTAGCTACAGATGAGGAAACACTTTCCATGTTTGTAAGAAATGTCTTGTTCCATGTGTTCCAGTCTCCACCACTCCCTATACTTAGGCCCAAAGACCAACTCTTTTCAATTGATGAACCTGTATTTATAATACAATAAGGAGTTTAAATAGAGTTAAGATTAAGTAAAATATTTCTTGTTCCCACTCATTTAGATTTTGGGATTTATATTCACAGGCCTTACCTCTATAGATGTTTAACTCTAAAAATCCCTTCTAAGAGGCTGAGCATTCTCCATAAGCTTGTCAGTCTCAGAGAGTGCACCAATAAAACACACATTTCCCTGTACACCAATAAAACACACATTTCCCTATACTCTCACAGAACATCGCTCATGTCAGATGTGTGATGACAACAGGGTGACATATAAATCAATACAATTGTGGCACCATCTACTCAAGTCAGCATCAGATTCCACAGACTAAGAACTCTCAAAGACAGCCTCCATTTCAAATACTAATTATTCATTTCATGTTGTCACCTTCGCCTTTGATCCACTGACTACAAACCCAAGGTGTTGATGACATCATGCTTGGGTTGTGTCAGTTGACTGAAAAGTTATAACATTCAAGAATACCGGTTAATGCTTACTGCTTTATCACTAAGAGCACAGACCAAGAACAAGCAACTCTGCAGCGATGCATATGAGAGTATAGGGGTGTTTCCATGCTCTTTGGGTACAACACTTCTAGTCCCTGCCGGGGTTCAAGAACCTAGAAACTTATCAAATCTCATTGCTCTCAGAGTTTAATAGCTTGAACTATGGTCCCTTGGTCCTTTTTTTTTTTTTCCATGCAAGTAACTGGGTGTGAAAATCCCAACCAAAGTTCCTAAGGATCACTGTGTCATTCCTGTGACTAGCCCTACCCTGAAGTCACCTACATGCCTATCCCAAGTAACCTCACTAGTGTAAACCAGGCTCTGACAGACATCTGCTAGGACAAACAGAGGCATACCTACCTATTGAGGCAATTCCAAAGACTTTAGGGATTCTTTGTCAAGACACACAAAAGCCAAATATATTTCTTATGTTACAACATAAGAAGAGCGTTATAATAGTCCTTTCTCAATCTGACAATTCAACTTCCAGGTGCCAAGGAAGTGATTATATATACTTGTCAAAGTTAATGCAAAGGGAAACAGATCCCATTTCCTGCAAGACTTTTTTCTTTTCCCCAATGTCTTAGTCCATCTTGTGTTACTACAGCAGAATACTTGAGACTGATTAATTTATATGAAACAGAAATTTACTTCTCACAGTTCTGACACCTGGGAATATCACGGTCAAAGAGTCTGCATCTGGCAACCACCTTTTTGTGGCATCACTCCATGGTGGAAGGGCAAAGAGAGGGCAGGAGAAAAAAAGGAAAAACCATGTTTTATAAGAAACCCACTCATGTAATAAGGAATCCAGGCCCAGAAAGCAACTGACATTATTGCCCCACCCCCATTTTCAAAAATTCTTACACTGAAAATTAAGTTTCCAATATTGGCTTTGCGGGGCGGGGCACACAATCAAACATAGCACCCCGTTTGACTTAGAATTGTGAGATGATGAAAGTCAACACAGGGAGGGAGCTGAGCACAGGGCCTGGGTGGGTTTGCAGGGTGTTCTAAGGATCACTCCTTTACTCTGATGTAGTGGTTCTTTCTGTCTTCAATTTGCCCTCAACTTATACACCAGGTAGTACATACTTATATGGGATAGATGCTGGCCTGGCCAACTCTAAGATCAAGAGAAATAAACCAAAAGCAGAATAAAGGAGGAAAGAAAAAAAAAAACACAATAAAATAGAAATTGAGTCATTTTGGAAGAGTGAGTCAGAGAAAGGCAAAAGCCCAGCATGAGCCTCATTACTCTAGGCCTTGCCTCCTCTGTTTAGGGAGCCCCACTGGCCTTAAGGAAAGCCACTTTGATCCCACGGAAAGGAAGTGCTTCATTCCCTGATAAATAACACAAGCATGGCCTGGAATGATCCCCTGAGGAGATACAAGTTGAGACTGGGTTTAAAGTTGTGATGAATGACTCTAGATTAACAAGAAGTTATAAGGCAGATTTTGTCAGTACTGAAGTCAATGATAGATTTATCTTCCTTCAAAAGTTCGTAAGTAGTTTGAAATTAAATTTAGGACTGGATAATGCTAACAGTGGTGTTAGTTAACGTGGCTAGCCACGTGCAAAAGAACAACAATAGTTGACCCTATTATAATGCACGTGACACACACATACCTTAAAACACACATGTAAGATCTGAAACCATGAGACTACCAACTACCACAAGAAAGGAGAGGGGGACCATTTCATGCAAGGCTTAGCAATGATTTCTTCATAGTACAGAAACAGCACGTCAATAACGGCCAAAATAGACAATTGAGATGCATCAAGCTAAGAAGCATCTACCCAGCAAACAAGAAGCTGATGAGCAGAAAGTGTCTCAAACTGTAAGCGAGGGGAGGAAGCTGTGGGGGCTAATCATTATTAACTTGGCTGGACTTAGAATTATCTAAGAGATGATTCTAGGTGTGTCTGTAAGGGTATTTCCAGAGAGGTCTAGTCCAGGAGGAAAGAGCCACCCTGAAAGCAGCAGGTACCATCTCCAGATGTGTGGGCCCAGATTGAACCCAAGGGAGAGAAAGGCGATGCAGACTGAGCATCATAGTTGCTCTGTCCTTGCTGATGTGAACAAGCAGTTGCCAACACTCCCGCTGCTACAAAGCGGTCCAATGTCATGCTCTCTGCATTATGGTGGCCCATACCCTCTTAAGCCATGAGCCAATGTCACCATCTTATTCTTATTTTCTTTTTATCACATAGTCACAACAACATAAAAAAAAAAAAAAATAAGGAATACTATCCAAACCAGCCCAAGAACTTGTTCAACCTAAAGGTATTAAGAAACAGACAGAACTGGGTGGTGGTGGCACACACCTTTAATTCCACAGTATTTGGGAGTCAGAGAGGCAGGAAGATCTCTGAGTTCAAGGGCATCCTGATCTATTTAGTCCAGGACAGCCAAGGCTACACAGAGAAACTCTGTCTTGAAAACAAAAACAACAACAACAACAACAACAACAACAAAAAACCCAAAATAACAAAATTAAACAAGGAAACAGACAGAAACTCAGCTAATTTAAAAACTGGCAAAGGACTTGAGCAGACATTTCTTCAAGGAGTGTACAGAAATGGCCACCAGTTCTGTGAAAAGACACAACCATCACTCACTGGGGAAATGTAGGTGAAAATCTCGGTGAGGTACCTTTTTATATCTGTTAGAGTGGTTTTAAACAAACAAAAGGCAAAACAAAAGATAGTGAGGCTTGGTGAGGATGTGGAAAGACGTGCTGGTGGGAGTGTAATATTAATTTCTTATTATGGAAAAGAGTATAGAAGAAGATGGTCATTTGATCCAACAATACTACTCCTGGGTATTTTTTTCAAAGGGTTCAAAACAAGATCTCAGAAGCCATATTAGGATTCATATTGATCATCAGTACATTCTTCACCAAAGCCATGATAATGAAGAAACCAACTGAATGCCCAACCTGAAGGTAAATAGATAAATAAGATATGGAATAGCACACAATAGAATTTTATTTTTTTTTAAAGATTTATTTATTTATTATGTATACAATGCACATCAGATCACATTATAGATGGTTGTGAGCCACCATGTGGTTGCTGGGAATTGAACTCATGACCTCTGGAAGAGCAGTCAGTGCTCTTAACCGCTGAGCCATCTCTCCAGCCCCTAGAATTTTATTCTGCTTTTAACAAGAAGGAACATTTCCCACATGGATCAATACCAATGAAGCCTTGGGCACTATGCTAAGTTTAAAAAGTTGGTTAATAGCTACCTGTATAGAAACATCTGGAGTACTCAAGCATACAGAAACAGAGAGTACAATGGTGCCTGTTGGTGCCGAGGGACAGGAGAAGTTTTTTTATTTTTATTTTTATTTTTATTTATTTATTTATTTTTTAATTTATTCTTGTTACATCTCAATGTTTATCCCATCCCTTGTATCCTCCCATTCCTTCCCCCCCCCCAATTTTCCCATTATTCCCCTCCCCTATGACTGTTCCTGAGGGGGATTACCTCCCCCTATATATTCTCATAGGGTATCAAGTCTCTTCTTGGCTACTTGCTGTCCTTCCTCTGAGTGCCACCAGGTCTCCCCCTCCAGGGGACATGGTCAAATGTGAGGCACCAGAGTACGTGAGAAAGTCGTATCACACTCTCCACTCAACTGTGGAGAATATTCTGACCATTGGCTAGATCTGGGAAGGGGTTTAAAGTTTACCTCCTGTATTGTCCTTGGCTGGTGCCTTAGTTTGAGCGGGACCCCTGGGCCCAAATCTGCCTATCACATTGTTCTACTTGTAGATTTCTAGGACCCTCTGTATCCTTTTATTTTGCTATTCTCCCATGCGTCTCTCCTTTAGAGTCCCAATAGGATGCCTTCCCCTCTGTCCCAGTTTCCTGGTAAGTGAAGGCTTTCATGGACAGAAGTTTTTATTCGGTGGGTAAAACATTCAGTTACAAATGATGGCTGAGTCCTGGAGACTGAGCTTATTACTAACAATAGTGTATAGTACACTTAAATATTCACTAAAGAGCAGTGCACATGTGTCCTCACCAATTTTCTTTTCTTAATGAAGATGGGATAGACAATTTGTCCTTAAGGAACCTAAAAATGATTTCCTCTGTGGGACTAATTATGGTTTCCAGCTCTGCAATATGTTAGTCAGTTTGTGTTACACCTACAATGACAAACAGCACAACCAACGTTAATCAGACCTTTCTTTTGTATGCCAAGCCTTGTGCTAGGTACACAACGGTTACAGCTCATGTAATCTCAAATTAACCCTGGTGGGCATTGGTAAATATTGTGGAGCTTCCCAGTTTTACTAATGAGGGAATAGAGCCTAAAATTTGTTAAGCAACATAACCAAGTTGCCAAGCTAAGTCACAACAGCACACGGCCAGATGCCAGCAACACCCTCCTCTTCTTTTAGCCATTATTAAGGAAAGCATTGGCCCTGAGCCCTGGAGGCCAGCTCCCTTTCCCCAAGTTCCTAATCAAGATGACAAAGAAAGATGGAGTCCCAGGCAGCTGAGTGGTCAGCCTGGCTTTCCTCTATCACATTGTCTGAACTGTTGTCACATGAGTAATCGGCCACCGGGGAGGAAGAAGGAGGCTCTGGACTCTAAGTTGTTGGAAGCTGGTATGTGTTCTTTTGGTCTCTCTTGCTAACTCTTGACTAGGAAGTGTCTTGCATCTTTGGAGCACTTTCTGTTTTAGAGTGATTACTGCTGAAATGATCTGGGTTAGGAATGGGATGGCAGTCTTGCCCCTTGAGCATTGGTATGGAAAGAAAAAAAGCAACGCTGGCTCTTTCTACTCCAACTTAAATAAAGCTGCATGATGAGCTCAGCCTGTCCCCTCCCCCACTATCCCTACCTTGACTCTTATGAAATACCAGCGATTCTTGGAACACCAATTACAACAGAGCTTCTTGCCTCTTCCTGACTCCCCCCGCGTCATGAAAAAAAAAAAAGTCTTTATATTCCTCACCGTGTGCCATTGTTCTGCCTTTAACTCATATTTAAATGTCTTGAGACCCCAAACATATTTGATTGTTCTGTTGAGAATTTTTAACAGTGTGTACATTCTTAGAAACGTAATCAGATAATTAGTAGGCTCTGCCCACCAGTGGTCTGTTTTGCAAGAGTCACTTGATGTCAAGTCAGTCGCTCACTTTTCTTCCTTTTCTTCCCACATCTTTTTATCTTGGAACCAGGAAGTCCCATTTTGCCAGCAGACTATGAGCTGTAACCACAGAAAGTTGGAGGCTGGTTCAAAGCCCAGGATTCATGAGGCTTGAATATGCTTTAGCTTTGGCAGAAAGCATTTGCTGCTCTCTCATTTGGGAGGAACACATCAGCAGGGAGTAGCGGGGAGGGGGTGGGACAGGGCCAGCTGTGTTATTGGTGACATGGCCAGTGGGCTGTCTTTTGAGTCCTGTGAGGTATATGTTAGGGAAAGCAGTCTTATTCTGGGAGACTCTCAGAAGGACTGGAAGAAAACTAGGTTTCATTTTCCACTCAGACACTGTTGTGGAAAAAATGAGTCTCTGCTTCTTGTCCCTGTGCCCAGAATAAAGGGGTCAGGATTAATTCCTTCATTCTGTTTGGATAAGAAGAGCTAACAAATTCAATGCTCAAAATACAGTGATGTGGTCTTATAGTCCCCTCATTTCCCTGACAAACTGTCTTGCCCCTCAGTTTTTAGCTTTCCATAACACAGAAACCCTCACAGGCTCTGAACCTATCATGGCCTTTTGTCTTTATCAGTACATGTACTTGAAAGATACATCTTTCCATAGACTTTACCTTTTCCCCTCAAGTCTTATTCCCTGGATACTTCAAAACTCCCCAAATGAATACATCCATTAAAAGATATAATACATATAGACACACGCACACATACACACACACACGTATGTATATTATTTTCTTCAATACTGTTGTAAAGAGTTCATACCTTTTTTATATTACCTCTCTTATTTTTTGTTGTTTTCATGTGAGTCATGTGAATACATAAGTATGTGCATTTTAGAATATATGTAGGAGCTTGTTTGTGATTAGGTGCACATAACATGTATGTTGAGGTGAACCCTAAGTTTGCATTGAGTATTGCCCTCAATCACTCTCCACTTTATTTATTAAGACAGAGTCTCTAGTGAGTTTTAGTTATGAATTCTGATTAGTTTGGCTAGCACCCTTGTCCTAGGGATCTTCTGTCTTTGCCTTCTAAGTGCTGGGACTAAAGGCAGTTGCTGTGCTGCTGCCATTTACACAGGTTCTGGGGGTCTGAACTCAGATCCGCATACATGCATAGCAAGCACTTTATCCATGAGACATCTCCCTAGTCCCCTACTTTACACATCAGTCTGATAGCTCATTACAAACTGATCACAGACTCCCATGAATCTGATAATCCTCCTGGTCACCCTTGTTCGATAGAATTTGGCCTTGCATTTTCCATTAGGGCAATCGATAGTAACCCTTGGCTGCCATTGAACCCAAGGAGTGATTTTTTATTTTATCTCATGATAATTGTCAACTCCCAAAGCTTCAGCTGTGCTGAAGAGCCTGTGATGGAGCCCTCCTTCTGGCATTACTGTCTGTGCTTGGCAGTGCCTGTCATGTATTAGGAGACTCAGTTAATATTTACTTCATTCAGCTACCGCATATGTGTCAGATACCAATGTGAACAGAAAGGCAGTAGAAACTTCATCCATTTCATTTTCATATATAGAGCAGACAGAAAGCAAAATGAACTAAAGTGACAGCATAAGGTGGATATGTGATGTTGAGTGTTGGGACCTGGATAGATGTGAGAATGCAACCTGTTTAGGATAAATCCTCTGTTGTTTCTGCTTCTTACTGCAGGACTTCAGTACACGAGAGTGATTTTTTATGTAAGTGGTTGCACATGCGAGATATGAGGGGGGCAGCATTTTATAGCCAGCTAACTGTCTCCATACAATTAGACATGCAGAGGCTTGCTCATATAAAACCCAACAGAAAGAAGATGGGAGGGAGTAAGGGGAGTTGGCACACTGCTTACACATCATTAGTATTGCACACATATTTAAAAGGTATAATGGCTAAATGGATCTCTTTTTTTAAAAGAGGAAGAGTGTATCATAAAAGAAAGATTACAATAGCCAACAAATTGGGGAGATGCTGTGCTGTGTGAGATTGTTAACTTTCAGATGCTGATGGCCTCAAAGTTCAGATCCACATGGTGGAGGAGATGCTGCCATCTCCTGGTACTGATCTGCAGTAAACCAGCATTCCAGAAGCTGGGGGCCATCAGTGGCTCATTCTTCTAATTTATCATTATTTAAAATAGCGTATTAAAAGCAATTGTAAAATTGTTTTACTTTGGAGTTGAGAACATTACCAATGTTTCAGAATTTTCATCTTTATATGAACAAATATAGCCATCTGGAAGTTTTCAGATCCTCTTCACTTAGCTGGATGATGTGCTAAAACAATCCAACAGCGGGTTGAGTGGGCTCTCCTCTGATTCATGATATCTGTCCCCTGACAGGAGAGTGTTATTCTGTGTCAATGGTGGAACTCTGAGTTCTCTGTGGATCCTGATCAGGCTTTATACAATAGCTGACTTCTGAATCAAACTCATTTTTTAAAAAAGTTTTAAATTTTATTATAATTTATTTAGATTACATCCTGAATGTTATTCCTCTCCCTTGTATCTTCCCATTCCCACCCTCTCTTCTTCTGCCCTATTCCTCTCCACTAGACCTCTGACAGAAAGGGACCTTCTCCTCCAGCATATGATCATAGCCTATTAGGTCTCATCGGATAGCCTGCTTCCCCTTCCTCTGGGTGTCACAAGGCCTCTCCACCAAGGGGAAGTGATAAAATTGGGGCACCAGAGTTCATGTCAGAGGCAGTCCCTGCTCTCCCCACAACCATGGAGAATGAACTGTCCATTGGCTAAATCTGATCAGTAGGTCTAGGTTTACTGCATGCATTGCCCTTGGTTGGTACAACAGTTTGTACAGGGACCCTTGAGTCCAGATCCACCAGCCTTGGTGGTCAAACCAATTTCTGGATCTTTCTTAAAGCTACACCTGAAGCCATAAAGTCAGGCCAAATTTGGAGTTTTTGTAATTTATTAGAATCAGATCATTTCCACCTAATGATTAATCTTGGTAGATGAACCAGTGCTGTCTATCAGAATTCAGAAGCTGTGCTGACATCTTGATTGATTGGGAACAGGCAAAGAAATGAGAAATTTTTATCTTGTTTAAATAGAGTTCTATATAGAAGTTTCTAGATTTATCTAGTGACACAAGGTGAGAATTACGTGGGGTGTCTGGATATCTCTGACTGATGAAGCTGCTGGGTGAAAGGAAAGGGGTATCAGTGTGGAGAAGTAGATGAGGAGAAGACAGAAGCATTTGTCTTTGGGTCATATATACACAGATCTCAATGGAAAATGGTAGGAGACCCATGGCCAAACCATCAATATCTGTCACATCTCCTAATGCTCCCTGTATGAACCACTCTTTTTTTTGTTATGACAAGATATCCAATGAAAGCAACTAATGGAAGGAAGGGTGGATTTAGGTCCCACAATCTGAGGTTATAGTACATCAAGACAGAGAGAGTGCATTTTGGCAGGAAGGCCAGATATCTGGCTACAAATTTCTGCAGCTATAAACCAGCAAGTTGAATGCTGTAGTTTAATTTGTTTTCTCCTTTTTATTTAGTGCAGGATCCCCACCCCATGGAATGGTGCTGCCATGGTTTAGGGAGGGTCTTCAAGCATCTATAAGACCTTTTCTAGAAACTCGTTCATAAACAAGCCCAGAGGTTTGTCTCTTAGGTGATTCTAGGACCTGTCAAGCTGTCAATCAATATCAACTATCACATGTCCTCCTCTGCAGGATTCAGCTGCCTCAGTGGGTCATTAATCTTCCATCATCTACTCAGCCACTGATATAAGATGTCCTTGGATGTGATCTCCTAGAGTTGAATTATACTGATCTGTGCTCACTCATTTATGGGTTCAACTATTCATTCAACTAACATTGTTGAATATATACTAATCACCTGATATATTATTAAGGACACAGAACAACATGAGAAATAGTCCTTGACATTAAAAAACCCATTGCTTCCTCTTGTGTGTTCTGAAACATTTACTGTGTACTTGAGCTATGCCAATATTTTATGCTTATTTAGTTATTTATTACTACTAACTACTACTACTACTTTAGTTTTTTGAGACAGGGTTTCTCTGTGCAGCCTTGGCTGTCCTGGACTCACTTTGTAGACCAAACTCACAGCAATCTGCCTACCTCTGCCTCCCTAGTCCTGGGATTAAAGGCCTTCACCACCATGCCCAGTTTATTCAGTTATTCATTTGGCCAAGATTTACAAAATCCTGCTGTGTGTCAGACGATCTGGTAAACGTAGAAATGAAACAGTGCTAGCTGAGGTGGCATTCACCATCTCATAGATGCTGCTGTGTCAGTGGGAAGGCGGGCGGACAAACGGTGGATTGCACCATGGCATGCTGTGCTTCTGTAATGCATTCTGGACAGTCAGGGCTTGATTTCCTCTACTGAGAAACCAAACACTATCTCACAGAAGTGACTAGAAATATTGTTTTTCTGATGGTAGATGAATGCAATAATGGTAACAAGTTTCTTACCCTTGGTGTGTTGGAGCCTTCAGTAGTCCTTTAATATTTTCTTTCTTTTCATTCAGTCCACATTACTCTCTGTTATAACCGGGTCCCTGATGATACCTGCCATGAAAAGGACAGAGGTGTGGCATCACTAACATACAGCCATCACTGCAAGTGTTGAGACAGTAATGCCTGTATCTCAAAGATGAATAGTCATTATCCAAGTTAAGAAATCAGAGGCAAGGGGAAGTGGAAAAGGATTATGGGTAGAAAGAACAATGTTTTTGGAAGCCCCAAGGAAAACTACTGGAATAAGAAGTCTTGGGTCTATTTTCACACATGAGCAAGCTGAGGTTAACTCATGGTAAATACAGGACTGATCTACTACTCAAGTTCAGTCACTATGGTTTTCTTCCACACGGGGCTAGAAAGACATTTATGTTAGTGTTTCAAATTTTGAAAAATACTGTATATATATCCAACACATAAAAATAAAACATACATCTTTTATTATGAGGCAGCTATCTATGTAACTGGCTCTGGGGTTAAGGATGCTAACTAACACCCTGGATACCCACTGCACGTCTATTGCAGCCTCCTTCTTCTGAACATCCTGTGTTCTCTGGGATTGGTCACCAGACTTCTAGAATTACACCTTTTTTGCTCTTTATCTGAACTTGGAACAAAAGGAATAGTACAGTGCTTCTTTGCATTTGGCTTCTGTAAGTCTACAGAATCCTAAAATTTCAGGAGTCCCATAGGTCATGTACAGCTTACTCACTTCCATTCCCATATATATGTGCCATTTAGAGTGGATGAGCATTTGACCACGCTTAGTTTCTAGGCGTCACAAACGTCCTCATCTACGCTTCTTGTTCTACATATGAATAAATGTGTTGCATGGCATGGCTTTTCACCATATCAACTTCATAAAATGTAGAATCATCAATGAAAAAATCCCTCAGCAAGTGCCTAAGAGAGCTTCTAGGTTAGGCTCATAGAGATTAAAAGATTCACGTGTGTAGGTTGTACCATCTCACGGGCTGGAGTCCTGAACTCAATAAAAAGGAGAAAGTGTTCATGTCTTTGAGCCCTATCTATATCTCTCTCTCTGCTTTCTAACTGTAGATTCAAGGTGACCAGCCATGTCATGCAGTTGCTGCTGTTGCCCTCCCTGGTGGACATAACCCTCAATCTGTTAGCCAGTGTAAACTCTTGCTCAAGTTGCCTTTTTATGTATTGTGTTATAACAACAATAACAACTCACATAGGCTGAATGAAGAGTGGGACAGCCAGGTCACAGAATAACTCGAAAAGAAAATATGCTGAACATTTTCAAGAGTTAATATTTCAACTCAAGTTTGCACCTGCAGCTTACAAAAGCCCCATTTTTTCAATCCTTTACAATAAATTTGGTATGGTATATCTTTTCGACCTTAGCAAGTATGATGGGTCGAGTGCTTTCCCACTGTGATTTTAATTTGAGTTTCCTTCATGACTAGTGATGTTAAGCAAATTTCTGTATATTTATTGGCCATTTTCCCAGTGCTGTTTATCAGATGGCCACTTCTTGGCATATGGTTTAAGGTTAAGCGCCTTAAGGATGAATGCATCTAGTTTCCAAAGACAGTGCACTGTTTTTTTAGTTTCCAAGTTCATGGTTCTCATTATTTCTTTTAACAGAGACACCCTTTAGATTTGTGGGGCTCTGCTTTTTCTCACTAAGTGGCTCTCTTGGGGCAAACTTTCTACATGTGGATTTGGTTCAATAAATGTACAAAGTCAAGGACATAGAGAAGAGAAAGCCACTGAAGGCCATTGGCTGGGTCACCAAATGGTCTCTTGGATGTTGGTGGGTGAACACTAGCCTAGGAAAATATGAGTTTTTCCCCCACCATTTACTGAGTAAAAGTCTCAATGGACATGTTACTGTGAATTTACGATGTTCTTTGAGGAGTTTAGGTTAGTTCTGTAATAAAAATCCTGGCATATGGAGGCTCACGTCTGGTTCCCACACATTTAAGGCTAAAGGGAGCACAACTACATTTTCTTAAGGTCAGCTTACTGATGTCTCCAAGGATGAAAGCCACCTTATGATTGAAGGCTTGCTTTCATCATAGTTTTGGCAAAGGATTCCCAAGTTCCATTCCCCCGGGATGATCGCCTAGAGTTTTCTTTTGTCTGTTGTTCTGAAGAACTCCCTTTGGCAGGGATGAAGGGTATTGCAGGCCTTTCTGTTTTAATGTCAGGATTTTACAATCAGACCCAAGAAGACAATTGCAACCAATGAAAACCATCCACTAGGGATAAGACTAGGTACAAATGCATGTACCATGGCAGCCATGGAAAGAAATCAAAGCTTTCAGCCTTTCCCAAAGACAGTTTAGGTTAAGTCCACGCTCCTTATGATTGTTAGCCATGAGTCAGAATGAGCTGAAAAGATGCCAGCCTATCAATATAATAGCACAGTATCTGTGGGCCTCCAAAGATAAGCTATTAAGTTGTTAGAGATCGTTGAACAAATCTCTTCATATTAGCTACAATTCCCATTGTAGGCAATAGTCATTGATTACACTTTTCCTACAGAATGGGAAACATTTTCTGGAAGAACGTTAAAGGCTCACAGACTCAGTGGGAGCAGAGGCAGGCAGGCTTAGAAAATGGTCAGAATCTAGTGAGGGTGCAGAAGTTTGGGCCTCAAGAACAATAGCACTGGTCACATGGGCGGAAGGCCAAAGTGTTATTGGGTCCTCTAGTCTCTCTCTCTCTCTCTCTCTCTCTCTCTCTCTCTCTCTCTCTCTCTCTCTCTCTTTTAGCAATGCCTCTTGAGCAAAGAACCATGAACTTTGTTGTCTTTGTTGTAGCTTATTTGTCTCATTATAGAACCTTCATAGATAAACTGTCTCCAGTTCTGGTGTGTGTGTGTGTGTGTGTGTGTGTGTGTGTGTGTGTGTGTGTGTGTGTGTGTGTGTGTTTCTATAGGTCCATGTATGTGCATGTGTATGTGGAGACCAGAGATCAACCTTGTGTTTCATCCCTTAGGTACTCGCCTTTGAGACAGGACTCTTGTTGTCCTTGAACTTACAGGCAGGCAAGGCTGTCTATCCAGCAGGTTCTAGGAAGCTGTCTGACTCTGTCTTTCCAGGCCAGAATGGGTGCTGAGGATCCAAACCCAGGTTCTCACACTTGATTGGCAAGTACTTTACTGATTGAGCTATCTCACCACCCACTCTCCTTGATTCTCCCAGCTGCAGAGTTGAAGATGCGCTGACTTCTAACCTTGCTTCAACATTGTTCTCTCCTTCATGGATTTAGTGATCCACACTAGATTCTTCTAGTAATGATTTGCTGGCGCTTTCTCTTACTTGTAACCTGAATACTCTGTGACCCTAAAGATGGGAGATGGGATCCAGCTTATGTTCTGCTATAAGGAGGATGAAGGAGAAACTACCTTAAGATTTTTCAGTACACTAGAAGACACATGCAGTTCCAGAAGAGATTGGAACTTTCAATTGGCTGGCTTTCTGTCTCCATCACCATTGGCCATTTAGTGCTTGCCCTTAGACCCTGGAGAATAGAATACCCTGCGTATTGTGCACCATGAAAAGATAGGTATTGAGTTATGTGATAAATTAAATGATTGGTTTTGAAATTGGTATTTCAGGCTTAAGGATTCTCAGGAAGAGCTTAGTGGGCTACATCAAAGCATGTGTCTTCCTCAGCTTTATTCAGAGCCATGCAGATATTATTGGTTATATAATCAAAGTTGCTGCATTAAATCATCTTTGCTTATTAATAGTTTGCTTTAATTCATGTAATAACTTTGTTGTTGTTGTTTTTGTTTTCTTTCAAGACAGGCTCTCTCCATGTAGCCTTGGCTATCCTGGACTCACTCTGTAGATCAGACTGGCCTCAAACTTATAGCGATCTGCTTGCCTCTGCCTCCCAAGTGCTGGGATTAAAGACGTGCGCCACCATGTCCGGCTCATGTAATCCTTTGTTTAGAGAAAATAAACTGGTATTTGCTGGGTTCTTTTATGGTATCAAATGTGAATCTGTGTCTCACGGGATCACATGCTAGAAGCGGGGTCCCCAACACGATGCACTAGAGGTGGTGGCGGCCTGTGAGAGGATGCTGGGGATACCCCCTGCATTAAGGGATAATGTAGTCTCACAGTTAAGGTAGACCTCATTAAATGCAGCCAATTCTGGAACTTGCTTCTTTCTGCACTCAACCAGTTGCCTTTCCGTTTTACCACTATGCCATAGTATAGGCAATAAACCATCCTCAGGATGCTGGGGCCGTGCTGTTGAACCTCTAGAACTGTGAGCCAAATAAATCCTTTCCCTTTCCAAAGTGCTTTGCCTCAGTTATTGTGTGGTAGCTGCACAAAGTAGAGGAATACAAGTTCCTGCTGAATTGCTTAGTGATGACACACTTCTTAATAATGCAGTCACCAAAGTCAACTCCTTGCCAGTTAATTACTCATTGATTACTTTTATCAGTGATCTTTCGAAGTTTTCCTCTCATGAATTGTACTAAAAGTTTTGGTTGTCATTCGTTTCTTAATAGCTGGAATTAGGGCCCATCATTGTTTATTTTTAAAAACATTTCCCAAAGTTTTGCTCTTATCTTTGTTATTTCCTCCCTTCTTGCTTGAATTTACTCTGTTATTCTTCTAGTAGCTTTTGGGGCAGATCTTAGGTCATGGGCTTTAGTTTTCACATTTTCTTTTGATTGATATGTTTTTAAAGTGATGTATTCCTCTCCAGGAGGAGCAGCCATTATACAAATGGTGTTCTCTGGCCATTTATTTATCAACAGTTCCATTGTTCTTTTGTTTTACTAATGTCTGATTGCAAGAGGGCTCCAAGGTTCTCTGTGGACATGTTTGTGGGAGATGATGTCTTCCACTGAGTTATAATTCTATGTACTTTTGCTAGAGAACATAGTTTGATGATCTATAGATTCTTTGATATTTGTTGAGCTTGCTTTTTGGCCTCTTGGGAGATACGATTTTCTTTTTAAATGTTAAATGTTTCTAAATGACCTCTTTTGAAGAGGTCAAAATTGCTGAAGCATTGGGCATGGATTCTAAAGCATTAGATGTAACTTGTTAATTGTGTCACAGCATTTGCATTCCTATTAATTTTTGGAGCTTGGTAGGGTGATTTCTCAGGCATGTTAAATATCCCATGACTCTTGATTGATTATTTCTCTTTTTTATTTTTATTTTTTCACATCCATTCCAAGATTCTGTTTAGTGTATGAAAGTTCAGAAAAGCTACACGTTCTTTTAGTATTTATTTTATTTGTGTTTTATGTGTCTGTGTGTGGGTATCCATGGAGGTCAGAATTGGGTATCAGAAGCCCGGGAACTGAAGTTACAAGGCCACTCACCATGTGGATGCTAGGATTCTGAAGTTGATCTCTGCAAGAAACATGCTTTCTTTAGCCCCAATATCGTCTCTTTCATCATTAATTACCAGATGTTTTTTGTGTGTCATTATAACTTACCTGGGTTCCTTTCTTGTTGGCTATAGATTTATATTTTTAAAATGCAAATCTGAATCTCAGTTTTTAACATTGAAATGTTGTTCTTGAGTATTTTGTGGTGATAAGTATGTTGTGGATCTGTTTCTATGATCTTTGAGATCCTCCTTACTATGATTTAAAAGAAATCATTTTGTTATTTTTTTACATATACATTTATATTATTACACATATATAAAGTAAACTACGTACAGCAAGAAGAACCACAGAACAATCAGGAATTATATTCATGTTACATTCATAGTGTTTTGGCTGTCTGTATTTGGCAACCTTGAAGAAAACATTTTCCTGTATCAGTGAGTCTAAAATTCTGAATGTAAATCAATATCTATCATATCTCAACTCTATCAACTTAAAACATTTAAAAACATTTTAAAGCTGAGTTTTCTTTCCTGGCTTCTTTAGACTGGTGGAAAGCATACAAGTAGCATTCATTGCTTCACTGAATTCATGTTGCTAGCAAAAGGTTCTTAACTTCAGTGTATGCCTGTCCAAATATTAGTGGTATGGAGAAACAGCATGTTGTCAGTGGAATCTACATTTTCCTGCACAGTTCTTTAGTTTGCTGCAAGGGAGTAATTGCAAGTACCAGTTCATTCATTCACTGGTTTCTTTTATTCACTTGTCTACTGACTAAGAGCTTGCTGAGGTCCAAGTACCAGATGATCAACATGGACTCTGATGATGTAGCTTCTGCCATCATAGGGCATATGATCTAAGAACGAATCTGCCTGTGTGTGCATAATTCCACCTTTTGATGTAAGGAACACAGAGAATTCTTTGGATGCAGTGAGTGGGGTTGATTCCAACCTGGAACTCAGACTTACTGTGAAAGGTAAATTTTAGTTAAAACATATACAGAGTAAACGATGAGATGGAATCTGATAAGAAGAGTCCCTGGCACACAGCACTTCTTCATTCCTTAGCAGTGTAATCCAGGACTGGAGACCATTCAGAATAAACACCAGTGTCTGTCAGCCATGCTTGCAGCTGGGTGATCATGTAACTGAATCTTCTTTAGGAGAATTAAATAAAAATGGTCTTTAAAGGAAGGCTGTGATATCTTCTTTTTCTCCTTCTATTTTTTTAGAATGAAGTCACGAAAGTTCCTATTATCAAGTCTCTTGGGTCATGGTATGAACCTGAGAGTAGCAGCTGTGAGCGATAAATATTATTAGCTATATACATGTATGTATGTGTCTATGTATACACATACACATAAACATATACACATGTGCACATATATACATAAATATATACACGTGTATACATATACACACATGCATGTATAAACACATATATACATATTCTTGCATTTTTAACCACTAAAACTTTAGTTTTCAGTAAAGTTACAGATAAAATCACAAAACATTTCAGAACTAGAAAACAGAATTTTGGCGGGGGGGGGGGCAGTGACAAATACATGTACAACACATATGGATACACATATGACAAATATGTATATGTGTGTTATGTGTGCGGATATGTGTATGCCATCTGGAAAGTTTCTTAAGCTTTCTGGGGTGCCAGCCTCAGAAGTTCTGACCTCTAACAGCAGCCGCCATGCCTAAGATTTTTATTCTCTTCTCAGATGATGCAGAAGATTCATGGTCCACAATGTCTAGGAAAATACTTTTTCTGAGGCAGAAAAAAAGGCTTGGTACATGCAAGGAAAGAGGGTAGGGGGCCGGCTAGATTTGGAGAAAGGAAATGTCTGAGACAAGGTTAGGCAAGGTGTTGGATCCTGTTATAAGACAGGGTTATAAGACAGGGAAAGGAATGCGCTCTCCTAAGTGCTATTGAGGACCACTGAGCAGGGAAGTGACAAGTTCATAGTCTCCTTATACACCATGGAGGACAGACTACATAGGACGAGGACTCAGTTAGCATGAGAAAGCCTAGTGGCTTGGTCTGCAGTGGTCACAGCAGAAATGGATTCAAGATACATTTTGCAAGTCAGAATCACAGAGACTTCTACTGATGGATTCAGTGTGTGGACCGAAGAATCAGGAGGGCTCAAGGATGATTCCCAGGCTCCTGCCTCGAATGACTGGGTGGGATCTTCCCAAGACCGAGTAGACTACTGAGCGCTAGACCACAGTTAGAATTAGGAGTCCACCACTCCCGTTTGTGGCAAATGGCACTTTGTGAAGATGCCGATGAGTTGGATTGCCTCCCCAACCCCCACCCCCACTCTAAGCTACTCATTGCAGTTTCCCAATCAGCCTTTGGGATGGGTCGCCCCGCCCACTTTCCTTCTCATATTGGAGCCTCAGATGTGGTTTGGAATTATTTTGTCTGGTTTTGAGTGATGATATGCAAGAGTAGGGAGGTTTCTCTCTCTCTCTCTCTCTCTCTCTCTCTCTCTCTCTCTCTCTCTCTCTCTCTCTCTCTCTTTTAACCAGGGTACACAGAGACTCTCCAGTCACAGAACACAATGAACTCTCAGAATCTGAACCCACTGAAGGTATCCGAGTGCCTTGACCAATATGCACAAATGGCCTGTTTTCTGCACATTTCAAATCTAATTTGCCTCATTATGGAATGACTTTTACAAGGAGAATACGTCTTCTTCTTTTGGCCTATACTCCTGTAATTTTTAATTGCTCCTAGAATAACATGTTTAATTCATTTAAAAATGTCTGTATCATTTATCCCTCTATCTTCCAGCCAGTCTCCTCTTAGTTTTCTCTCTGCATTAACTACAGTGAGTTTCTCCCTGCTTGTGTCTTCAGAGTTCTGTCTCTTTCTTTGGGGCCTTTGTATAAGCTAATCACTGTTTGTAGACAGCTTTTCTGTTGGATAATCTTGCCAACCCCTACTTGCTCATGAGTGTGGCTAAATAGTAATTTCTGAAGGATGTCTTTGTGTATATTCCTAATATTGACCTTATTCCTCCAGATACAAGCATACCTCCTTACCATTAATATAAAAAATGTGGATTTAATGAACATCTTTGACTCATTTTTTTTCCTTATTTAATGATCTGTGGCTAGTTGTTTTTTTTACTTTTCTTCTTTAATGGATTATAAATGCTATACGGGCAGGGAATACACTTACATAATTCATTCTGTGTAGTACTGGTGCCTGCCCTACAGTTGGGCTTATGGCACAAAATCACTAAATAGTCCTTGAGTTTGTGGGAATGGAGTAAAGCCCTATATGAAGAAGCATTCATGACATTAGCTCACCCAGGTAAGACTTGGGGAAACAACAAAGCCTTCTTCTAGTCTACCTATAGATGCTAAAAGATGGTTGACCTTTAATTAAGAACAGTACATGGAAAAGTACCAACTGTAGCTTCCCTGTCCTAGAGGGGATGACATAAGGCCATTTCTCCCCCTGAGACTATTCCCCTACATGGACTCCCTATTGAGATTAGCTTGCCTACCTCCTCTTTCATGCTGAGTGGCTGATCGCAGCTTTACAATCCTTATGCCTGTCTCTCTTCATGTCCTCTTACTGCCAGTCATGTTTCCAGGACTGAGCTATTTTAAGAGTTAAGGTGTATTCATATTTTCATTGTAAGAAGAAGCATCTTAGGCTTTTAATTGCAAATTTTTTTCATACTCCAGTGTGTCTGGTGGTGGCATGATGTATCTGCAGGTTCTTCATCTGTGGACTTAACTCATTATGGATAAAAAATACTCAATGATGGGGAATGCTATCTTTGTACCAAAGGTGAGTAGACTTTGTATATCATTACAGTGTGTCAACCATTTACACAGCATTAATGTGTTTTAGGTATCGTGGGTGATCTAGGGATAATTTAAAGCAGACAAAAACCTATGCATACGTTCTGTGAAAACACCACCCAATTTTGGGTCAAGGATTTGGGCATTGTCAGAGGTTGATACCCAACCTCAGGTGGGAAGGAAGTCCTAAAGCTAATGAGCAGGTGAAACAGGAGGGTGGTTATCTAGTTCCTGAAATTTTCATAATACAACTTTAGTCTTTCACATTCAAAAAATTCAAACTTAGGTTTGCTTTTTAAAATATCCATCTGAAATAGGAGGGAGGGAAGAATGGGAGGATATAAGGGATGGGATAACCATTGAGATATAACAAGAATAAATTAATAAAAAAAATCCATCTGTGGGCAAATTACGTATATTTTCACTTAACCAGTTTTGATTGACATTCCCGTTGTATGTAGAATATCTTTCTATTATTGTTATCGTCTTTCTTCTTTTCAGCATGAGTATGTTTAGACTTTATTTTAAGTTTTTTTCCTCTCTAATCAAAACATTGCCAGTTTCCAAATATTGTCCTCTACTTCAAAAGAACAAGGAGGGGCAGGGTCTATAAGATACCCACCCATTCTGTGGTTATTTTTCAGCTCCCTAGATTAAAGTTAACTGCCTCTATCTTCAGATTGTAAAATTCTCTAGCTGGGAGGTTTTTCTGCTCTGGGTCCTTTTATGACATTTTGTAAGCATTAACGGCATACCACAGCACTTTTAGAGTACTGTAACATAGAATTATATATTAGAGAAAAATTAAGGCCAACAAGCCTGTAATCAGGCCTTAGGAGAACTGCTGGTTATCTCAAAAGCATTTTGAATTTCCATAAAAATTGCATTGGCATTTTTATACACGTTTCCAAATATTTTTTTATCTCTTTCCACTTAAAAAGATCTCTCTAGCTCATGCTCTCTTAGTTTCCATTTTCCAGCTCAAACCAGAAAAGGTAAAGCAAAAAAACTGGGTCTTCTTTTCCAAGACCAGCCTTCATGAAGTGAAAATATATCCCTTTTGTCACCAAATCTGAAATTGTTAAAATAAATACAATGTAAAAAACCAAAACAAAACAATGTATTTCCTCCATTCCTAACAGAGAAAGAGCTCAAAGGTGTTTGCTTGTCAAAATGTAAATGTATTCTTTACTTTTTGTTGCTGTGCTCAGACATCCAGCAAGAAACAACTTAGGAGAAGAAATATTTATCTAATGTCGTGAATGCTCACAGTGTGAGGCACAGTCCATCAATGTGGAGAAAGTAGGACTGCAAGAGTGTGGGGTGGCCAGTTCCCTTGTGTCCTCAGGCAGAAAGCAGAGAGAGTTGAGTGCTGGTACTCTGTTGGCTCTTCCTTTTTTTATTCTGCGTGGGACCCTAGGTTATGGGCTGGTGCCAACCACATCCAGAGTGGATCTTCCTCCTCAGTTAAACACATGCTCTCACAGACACACCCTGAGCTGTGTCTTCTAGGGGATTCAAATCCAGTAAAGATAATAATGAAGGCTAAATGGTACACATAGCTAATGCTGCATGTCTGCAGAACAAAGATGATCTTCAGGAACATAGTGAGAAAGCAGAGTCAAAGCTAGGTAAATGGCTCCAGTCTTACAGTTAGAAAAACATGAGCCTGAGCTACAAACGTACATCTGAATGCTTCATCTGTTGTGCTGTTACTAAGATGTAAACCACTTACACTAGAGTCTGCCTTCTGGAGCCTATACTCCAACAATTCCCAGCCCATTCCCTACACAGTTACAAGTACCTGAGATGACCAACAAAAAGCATGGGTTGATTTTGCCTCACAATTTTAGATATTTCTACCCATGGTCACTTGACCCTGTTGTTCTCAGGCCTGATACAGTGGAAGACATAACAATAAGCACATATCAATGTAATCCAAGTGCCTTTTGGCCAGCAACAAAAAGGATACAAGAAAAGACCAGTTCCTTACACTCTCTTTGGAGGGTGCACCACCAATGACCGAAACACCCCCATTAGGCTCTTCCTCTTAAAGTTTCCACCACCTTCCAGAGAGCCAAGCTGACGACTTTATGTTCACACATGAATCTTTTGGGCATGCTGTGAATCTAAACCAACATAAGTCAAGAATAGATACCCAACCATTGACAATATGATTTGAAAGAGCTGGGTGCTAGGAAAAGGACCAAATGAAACAAAGTAAAAGTGACTCTAGCATAGAAAAATTGTTCCCAAACTGTTATTCAAAAGGTTTTGGGGGCTGGCTGGAGTGATGACTCAGCAGTTAAAGAGTGCTTGCTGCTCTTCCAGAAGATCCAAGCTCAGTGCCCGGAACCTACATTGGATATCTACCTTGGGTAGCTACACAATCACGTGTAACTCCAGTTCTAGGGAATATAACACCCTTTTTTGGTCTCGACTCACACCCATACGCATGTGGCATATTCACAGAGATACACACGCATGCATAGATGACTATAAATAAAAGCTATTTACATTTTTACTATAGAAAAACTCACACACATACCAAAGCAAGAACAGTAACATGAAATGGGTATATTTGTAGTCACTTAACAGTGTCACATTGTGGCTAATCACATACCCTCTGGACCACTCCCAAATGGTCACACTGGCCACTCATTTCTAAACATTTCATTAAGTACTTCCAAAAGGTAAACAGCCAGGTTCTTGCCCATTATATAAACTCACATTACCAAAATGTCATCTGAAGACAAGGTCACACTTCATAATAATACTTCCGAAGGTAGGATTGAGAGGAGCTTGTTGTTGTAAGAGGTACATTCTGAGCAAAAATAATCAACCAAACCACAAGAAACCAGACATTGTAATAGCACACATGTGTGTGTGTGTGTACTTGCACATGCATGGATTTAAATGAATTTAGAAGTTGAGCAGAAGTTAGGTGTGTTTACCGTACACCTGTAATTTTAGCATTCTGGAAGCTGAGGTAAGAAGATCATGAGTGCCAGGCCTGCTAAAGCTACAAAACAAGACCCTCTCAAATACAACAAACATTTAATTTGCAGTAGGGAGAAAGGGATCCTTTACAATAAATTCTAGCTGTTTCTTATAAAATAGTAAGCTTGCAGAATGTATTTCTAAGAAATAGAAAATTGGGTGCTCTGGGCCAGAACGTTGTATGTGACTCCATGAAGGAGTGAACTTGTTCCTGATGTACATTATAAATACAGCAACTAACAAAAGGCTTAGCCTATACCAGGACTCTGCCAACTGTGGGTTCCCCTGAGTTTCTTCCTGGAGTTGCTGAATTCACTCAGTGTTTGTTGAGGCTCAGCCTGGCTTCCCAACTTATGGCTTGCCAGACTCCGGAGCCCATAGCCTAAAAATTTTATTTCTTTTTTGAAAGAGCCTCTCAATTTAAGTGCTTTGAACCAAGAAATCAAAATACATTCAAAACCTTCGAATGAGCTCATAGCACTCTACTGAGGACCTCTGTGCTGCCTTGTTCCTTCCTTGGGTATGGCTCCTGCAGACACACGGGGGGGGGGGGGGGGGGGGGGGCGGAGCAGTGTAAATGTGCCTTTGCTTCAGCTCGCAGCCCAATGTCCATCTGTAGGAGGGCCTGCGGCAGGCCCTCCCCCGCCCATTTGAAATTCAAATCCTTCAAATAAGTCTCAGTGTCACCTTGGTCCAGATGCCTCAAAAGCTTCAGCCCATGTCTGTCTGCTTGAAATTATAAAGGCCCATATGACTGCGTAGGAAGATAAACTGTGTTGAAATAAAATCCAGGGTGGTTGTTAAATAAATTCAGAGAAACCAAGACATTTGCTGCAAAGCTGAGACTCTGTCCTCAACTCACCTCCCAGGAAGATGAGGGGAAGAGAGATCGCATGCCAGGAGCCAGCTCTCTTGAACTGTCAGTTTCTAGGATGTAGTCTGCTATTTGTCCTTAAAACTAATGTAACCTCAGTAGTTTGCAGGCTTTCATCTCACTAGTGTTTTAGAAATCTGGAAAATTGCACTTAAAGCCCCCCCCCCTGTGTGTGTGTGTATGTGTGTGTGCACACGCACACACATGTATACTAGAAATGGATATCAGGTTCCTTCCTTCCTTGATCACTTTCTACCTTATCTCATTTTACTTTATATTTGAGGTAAACTCTCTCATTGAACCTAGAGCTCATCAATTTGACCATGAGGCCCCAGGGACCATCTTCCCTGTGCTGGGAGTATAGACTGTGTGCTGTGTCTGTTTCCTTGTGTTGCATTTTCCACCTCTGTGAAATGGAAATGTGTGGCTATGGACACACATAGTGGAAGATGCTGAGTGTTTAAAAGATCTTGTATAAGAGACACTTCAGAAGGCAGACATATTCTGAGGAGCAATGTAGCCATACCTGATAATGGATGAGGAGCTCACTTGAAGTTCCTGGCCTAAATGGACTCAGGATGATGCTTTCCTTGGTGCCAAAAACTCTTAGGGTATGAGTTGGGAATGAGCGATGCCAGGACAAGAGGAAACACAGAAACAAAGCAATTAAGCAGCAGCAGCAGCAGATCAAATCATGTGTCCTTGAACTAGATTAAGCTCCATAGGATGATTTTCCTTCATTAATAAAATGGAGGCAGCAGTCAGACCTACCTCAGAGAAATCTGGTGGAGACTTGGAGATCTGATGGATGTAGCATTTGGCCCAGTGTCTGGCATGCAGAGAGCTCCATAAATTTTATTTGCTTTTTAAAAGACAATTTAAATGTCACTTCCTCAATAAAGATAGTAAAATCCTGATACAGTTTTCTCTCTATCAGCTTTCAGAAGAGTGGGGTTCCCCCTATCTGTTATCGGAAGCAATAAGGTATCTGAATGGGAGCAACTGCAAGATTACCCTGGTGCTCTCTAGGTAGGCATCAGAGAAGAGGTGGGGCAGTAGTCAGGAAACCTACCCAGGCATCATCTTACTAAGCAGCCAATGGATGTGTGGGAGACATGATTGAGAAAGATGCTGGGTGACGAGGCAGCAGCTCAGAAAAAGCAAGAGGAACTAAGACTGAGAACATAGGATGTGGTCATATATGTCCATCTACAACTGGTTCATCTATCTGTATACCAAGGTGGAGGTGAGGACTCTAATCATGGTAGATTTTCCCAGTGGGCAAGTACTGTGACATCACTGCCATGAACCCACACCTGGTACAACTCATGTGTCCCCTCTAGGGATAAAAGGCTTGCTTTCAAAAGGGAGAAGCACATGGCTTTTTCAGGAGTGGGGCCTAGGAAAGAGAGAAGCTAAATATACTGAGTCATCTGAAGAAGGAAAGAGTCTAGCTCACTGTTCACTCAGTAAAGAGATCTGTATTAAGGTTTGAGGTCAGCTGTGGATCAGGACACAGGGGGCCTGCACAAACAGATGCACCAACAAAGGACAATGCATGCAGAGAACCAAGACCCCTGTTCAGATGTAGCCAATGGACAGCTCATTCTCCACGTGATGGTGGGGAGGGAGGACTGCTGCTGAACCTCTGACATGTATTTTGGTACCCATGATTTGTTCACCGCCCCTTGGCAAGATGGCCTTGTGAGCACACAGAGGAAGGAGATGCAGGCTATACTGATGAGACTTAACAGGCTGTGCCAGACAGTGGGGTAGGAAGGCTCCCAAAATCAGAGGTCTGCGGAGAGGAATAGGGCAGAAGAGGGAGGGAGGGTGGTCTTGGGAAGACAAGAGCAAGGGCATAACAATTGGAATGTAATGTGAATAAACAATAACAAAATATACATTAAAAGTAATTCTCATTAGAAAAAAAAAAAAGATTTGAGGCCAGAAGACCAGTGGGGGCTAAAGAACAAAGTAAAACCTTAAAATAGTGTAAAAATAGCTATGTTGACTTTCCCTTACTCTTCCCAAGTATCCAAGACAACCAATTTAGAAAACTTTTCTACTGGCTCATTATTTTGCCAATTTCAGTCAAGGATTGTTGGGACTTTCTGCTTAGGCTGAAGCAGGGAACAGCATATCAGGGTAGGGGCATGTGGAAGAGCCAAAGTTTTTGGCTTGTGGCAGTGAAATGAAAGAGAAAAGAGACCAGAGACCCACTGTCCTCTTTAAAAACACATCCCAATGGCCTATGACCTCCCTGTAGGTCCCATTACTTCCCAGTAGTGCTACAAGCAAGGGCATTTGGGAGATACTTAGGGCTCAACCTATAGCCATGATAAGTTAATGAATCAATTATTATGCACTAGACATTCTCTGAGGTGTGTTGTGTATCTTTTCCCAGTAGTCAACTATAATCTCAGAAAGATAGGCATAAAATTGGTTCTATTTTTAGGTGAGAAAGCTGAGTTTAAGTGGCCCAAAGATATATATTTGAGAATCTGAAGGGGGGCGGGCACTGTGAGTTCGGGGCCCAAGAACTATTGCCCAGGCATTTTGAATGTATTAAGGAAACAAGAAGTGAGTGAAACCCAGGCAATTAGGAAACCCCTTGGATTTTGCATTGAAGCCCATGGTGTAGTGGTCTACTCATTCTCAAAAGGAAAATCAGAACTATATATTCAACATGGATTTGGGATAAAAAGTTTCAATAATGTGCTTGATTAGTAAAAAAAAAAAAAGATTTCTGCTGTGTTAAACAGGGCACTGACGGCAAACACTACAGTGAGCAGCTCTCTTCAAGTGATGACATTGTCCTCAGAGTGACTGGCTGGTTGCTGACAAATGGAAAAAATAGCAGAGGCTGCGTGTGTGTGTGTGTGTGTGTGTGTGTGTGTGTGTGTGTGTGTGTGTGTGTGTGTGTGTGTGTGTCTGGTCTGTCTGTCTGTCTATACACGTATGCATCTATGTATGCTTATATATATGCATGCAAGTATGTATTCACATGTATATGTCTGTGTTTGTGTGTGTGTGTGTGTGTGTGTCTGTGTATGTTTAAAAATGTTTGAAATGTGCTATTTAGTCTTCACAGTAGGCACAGAAAGCAGCTAAGTAATTGCTCAGGTTGGTTTCCTGTCATAATATATTCCTTTTATTCTTTCTTATTTTAATTTGTTTTCAAGTTCCATTGTAATAAACCATTAGTGAAAGCTTCGTAGTGGTTTATTTATTCCTATAAAATGGGGGGTGTGTTGTAATCAGGTGTGATTTTTAATATCCAGAAGAAAATCAATCTTGGGGTAGTTCTGCATTCCCACCATTTCTCAGTTAAATAAGACTATTTGCTGATACATGATGGTTTTTAAAAAACATTCCTTTTTCCACTTAACAGTGCAGAATGCTGATATAGTTCAATGTTCATTATGTAATATGTGCCTTTTAGAGTCAGGATTTTTTTTAAAATCAGTGTCAAGTGTAATGACTGACATACAGAAAAAGAGAGAAGACCTCATTTATGATATGCTGACACACAGTAGATACAGTCATGCTATTTAGAACTGAACAAAACTTCTATATTAGTTTTCTCAGAATGCTTACAAAAGCTCTGGGGACAGCACTTAGATGAACCAGGCATTTTGTTCCTTAGCTTCCTTTGAAAATACTTTAACTCTTAGAAATAACACTGGCTGGCCAATGAAAACACTTTGATAAAGGCTAAGAATGTAAGATAAAAAACAGCTGAGCAGGTTATGTGTGTGTGTGTGTGTGTGTGTGTGTGTGTGTGTGTGTGTGTGTGTGTGTATGGAAACAACTTTGAACTACATAGACAATGTTGTTTAAATCCAAACAGATGTGGTTTAATCTTGGTTTTGATCCTCTTGTAGACTTTCTCAGAACGCCTGCATATGCCGAGAGAGATGATGACTTTCAGATGTTTGGACATAATTTGTCTCTGTTAGAATCACCTTGGTGCATGGATCATGTGCACCAAACACTCTGAGTCTTTGAACATGGACGGCAGGGTACCAGGGAGAATTTATGAGGCCCTTTTGGTTTGGGCCAATAATTCTGAAGGGGGGTGGGCAATGCTGTCCACACAATGTCATTTTGGAAACGGTGAAGTCAGATGTGGTCTCCATGAGTTTGGTAAACCACGGTGATGGCTTCAGTCCCTCACGCTCAGAAACACTTTCAAGATGAGCTTTCGCATGTGACTGTGCTAAAAGTCCCTGCTGCTTAGGGGCCACTTAGCATGTGATAGCCTCTTGCACTGGGGTTCCCTCATCCCAATGTTAGCAGGAGAAAACTGTAGATCAAAACTCCCTTAAAACATGGCGGTCATCATTCAGACCGTGAAAATCCCAATGAAAGTCTACTCAAAGCCACTTTCAAGTTCAAAGGGTTGGCATGCTGTTGCTTATGTCATTATATAAGAACTAGAGAGTCACACAGGGAGACATTTTATAGCACTTTCTCTTCTCTTCTCCCCACTGGATGACTAGAATGGTCAATACAAGGGAATGAGCGTATAGCTTGTGGCAGGTGGTGAGATCATCCTTGGGAATTCAAAGGATGAGGCTAGGGCAGAGGGCACTGGGAAGGTAGCTCTTGGATCATCAAATGACCTTGGGGAAGTCATGCTCCAACTTCGTTTTTCCTTCCCAGCTTCCCTAATTTTCTTCATGGCTACAGCCTTTAATAATATTCAAAAGGCCCCACCTGCAGTTGAAGTAAATGACATATCTATATCTTTTAGCAAAAATTTGAAAACACAAAATGGGAAAGGCATGGGAGAGATGGATAGAAGGACAAAGGGGGTCAAGTGGACTGAAGGTGGTGATTGTAGATTTGTGGGTCACTCAGAACTTGGCCTAGTGTCCCCAGTTATAGCACAGAGGAAGGAATCAATTTCTATGTGGCCAAACATTTTCTAGAACTCTGTTGGCTCTCTAGCAACAGGCTTTTGTTCCCTGTAATGTCTCACCCCCTCAAAACCTTCCTCAGGGCAGAAGTGTAATGTGAGATCATTACTAGCCACAATCTGATCTACCACAATAATCTGGCATTATATGCACAGGCTTATTAGTTAAGAAATACAGTTCTGTTTATAGGGCTAGGGCTTCTAAGTCCTCTTCCTCATCCAATTGTACCGTCTGTCTAGATATGGTTCCTGATCTTTGTGTGAGGAAGTGGTCCCTGCTCCACACAAGTCCAAAAGATGATGCCAAATTCCAGTCCCTTGTGCTGTCATGACTCTGTGCTAGGATCTTCACAGGTAATGTTTCCCAATAAGAAGTATTGTGGTTGCCAAATAAGAGAAAAGATGGGTGCTGGGGTGCTTGCAATAGCAGAGTCAGAACTTCTGAGATTCCAACCAGTTCCCAGGGAAACAATGAAGGGGCAAGAAATGGAGGTGCACAGAGCAAAAGCATAGTGCCTTCTTCAAGGGATGCTTGAATCCTGTTAGAAATAGAGAACCAGGAGACCGTCTTTCCTTTCCACAAACGGGAGGGGAATAAGTTAGAATGGGGGTATGTGGAGCCTGAGAAGGCAGGCAAGTTGGGTGAGGGACAAGTTCTGAAGTCAGGGAGCCACGGAATCAGAGTCCAGATGTGAAGCTCCCAGCTCCTGGGAATGCACACATGACTGATGTGTACACTGGATAAAGTGGGAAAGTTGGATGCCTTCTAAAGATCTTTCCAACTGGAAAAATAGTTTGAGCATAATATGTTTTTCTCCTGATTCTATAAACACAGATTTCAAAGTTTTGCTTGGCAGAAAAGGAAAAGAATATGAGGCGTGGAAAGGAAAAGACACAAAATACAAAGACATGAAAATACATACATTAAGTGATGATAATTATGACCTGTTTTCCAGCTTGGAGCATATAGAGTGACCATTACATGCATCCTTGCCGATATTTGGTCTTAGTCCCTACAGTAAGAGAAGGTCATTGGTCTGAATGATATTCACATGTACAAACAGGACAAAGGTAATAGTATACTTATTTAAACTATTATTTTTTTTTATATCCACTTCTTTTAAACAAAGCTAAATACCCCACCTCAACCAAAGTAGTGTGTCTTAGTTGTCTGATTTGCTACAGAGTAGGTAATTTACAAGGAAAAAGGTTGTTCATTACATGATTTTCAGAGTTTGGGGATACTAAGGGCATGGTACCAGCATCTGGTAAGGGTCATCCTGGTGCTTTGTACCTTGGCAGAAGCCACAGGCAAGATAGAGATGCATACACATGAAAACAGAGATAGAGAAATAAAGAGATTACTCATTGATAACTTATCAATCCATTGACCATGCATGGCTGATGGCTCTGTCCAAAATCACTTCCAAAAGGTCTCACCCATCAACCTGGTTGCACTGTGAATCACATTTCCATCCCTTAGTATCTGGGAGCACCTTCAATCCACAGCTTGTATTAAAATATGTGTGACTTCCTACCTTATGTGACTGAAGGAATGTTACACCTCTTACACATGTCTTTTGTGGTGTGTGTGTGTGTGTGTGTGTGTGTGTGTGTGTGTGTGTGTGTGTTGTAACACAGGGCACTCATGAAGAGCTATGAAGAAATTGGTGAGCTCACCCACCACCATAAGTCAACTCCTGAGACTCCTTGTTGAATGGTGATGACAGTAACACAAATAAACTGGTTTGTACTGGGGGGCCCTCTAGGAGCCAGGTACCATGGGAAACATTTCAGCTGTATTCTTTCCTTTTTCACAGCAATCTCATAATTCCTTCAACAGTTCATTTATTTTTACTGCCCACCTACTACATGCCAGAAATTCTCCTGGGCTCCAGGGAGACACCAGCAAACAAAATAAAAAGGTCTGCTCTCATGAGGTCGAGTTTTCATGGGGGAGAGAGATGACAGACAGATACACATGATGTCAGCTGGTGATAAGCCCTAGGGATAAAAATAAAGCATAATGAGGCAATAGAGCATGGCGGAGGGAAAGGCAGGGGTGGTTTAAACACAGCGATTAGGAAAGCCTCTCTAGTGAGGCTGAAGAAGCCAGGGCTTGAACGTCTTTTGCCTAGGAACAGTACTTCTATGCTAGGGAACTTGAGCTTTACCAAGTCCCCTGATTAATAAAGAAGAAGGGATGATTCTACTACATCCTGACACACCACCTGTGTCACAGTATAAAAGGATGTGACTACAGGAGGCCAGCAGCTCTGAGGCAAACCCTGAGGTGACAAAGATGCCAGTGGTCAGAGGTCCAGGATACGACTGTTGTCTTCATCAAGTGATGGTGTTTGAATGGTAGGGCTTAGAAAGTGAGTTTCTTAAGTGGATGGAGACCATGGTTTCTTGAGAATAGTAAGCAAAGGTATTCTAGGACTGAGGGTGTAGGTCAGTGAGAGCATACTTCACCAACATGCGCTAAACCCTGGTCTCCAGTCCTTGCACTAAAAAATAAGCTACTCTCTATAAAGCAAGCAAGCAAACAAACAAACAAACAAAATAAAACAAAAACAAAAAACAGGTCTAAGTGACATAAGAATATGACTTTGGGGCTAAAATGATGGTTTGGCAGTTAAGAGCATTTGCTACTCTGTTTAGTGGCCAGAGCTCCGTTTTAAGCATGTATGCCAGGTTACTCATAGCTGCCTGTAACTCTGTCTCCAGGGTACCAGGTGTCTTCTTCTGGCCTCTACAGACAGACAGACAGATACACACACACACACACACACACACACACACACACACACACACACACATACATACACATGCATGCACATGCACACACACAGACACATACACAAATATGCGCATGCATACATACATGTACATGTGCACCCATATATGTACACACACAAGTACTCATATATGCCTAAAGAAAAATAAGATAAGTCTTCTAAAAATTATGACCTTAAGTTCAAAGTTCCTTAAAAGGTTTACCCTGGAAGTAAACTCCTTCAAGTCTGAAAAAGTAAATGTCATGTTGAAATGTCTTACTAAGCAAGAAAGCTCATGAATCCAAGAACTGTTTGGAAACTCTTATCAAAGACTTGATCTTTGATCTTCCTTCCCTTGGGACTCAGCTGTCATTCCAGGTGTAGACTTAGACTTTGAATAGTTCTTCAATGCCTTGCAGCAATTCCCACTAATACATCTCATGACTTTGTGACCCTCTGACTCCAGAACTATGCTGTCCCAGGGACCCCAGAGCCGCTGCACTTGGCTAAGAGCCAGGGAGGCAACCTGTGCTCTCTTTCCACATCCTGGTCTCTCCAAGCTACTTTAGACCTACCTGTTTGATGATATCATGTGGAGAGACTGCTAGCTGACTGTGTGTCTCTCCCTTTTACTGATGTACACAATATATGTCAAATGTTCTATTCTCACACAAAGTTTAGTTCTTGTTTTTTATTTTGGGAAAGGCTACTACTTTAAAATGAAATAAATATTGGGCAGGCCATAGTGGTGCATGCCTTTAATCCCAGTACTCAGGAGGCAGAGGTAGGCAGATCACTGTGAGTTCGAGGCTACACAGAGAGACCCTGTCTCAAAAAACAAAACAAAGAAGCAAGCAAACAAACAAACAAAAACAAAAAAATTGGGAGAGGAGGGATCTTGTCTATTTAAACATTTAAGAAAAAGTCTGTGTGTGTTCTAATTAAATTTTAAGTCTTATTCATTGAGTGAATAATTAGAGGAAAGAATAAGAAGATGTAAAAGTCTGACTTTGAGGTCTAACTCACAAATCATAGGAAGACCATTTCAAGATTCACTGTTTGTTGCTATTTGCCTAAAAGAAGGTATGGTCAGAGTTTACAGACAGCTGGACATGGTGTTGGGCGGTAGGCACCTGCATACGATAGGCACAAGTGCATGCCTACGGTCTTAGACAAAGGACTTTTCTCTCTAGTCCGTTTCATCAGGCAACACTGACTGCTTTTCCTTTCAGAGAGGACACTCATTGTCATTTCTGCATGTATATGGGTAGCCAATGAGGAAAATGAGTTTCTCACCAGGTAATTTAGCTCATGTGACTAAGCTATCCTCTTTGGAGTAAGAGGAGTGACAGACACCCATTGAGACATCTGCTTAAATGCAAATTATTTCCTCTGAACCCATTAGCTGGGATTTGGATATGTCCTTTGAGCTCTTTGCCAATCACAGACAGTTCAAAATAATACTTTAGCTGTTTTTAAAAACAGATGTATATGTTTAAAAAATTATGCCATAGATTTTAATGAAAATGCCATGTATTGTATGGTGGTGACTTTTATATTTTAAGTTATCTGGGACACAAGGGGCCTGACTATCTGGTCAAAGTCTCTGGATGTTCATGAGAGTTCTACTCCAAGAGATTTGTATTTTACCTCATGAGTCTGGGCAAAATGTATCACCCTCCACAGTGTTGGTAGCCATCATCCAACCCTGAACACCTAAATACAAGGCTAGGGGTTTGAATCTTTTTGAGTCACCATAAAGTCCTACATCTAAGTCCTAGTCACTGAATCTTGTAATTTTGTTGGTAAAATAACCAGGTTTCATATCAAGAGCAAATTAAGAGCATATAGAAAGCAAATCAACCCAAGCCCTAAAGTGAGACATCCAAAGGTCTTCAATAGACAGGCCTTTGGTCAACCTTTTACTTTCCCCAAGCCAGTAGTTTTCTGGAGCCTGTTTCTTCTCCTGTCACTGGAATCTATTAGATTTTATTTGTTCCAAGCACAAGAATTCTATGAACAAGCAAACTTCATAACTTACTGGAATATTACCAACAACTTGATATTTGGGAAAAATAGGATCTAACGACACATTTGGAATATTAATTTTTATCAGCAAGGTGATTCAGCATCAAATACGTCTTTGTTTTGTCCATAACATCCGAGCTAGGGTTGCATCCCCACAACCAATGGCTGCAAAAGGACTCTGGACAAGACAGTAGCTAAACACACTGGCCAGCATACATAGCCAGCAAGCTGAGATGCAGTAATCAGAAAGAAAAGGACAGCTCTGTTTGCTGCTTGGAAGTGGGCGCTGTGGCTGACAGCCATTACAGCATGGGGCAGGGAAGTCCCACAGGAAACAGCTGTGTCTCCACTTCAGAAAGAATAGGGAGTAATCCTGGATAGATGCGGGGAATAGATGGTCACTGCTCCATTGGTTTCCATAGGGTAGATGAGGCAGCAGACATTCACCACTACCGTGGTTTCCACAGGGGAATTTCTTCCTGCACTTCTTGGCAAAACACATATTTGGATTCTCAGTGTGGGAAAAATTAGAAGTGTAAGAAAATACTTCACTTCCCCAAATGAGACTGAAAGATGGACATTCACCATAGAAATGTGTGCCCCAAGGCAGGCAATCTAGTGCTTTGAGAAGAAGGATTCAGGAGGATCAGACAGGAAAGATCCAAGGCCAAAGTCTGCCTTTCAGGGACTGGACAGGAGTGGGGAAGAGAGGTGTGGGGCTCACAGTTTCATCTGTTTTGATTGCAGCAATGACCTTGTCAAATATATGTGTTCCAGGCCCAGGTCATAAAGCGCTCATTATGCCAGAGGACTTGAGTTCAGATACCCAGCACTCGGAAGAACACTGGTCACATATTTGTAGCAGCTATGCTTGGGAGAGTGGGTGTTCAGAGACAGGTGGGTCTCTGGAGCTCACTGGCCAGCAAGGCTAGCTTAATGGGTGAGTCCAGTGAAATACATTGCTTCAAAAAATAAGATGAAAAGTGACTCAGGAAAATTCCAGCCTCCACATGCAGGCGCTATATATATATATGTACTCCCTCCATATAATTACACCTATACACAGACACATAGAAACACACACACACACACACACACACACACACACACACACACACACACACACACACACACACATGTGCATGCCAAACAAACATGTTCTTGGTCCAACATGCTGCCATCAATGACTTCTTACAAATAAAGCAAGTCTTGTGGCTTTTCCCACAGCATCTGCCCTTCAAGCCTGTGAATGCTGTTCTAAGAAGTAAATTTCAAAGGCAAAGTACATTCTTCAATCAGAAACCTTTACACACAGTTCTCTGTAGATATCCTTAGTCCTCCTAGTAGATTAGAACATTACATTATTTAAAAACCACCTAATAATGCCTGCACTTATTTCCCATGGTTTATAAATTCAGTCAAGGCTTACTTACAGCTCTTTGTAAATATTACTAGCCTTATATAGCTTATTAAATCATTTTATTATCCTTCTACAAAGAAATTAAGTGGAATAATGTGATAACCATTTTAATAACAATTTATGATTTGGGGGTTTGCCATGAATTCTGATCTTTTATTCCAAATCCCTAACATTAACGATTGTCTGGAGTTTGAAAGTTAGTTTTGCCAGCAATGGGGAAAAGTTATTGTTAGGCAGCCAAGGAAGAAAGCAAATGAGAAGCTAGGCAAATGTCCCACTCCTCAACTGTGAGCAGAGAAGAGTCTTACCAGGAAACCCCAGGGGAAGAGCTGCCCAGACTCTCCCACAGGGAGGAGTGAGGGAGAAACAGAGTCCAAGTGTGTGTGGTGGGGAGAGGGTAGACAGGCAGGCAGGCAGGAAGCAGAAATAAACACTCTCAGGAGAGCTGAGGAAACTTAGAAAATCTTCTCTTTTGAGTGTTGAAAAGTAAAGAATTTGTCCCTCTAGTGCCATTTGGGGGAGGTCCATCTTGGGTCTGTGTTTACAAGAGAAGGAGCAGTTTCAATGAGGGGAGTGCGCCCCGTCCACTGGGTCCCTATTGGATTCAAGGTCATTAGAGGCTACACTGCTAATGCTTTCTTGGTGACTGCTATATATAGCTTGGAAGGAGAGTCATTTTGTCAATGACTTGGAATGACAAATATACAAGACACAGTGGATCAGTGGCTGACACGAAGCTGGCAGATTCAAAGAGCAAGAAGTACAATACAGCTCTAATTTGAGGAGAAGACTGAAGACTGAACCCAATCCAGCCATCCCCTCATGCATGAATGTAAAGTCCTGGTCTTAGGTCAAAGCATCAACTGTGCTACAAGAAAGAGTAAATAAACTTTAGAGAAGAAATGGTGTGGAAATGCCTAACACGATTTGTGATGGGTTAACATCTATAAGTCTAATGATGAATAAGATGCTTCACGTGGAGTCAGGAACATACAAGGTGCTAAATAAACCCCAGAAACTGTTGCTATGGTGGCTCATGTTTTCTGCTGTTTCAACGATGACAAGGAGGAGGAGAAGGCCATTTCTTTTCTCCCAGGTTTCCTTTTCATTTTACGTTCATGTTATTAGGCTTCATCTAAATGGAGTAAAGAACAGAGGGAAGATAAGAATTCTGCTCAGAAGTTAGGTTCAAAGCTTTCCTACCTACTATGTTTACATTGGAAATATTATATGAATGACATAATTGAATTCTTATAATAACCCCATTAGCTAGAAATTAGCGTTTCCTTATTTTTCAGACAAGAGACTGTCTAAAAAGTGATTTAGCCAATGTCATAGATCTAGAAGGGAATAGAAGTGGAATAAAAAATATTTATTATGTGTATGTAAAACACACACACATACACACACACATACATACATGTGCCACAGATCATGAGTGTAGGAAGTCAAAGGAAGTTTTGCAAATGTCTCCTTCTACTCAGGCTAGTAGTCAGGACATCAAGCTTTGCAGCAGTCACCATTATATACTACAGCATGTCCTTGGCCAGCAGAAATGGAGCTTAAGGCTGCATCTAGACAATGTTTGGCAATAACTTTCTCCCTGTAGCTACAGGTCACCCTGCCGTGTCTGTGGTTCTCTGTATCTTCAGCAGGGAAACTTTAGGATAGGGATGTGGTGGACTGGAGGAGGTCACTGAGGGGTTCTGGGATTCTGGACTGAGGATGGAAGGGAACTCGCTGGCCATTTAGACATACATATGTTGTTAAACAATTCAAAGTGTTTATGCTCCGAACTCTATGGCTCTTCTTCTCAGTACTGGCTGGCATTAGTTGAATTTCAGAGACAGTGAATTGATTTTGGACTTTTCAACTCGCCGGGCCTTTGTGGGGTCAAATGCAATACCTCCCGTTCTAGGTGGCCTATAGAGAAAATTAAGATGAAAGATTAGCTGCTAAGTGTCTCTTTCTCTTCCTTTCCAGAGCTATTGTATTCAATTTAGAGGGGGAAAAAAGGAAGTGAAATTGTTTTTGCTTTGGAGATAAGAGCAGCATCTGCTGCCAGGCTTTGGAGAGCCCTTGGCATCTGGGGGTGGGGGGGGGGGATTATTCTTATCTTACCTCCAACCCCCTTTTTTGTGAACTGGTCACCTTTCTGTCTAATTACTTATGCTATGTGATTCAAAGTTATCACCATTATACACTCATTATTTCAGTAGCACCTGTGTGTTACAGATTTATGATTTTCCTCAGCTTTAAAGTTGAGCCAAGTTCTGCACAGAGCAACCAGCCATGCTCTGCTTTCCCCTCACCCTCTCCTTTGAAACCAGCAGCTCTAACTTCCGAAGAAAGTGTTCATACACAGTGGACCGCTTTGCTTCTATTTCACAAGTTCAACAGTGTCCCTTGTTCTGAACAAAGCTACTGATTTCCCAAGCCCTGTAAGGGAAACAATCAAATCCCTGGATCCTTCTTTGTTTTCTCTTTAAATATTTTGTTTTAACGTGAATTATATTTGGGGGGGGGGGCTATGGAAGAACAAGTATTTAAAATGTGACATGTGGTTCTTTTCATTTACAGAAGAATTTTTCTTGTACCCAGAAGACTCGGGTAGACGGAAACCTTATTATTAACTCAGATTTGGGAACATTGTAGTTTGTTGCCTTTTGAGTGGCTTTTTGTTGTGGTCTGAAATCTAAGATGGCAGATAAACTTTGGGGGAACTACTGAACTCCCCACATTTGTCCCTCTGCCACTAAGAAACAGCTTTGTTCAGCACCAGGAGGGATGGAGCTTACTTCAGAAAAAAAAAAAAACAATAGAGGCAGAATTATGCGTTTCTTCTTTTGAACTCAGTTATTCTTGGGAAGTGGGAATGGCTGCTACACAGAACCAGTCCCCATTCGCCATGATTAAAAAGTTCTGATAGTCTGACACCAGGGGCACACACATGACCAGGACTGACCAAAGAGAGAAGGGGAAGTCAGGAAGGCTCTATCTTCCACTCTCAGCACTTTTAGATCACATGACTAACCATTATTCATCAAGTGGCAACATTTTGAATTATTAACTGCAGGATGAGGACTCTGCCGTTGGCAGTACCTTCTCGTGGTCCGACTTACAGTCACAAATACATGGCTTGCATTACAGTAAGAACGAGCTTATTAGAAGAACTGTATTGAAATATTTGGTATGTTTGTCACTAAGAGTTTGAGGAGGAACAAAGAGCTCTGCCCTTACGCAATGACAATTCTCAGAGTCAGAAGGAAGCCAGAGGTGAGTATGCAGATAATTAACTGCAGTCACATGGGCACAATGGCATCAGGAGCTGGGCTCCGAAGTCATAACCTGCTTGGTGGCCACAGATCAAGACTGAGGCACTTCCCGCATTGCTGGGCTGTCTGAGTTCAATGACCAAGGCAGAATGGGAAGCTATTCTTAAGTCAGCAAGGCTGGGGTCATTCAGACAGAGTGCTGCAGGGATTCAGCATGGCCTAGGAGTTGGGTGTATTTAAAAAATCGGAAAAGATGCTGCTCTATGGCTTATTCTTCCCTCTTGAAAAGGCCATGTCTAGCTGCTGGGCGTGGTGGCGCACGCCTTTAATCCCAGCACTCAGGAGGCAGAGGCAGGTGGATCGCTGTGAGTTCGAGGCCAGCCTGGTCTACAAAGTGAGTCCAGGACAGCCAAGGCTACACAGAGAAACCCTGTCTCGAAAAACAAAAAACAAAACAACAACAACAAAAAGAAAAGGCCATGTCTAAATGTAATGAGGTAACAGCCTAGCGTAGAATCTACACTTAAAGCAGCAACTGTAATTTTCAATCCTTTACTGATACTGTTTAATTTGGGAGTTAGAATTCAGAGAAGAAAAAAAAAAAAAAAAAAAAAGTCCTCCCCCTCAAAAAAAAGAACAACAACAACAACAAAAAAAAACAAAAACAAAAAAAACCCTCATTGATTCAAAACCTCCAGTTCACAATGCAGAAAGCTCAAATTATAAAATCTTTATTTTTGTTTCTACATTTTGACTCAAAACTCAGTAACATAGTTCTCTATTACATGTTTGTTTTCTTTTTCTTTTTCTTCTTCATTATTTTCCTTTTCAACTGAATCCCTAAGAATCCAGTTTACTCTTTAGGGGTTACTAGGTAGCCACATCTGGCAGGCTGACTAGTAGCTTTGTTGTTTGTTTGTTTGTTTCAATTTTGTGAATTTAATTTCTTTTGAAAACACTTGTTCACCAGAACCAGTTCTCTTGATTTCCATTTTCTCCTGGAATACAAAATTTAAATTTCATCTCAGTGAAGCTGTTAAAACTATCCCTAAGCTCTACCTTATGGGAAAAATTAATGCTACTGCTCAATAGATTAAAAGATAGGGCCAACAGAGAGCACTGTGAAATATTCATTTAGTTAATAAGTCCAAATGTGCACTTGGTACAGGATGCTACGAGCTCATGCAGGCATGGGCTTTACGAAGCCTGGGGACCACCTGTATTCAATAATTCTCTGCCTTTATACTCTAGTTTTCTTTTTGGAAGCAGTTTAGAAAGATTCCCTTTGAAAGGACTGGATTTCTCTAAGAATATACAGAGTGTATAATATCTGTTGAATGGCAAAATGAAGTTAGCGAACTAACTGGCTTTGGTGCGTATGCCATCTGAAGTAAAAACAAAACAAAACAAAAACAAACAAACAAACAAAACTAACGTGTTTTGAAGGTATTATTCTCTCAGTGCATGGAGCCATGGGGTCCCTCATTCCCCAGATCCCCCATCAACTTTTAAGCCTCTAACCTCTCCTTTGGCAAAATACTTTAGTAACATGGAAGAAAACTTTTATACCTAGAAATTCCAGTAGTTCCACAGATAAGGATGGGGCCTCAGGAGCCCTCTCCCTCCAAGCTGGAATTTTACTGGCTTGATCTTATATAGGTCATGTCCAGGCCACCACAGAGAGGCAGATTCACTTTTCCTTGGGGAGGTGACTGTTGGGTAAGTTTCCTATACCCCAGTGGATGGCCTCATATTCACGTGCATATGGTCAGCACTAAGTGGACTCAGGGACATCATGATGATGATGGTGAGGATGAGGATGATGGTGATAATAAAAGAGGACAGTTATTTAAAGGGAGACAGATTGGTGGGTCTGAGGCAGGGAGATGGAGGGGATTTGTAAAAAGTATTGTATACATGAATAAAAAGTTCAAAAACAAATATGAATGTTATTGAAAGTACACAGGAGATAATCCCTTGTCTTTTATAGTCACTCACAGCTTGGAAACAGGCAAAGGTCAATAGAAAGGCATGTGACAGTATGCTCTGTAGGTGCTGGAAATGGGGCCTTTCAAATCAGGCAGGGTTGAGTCAGTACCCTGACTCGGCTAGTTCTCAATGCGAGACTTTAGACAAGTCACAAGGTCTTTTTTGCCTCAGATTCTTTATCCTTGAAACTGAGTATCACAGTATCCAAACATGTTGAGAAAGTTATGTAAGATGCCCAGAAGTGATTTGAATAAGGTCTGGCTCACTCAGAACATAGGTGACAGTTTTCAAATCCATGCATATGAACAGTTAGTTACTATTGTTTTCCATGATCAATCATTGTTTAACTCATGTGGCCTATGTATTTATTGTGTACATTTATTCTCAGTCCTTTAAAAATAATTTCAGATAGTTTAAAAGAAAACATCATGCTTTGGATAAAACCCAAAATAACTAGTGTGGAAGGCAAGAACTGCAAAGAAAGATGGACCAATTCTTAGTAGGATTAGTTTAGAATAAAGGTACAAGAATAAACAACAAGCTTACACACTATGGAATACTACTCAGCTACTAAATACAAAAAAATCCTGAAATTTGTGGACAAATGGATGAACTAGAAGTAATCATACTGAGTGAGTTAACCCAGAAGCAGAAAGACTCACATGGTATATACTCACTTATAATTAGGCACTAACCCAAAAGGCATGTCCCATGAAAGTCTTCACTTACCAGGAGATTGGCATAGATGTGAGTACATCCTACTGGGACTCTATGTAAGAGAAATATAGGAGATGGGGAAATAGAAGAATCCAGAGGGTCCTAGAAACCTACAAGAAGAACAACATGATGGGTGGATCGGGGCCCAGGGGAATCTGCTCTAACTATTGCACTAAACAAGGATAATACAAGGAGTAAATAGTGAACCCCTACTCTGATCTTGCCAATGGACAGGACATTCTCCACAGTTATGTGGAGATCAGGGACTAATTCTGACATGAACTCTGGTGCCCCATAATTCACTACCTCCTCTTGGTGGGGAGGCCTGATGGCACTCAGAGAAAGAATGAGCGGGCTACCAAGATGAGACTTGATAGCCTATGACTATACAGTGGGGGAGGAGGTCCCCCTCGGTCATAGACCTAGGGGAGGGGAATAGGGTGAAAGCGGGAGGGAGGGAGGAACAGGAGGATACAAATAGTGGGATAAAAATTGAGTTGCAATCTGAATAAATTAATTAAATAAAAAATGCCTCCACCAAAAAAAAAAAGTACATATAATGTGGTTTTAAAAAATCCCAGCAGCTAGAGTAAGAAGGAAATGCCATACTTAAACAATGGAGTGCTTTGCCAACTAGAAGCAACATCATGGTATGTTTCTCTTACTAAAAGCTATGTAACAAATGATCCCAAAACGTATGCTGTGAACAATATGATTTACATGTTTTCAGTGTTCTTTGGTTTGGATGACTACTGTGCTGATACCCTTTGTGGTCAAACATACTTGTGTCTGCTAGGGCTATCTATTGGTACATATTACTGTAACCCTCCATGGTGTGTGTGCCTCACAGCATGGCAGTCTTAAATGGGTATTCCAAGTGTTTTTATGAGACAAACTTCAATAGGCAAATGTTTATCAAATCTGATTGTGTCACACTGGCAAATGCCCCTTGTCGAAATCAATGATATGTATAAGCTCACATTAGCATGAAGTAGGAGTCCCAGGAAGCACGGGGTCCAGGAACCATGGTCTACCAGTTTCTTAAGAAGGCCCAGTTAGAAATCTGAGACTGATTGTCACCTAAAATAAAGTTTAGATTTAAAGGAATTAACAGCTAAGATGGAGAGATGGCTCAGAGTTCAAGAGCCCGCTCCTCCCAAAGGTCCTAAGTTCAAGTCCCAGCAACCACATGGTGGCTCACAACCATCTTCAATGAGATCTGGTTGCCCTCTTCTAGCATGCATGCATGCATGTTAGCCAAACACTGTTTATTTCATAAATAAATAAATGAATAAATAAATAAACAAACTTCTGTCACAGACTTAGGGGAGGGGAATAGGATGAAAGAGAGAGGGAGGGGGACAGGAATACAAGTGAGGGGATAACAACTGAGATGCTAAATAAAAAAAGGAAAAACCAAAACCAAAATAAAATAAATCTGAAAAAAAAAGAATTATCTGCTATCCTCATAACCTCTGAACTATCTACAACTCTGTGTGTAGTGTAATATTCTTTCCTTTCTTTCTTCCTAGTAAGACCCTGATGCAGATCCTCATCAGTCTTCTGTCTTAGAATCCCCAGGGTAATTTTCTCTGCATTTTGTTGTTTGTTCCCCTGTTAGTCTTTGCTGGAAAAGAAGCCAGCAGAAGTCCTGGACCTACTGACCTTGGACACAAGTCCTCCAGCACTTCTCTGAGCTGTGACAAGTCACTGTTTTTAGAACTGTAGAAGGTATGAATCAGACCAGTGGAGATGTGGCGGGGTGGGTGGTATCCAAAACAGAGGGTCCTAGAAATCTACAAGTAGAACAATATGATAGGCAGATTTGGGCCCAGGGGTCCCGCTCAAACTAAGGCACCAGCCAAGGACAATACAGGAGGTAAACTTTAAACCCCTTCCCAGATCTAGCCAATGGTCAGAATATTCTCCACAGTTGAGTGGAGAGTGTGATACGACTTTCTCACATACTCTGGTGCCTCACATTTGACCATGTCCCCTGGAGGGGGAGACCTGGTGGCACTCAGAGGAAGGACAGAAAGTAGCCAAGAAGAGACTTGATACCCTATGAGAATATATAGGGGGACGTAATCCCCCTCAGGAACAGTCATAGGGGAGGGGAATAATGGGAAAATGGGGGGTGGGGGAGGAATGGGAGGATACAAGGGATGGGATAAACATTGAGATGTAACAAGAATAAATTAATAAAAAAAAAATGCAAACAAAAACAAAAGGCAGGCTCCCACTGCAACTTAACACTACAGAGACCCAATAGCACATGGGAATTTTGTGAGGACAGTCATGTGAACCCAACTCTCCTGCCATTTTTTTGGTCCTTAAACAGTTATTTTCTTTGAGTATTCAAATGGTAGTTCCTCAGATCCCCTTATTTCTGAGCATATGAGAGTAGGGCTCAGTGGAAACTATAACCAACCACAGGCTTGCATGCAATCTTCCTTTGCATCTTACTTTAGCACTGCATGACTTTAAATGCATCAGCTAGTCTTTCTGAAACGTTTTTAAATAGGGTACACTGAGATAATTTTTCCTATTCATAACTTTCCTAAAGACGGAAAGTGCTCTCCTTAAAACACAGTAGGATTTTTAAAACTATAATTATTACTTTAGAGGATGCATTAGGCTATCCTTAAGAGTAAAATCAATTCAAAAGAAAACAGAGTTGACACATGGACCTTGAACCTTGGATCCCACTGCACCTACAATTCGTTTTTCTTGCTGGAGTTTTCAAATCATAGAGTCAACTTACTTCCTTTTTGGCTTAATCTGGCTGAAGTTAGATGCCTGTCACTTTCAAGAGAGATCTTGGTTCCTATGGAAACTGCATGCTTTCTGTTCTGACTTACTGCTATGGGGTGGGCATTGGGGACACAGACTTTAGGACATTTTAGATGGCTCTTATGTCATCTATTTACACATCAGCATTAGGGAACTTCTACCTTAAAATTTAAATTTATTATATGGCTGCTTCTACAGGACTTTCTTTTTATAATTTGTTTACTTTTATTTTATATGCACTGGTGGTTTACCTACATGTATGTCTTTGTGACAGTGTCAGATTCCCTGGAACTGGAGCCACAGACAGCTGTGAGCTGGGAATTGACCCTAAGCCCTCTGGAAGAGCAGCTATGTTCTTAACTGCTAATCCCAACAGAGGTCCACTGAACTCAGTAAGTGTGTGTGTGTGTGTGTGTGTGTGTGAACCCATGATGTCCACAGGTCGATGTCAGGGGTCATCTTCAATCACACTCGACCTTACTGTATTAGACAAAGTCTCTCTCTGAACCTGGGGTTCATCAATTCAGCTATGTCCTCTGCCTGACTCCTCCTCAGCTCCTGAACCCAAAGAACTATAGTTACAGATCTATATCACACCCATCTTTTTTATGTTGGTATCAGAGAACCAAACCCAGGTCCTCATGCTTGCCCAGCAAGTGCTTCAACAACCAAGTCATCTTCCTGACCTCAGTATTTGTCATATTGAATACACATTCTAAGACACTCAGCAATGAGCCAAGCCAGATACATAATAGTGAAAGTGATGAAATGAAGTTGGCAGGGCAGCTGCAAAGAATCATATTGCCTACAGAAACTTAATATCTTGGAGAGACTACTGTCTTTGAGTTAATTTAGCACAAATTTAAAATGCTGCTTTTCTCTCTGTAGCTTTGAGGCCTTTCATTATGAGACTAATTCCTCCTGTGGTCTTGGACCTGTTTGCTGACATGACCTACTCTTAATTTTTGTTGGTGTTGTTGTTTTAATTAAGACCCATTTGCCACACATAAAGGTTTCATATTGGGGTCATCGCTTATTGTGCACTTCCTTCAGCTGAGTGGTTGCCTAATAGAATCTCTAGCTTTGCTCTAACCACATCAAGAGGCTCCCAGAGAGCATTTTCTTTTCATATATTTGGATGCTGATAAGTGGGGTGCGGACCCTCTTTTATTAAAGACAGGCAGAGAAAGGTGCTACAGAGGAAAATATTAACATCCTCCACTATCAAGGCAGAGCAGAATCTGAGTCCACTAGGACTGGAGTCTTTTACATTTGTCTTACACTGTGTTACACAGCTTTGAGTTCCCAGAACTGCAAATATCACCCTGGTCCCTTTGCGCAGATGTACCTGAAGGTCTATCTGGACAGATATCTAAGAGTTATAGACTAGAGCCCACAGCATGAGCACAAGAAGAGATTTATGCTAAAGCTTTTGAATGAGAACCATCTAGTCTATGTGCCAATTTGGATAGGAGTTCAGCACGATCTTTTTAAAAGCACCATTGCATTGATGGTTAGGGTAACAAAGCTGAAAGAGGTCAGAGATAACGCAGAATGACTATAGTTAAATCAGAGGCAAGAAACTAATATGTCAGAGTGACGAACTGCAAATGTCCGCACACACTAGGCCTTTTATTAATAAACTCAGGGGAGAGGGAAAATCCCACTGTAAACATCATGGCAAATCATTATCCTCATTATTCCATGCTGCTGTAGACAGGCAGCAGAGCTGGGGCTTCCCACAGTGGGACCAGAGATGTCAGAGTTCTACTGAAGAGAGCAAACTCTCATAAAATGGCACACACGTCAATACCACAACACCCAGATTTCTTCACCTTGAATTCCTGGATCTACCTTGAGGCTGGAATAAACAAGGCTAGGAATGAACACATGACTCTGTGAAGGGATATGAATTAATCCCATTTTTATATATGGGAAAAGGGAGGCTCAGAGAAGCAAAGCCCACCAATGTCACATGGGACATGGGATAGATCTGGAGTTTAGCCTGTAGCGGACTAGTGTTCTTTCCTCTCTATGATGTAATTCATCCTGTCAGGGAAAGTTAAAACTCAAATGTAAACTTTCTGGTCCCTTCAAAACATGGTCTAGAGAGGTGGAAATACACACACACACACACACACACACACACACACACACACACACACACACAACTTTATTGAGAAGAAATACCTAAGATTAAGTCAATTTCTCCACTGCCCAATTTTTTTCAGCACTTGAGACAGGGTCTCATACAGCCCAGGCTGACTTTGAATTCCATATGTATCTTAGGATGACCTTGAACTCCTGATCTTTCTGTCCTTATCTCCCAATGCTGGGGTTCAGGCAAGTGCCAGCATGACTGATTTTATGATGTGCTAAAACTTGAACTCATGGCTTCCTGCATGCTAGGAAAAGCGCTCTACTGAGTATTAATGTTGGGGAGGGGGCTTGCTCAGTAACTTGGATACCATCTCTGTGTCTACGGATTATGACCAATGAGTTGGGAAACAGGTTATACACTTAAGGCAAAGGGACAGTAGTTTGAAATAAAATCACAAGGGTGAGTCTAACTCAGTTCAGCTCTCTTTGTGGTGTTTAAGCCCACTAGGGATTAAACTATAGGAACAGCTAGGTTCTTCTGAAATTTTCAAAGATTTGCCCACAGGGAATCTACCTTTCCTTGGCCAATGCCACTGATATTACCCCATCTCTTCTGTTTTCATTAAAATATGCTCAGCTGCCTCAGCTTCACTCTGCCCTGCCTTGTCCTTAATAGCTCTTGGGGCTCTGTGTGCAGAGGTGATTAGCACCTGCTGGCCTTCTTAAAAGATTTCTGAAGAGGCTACTGTTCCAGCCCCATTTGTGGCTCCATGCTCCCCACCACGGTGCTAATGTACTGAATCTCTGAAACTATAAGCAAGACCCCAGTTAAATGCTCTCTTTCATAGAAGTTGACTTGGTTGTGGTGTCTCTTTACAGCAATAGGATAGTGACTAAGACAACAACAAACCAGACCTAAGACAAAATATACAGAGAAGGGTGCTTGTCTTTAATGACAATTTGAACGCTAATACCTAAAGAGTTAAGTGTCGGGGCTGGGGAGCCATGTGACTGAGGAGAATCTGCCCAAAGCAAGAGTGGGGTCCAGATGTGTCCAAATCCTAGAAATATCATTCTGAGATTGGCAAGAGTTTGGACCACTCCCTCCCTGCCTCAGGTCTGCATGCCCCAGTGTACATAGCCTCAAGCCCCTGCCTCAGCCACCCTTGAGGTGGTCATGTAGCCTGGCAGCTAGGTTACAGGTTCCGCTTCCTTTCTTCTTATTCAGTCATGTCCAGCAAGCACCTAGAATTCCTCTTCATGCAAATGAGGCATTCCCAACACTCTGGTCCTGGTCAATGATGTGCAATGACCCTGAAAGCCTCTACCCACTCTCCAACCATTTAAATAGCCTTTGTTTTCCCAATTAAACAAGATATGTCATTGAAGCTGTCTCCTGAGAAGAGGAGGCTGTTTCTCATGTACTCCTCACCAACCAAAACCCAAAATTTCATCACCTTCCCTGGCTAAGCTTCATTCCCTCTAGTCCAGCCTGGTGCACAATGTGCCTGGATACCCTGAAGGGAAAGCAGACAGAGGGTGACAGACAAGAAGAACCTTTTGTTTTGTTTGTTGTTGCTATTGTTTTGTTTTGTTTTTTTTAAGAAGGACCTTTTGGAACACTATTGTATTTTTTTTTCTTTTTTTCTGACACTACTTTGAGTGCAGACTTTACGTAATTTCAGTTTCTATATGGGTTAACTAAGGCCTAGAGAATGAAAATCATTATCCATGATTACAGAGACTATGTGGTGGATCTCAAATTTGGACCATAATTGACCAGCTCTTTCCACTATACCATGTGTGTTTTTTTTTTTTTTTGTTTGTTTGTTTGTTTTGTTTTGTTTTGTTTTGTTTTTTCCTGCTGGGAAATAGTGCATCTCACAGAAATCAAATGATTCTCCTGAATAATCTCACTGCTGGTAAAGTAAGCATATCTGATTACAGGGCCACATCGTCTTCCAGCCTGCACACAACTTGCCATTCCTCCATGCTGCCCAACATGTTTGCTCTTTTGTTTGTAGCCTAGTTGGGCGCTTGGCTTAGAGCACTGAGTACTTTTACTGTATGTACCGTTGCCTCAATTATTCATCATAAAAACATTGCTCAATTACAACTATAGATATTCTACCTTTAGTGTTATGTTTATTACCACAACTGGCCAGTAGTATTAGCAAGAACATTGCAAGCTAAAAGAATCATCGGAGATGGAATTCAGTATCAAGGCTGAGGCATATCTTCATTTCTTCATGTACTTATCCAATATTCAGCCATAGGGATTCATTGAAACTTATACATATGTGTATTTTTTCACTTACTCATTCTGGAATGATTAAAGATGTTCCATTTCTCATCTCCTAGGTGGACTTTCTCAAATTCTCTCCTTTTTGCATTGAGTGTCGTTCACTTTGCTCTGATCTTAAAGCGGCCTCTCTCTACTTGACTTACCTGTACTTAACTTTTAGAAATACATTTGCTTATTTCTCTGCCTCCAGACACTTGATTTCTGGATTCTAAGATTATAATAGGATAGCTAAAATATTTCCATTAGCAATTTTCTTGAGGTTTGGTGAGATGGCTCAGCAGTAAGATTGTTTGCCTTCCAAGCATAAGAGCTGGGGTTCTGATCACCAGATCCTATGTACAGGTAGGTGTGACAGGACCCTACAGTTCCATTCTGAGAATGGGGAAGACAAGAGATCTCCAGAACAAGCTGGCTACTGAGGTAAGCCATATTGGCAAGATCCTGTTTTTTTTTTTTTTTTTTTTTAATTAACATTTATTTATTTATTATTATGTATACAGTTCTCTGCCTCCATGTACACCTGAAGGCCAGAAGAGGGCATCAGATCACATTGTAGATGGTTGTGAGCCACCATGTGGTTGCTGGGAATTGAACTCAGGCCCTCTGGAACAGCAGACAGTGCTCGTAACCTCTAAGCCATCTCTCCAGCCCCAAGAGATCTGTGTTTTATTGGGAGACCCTGCACTCATGAATAGAGTACATACTAAGAGCAATTGAGGATGATTCCCAAAACCAAGTTCATGCACTTGCACTCATACACATGCATGACCACAGATATGTAAGCAGTCCCACATGCATACACATACATAATACATGAAAATAGGGAAAAAGGAAACTCAGTTGTGACACAGTTGAGATGAATGAGGATCAGAGCGGGGACCAACAGACTTCAGCGTGTCCTCTCCAGTTTCATGTGACAGAAAATAAAGGTCTCTGATCACCAACCATCTCATCTTTGTAACTTTTGGTGTTTAGTAATTCAAATAAAATAATTTTGCCAGGCAGAAAACTTATTGTTTTGGTTCAGATCTGTAATTATGAGATCATATATTTTCCCAGATCCTATGCATCTGGCCAGTACTGTATTTGCTGTTCACAGGGAAACTAGGAATCAGTGGTGTGTTCCCCCCCTAGGAATGTTCTACTAGTGAAGATGACTCGGCCAGAACATACTTGCCTTTTGCTTTACCCATATTGTCAAAAGCAGAAAGATGAATTTGTATCTTAATCCATTCAGCTAGCATGTGCCTCCTAATCAGAAAGATAAAGCCATTAATATTTAAGGTTATAATTTAAAAGTCTGTGTTGATTGTAGTCAATTTTTTTTTGCTGTTTGTATTCTTAGTTGTAGATTGTGTTTCAGTGATAATGTTTGCATTTATTTTCTTTTTTTAACACATTTTTATTGAAAAATAAAATAATTCATATTACATCTCATTTTCTATCCCATCCCCTACATCCTTCCATTCCTCCCTCCCTCCCACTTTCACCCCAATCCCCTTCCCTATGACTGTGACTGAGGGGGACCTCCTCCCCCTGAATATGGTGCTAGGGTATCAAGTCTCTTCTTGGTAGTCTGCTATCCTTCCTCCGAGTGCCATTGGGCCTCCCCCACAAAGGGACATGGCCAAATATGGGGCACCAGAGATCCTGTGAAAGTCGGTCCCCAGTCTCCACTTAACTGTGGAGAATGTTTTGTCCCTTGGTTAGATCTGGGTAGGGGTTTGATGATGACTGCACGTTTTGTCCTTGGTTGGTGCCTTTAATCAAGCAGAACTCCTGGGCTCAGATCCACCCATCATAATGTTCCTCTTGTAGGTTTCTAGGACCCTCTGGATCCACCTACTTCCCTATCCCCTATATTTTTCTCACCTAGAGTCTCAATAGGATGTTCTCACCTCTATCCCACTTTCCTGGTAGGTGCAGACTTTCATGGGACCTGCCCCTTGAGCTAGTGTCCAGTTATAAGTGAGTATATACCATTTGAGTCTCTCTGCTTCTGGGTTAGCTCACTCATTATGATCATTTCTAGCTCAATCCATTTGTCCACAAATTTCGGGAATTCCTTGTTTTTAATAGCTGAGTAGTATTCCATAGTGTAAATGTACCACAGTTTCTTTATCCATTCTTCTACTGAGGGACACAGGCTGTTTCCATGTTCTGGCGATTATGAATAAGGTTTGCATTTATTTTCATTCTAAAGCCTCAGTTATGCTTACTCTTCTTTTCAGTGAGAAGTATTGATTCCAGCAATCTCTGTAGGGCTGATTTGGTGGACAAGAATTCGGTCAGCATGTTTCTTTTCTTGGAAAGTTTTTTCTCCTCCACCTATAACAGATAGTTTTGCAGGAAACACAGTCTAGGTTGGTGTCTGTCCTGGCTGTGGTTTCTCAACTTGGCACAAGCTAGAGTTGCCTGAGAAGATAAACTTCAATTTAGAAACTATCTTCATCAGATTGTCTGTAGGCAAGTATGTAGCACTTATTTTTTTTATTGATTATTGATATAAAAGGGCCCAGCCCACTGAGAGGGCAGTGATATCACTAATCAGGTATAGAGGGGTTTTAATCCAGTAACATGGCTACTCTGGCTGGAATACGGACATTCCCTTAGTACACAGCTTGATCCAAACAATAAAGGTAAAGTTGGTTTGTTTGAAAGGAATGGCTTGTTGAGAGGCAGTTATTGGAGTTGACTTTGTGGCAGTTCAGTTCCTGGAATTCAGAAGCAGTTTTGCCAGGAGAATTTTACAGAAACAGGTTGAAGAGAGAACAAGCCAGACACAGGTAAAGACAGAAGAAGTTAGAAAATGAGAAAGAGCCAGAAGATCAGAATAGATTGCTAGTTAGTTTAACACCAAGCAGAGCAATTCAGTCAGAAGCTAAGAGAAGTCAGTTTGAATCAGTCAGCTTGGAGAGGAGTTTGAGCCAGAACAGCTGAGTTGAACCAGCCAGCAAGAGTTCAGAAAGAGCTAGAAGGGGTGAGGCTATTCAGCAGTAAGTCTCAGGGCGCAGAAAACATTCTAGGCCTAGATTAGATTGTATGGAGGCCAGAAGCTTCCAGGATTAAGCCTAGCTTAGTAGACAGAGACAGTAAGCCTCCAAGACAACAATTACATCAGGAGAGCAAAAGTTACTTTAACAGGCAGGTGGTTCTGGGTTGCCTAAAAAAGCAGGTTGATTTAATCTATGAGCAAGCCAGTAAGGATTCCTTCTTGGACTCTGCTTCAGTTCTTGCCTTCAAGTTCCCGCCTTGAAGCCTTGCCTTTCTGCTCTGACGTCCCTCAGTGATGGACTGTTTCCTGGACATGTAAGATGAAACAAACCTTTTCCTTTTTCAAGTTTCTTTGGTCATAGTGCTTATCATCGTATTAGAAACCATAATGAAGACAATGTCTTAGTCACTGTTCTACTGTTGTGAAGAGGCATCATGAACATGGCAACTCTTATAAGAGAAGACATTTAATTAGGGGCTGGCTTATAGTTTCAGAGGCTTAGTCCATTATCATCTTAGCAGAGAGCGTGGTGGCAAGCATGGCAGGCATGGTGTTAGAGAAGTAATTGAGAGCTACTTCCTGGAGAGAGAGAGAGAGGGAGAGAGAGAGAGAGAGGAAGAGAGAGAGAGAGAGAGAGAGGAAGGGAGGGAGGGAAAGAGAGAGAGAGGGAGGGAGGGAGGGAGGGAGGGGGAGAGAGAGAGAGGAAGGGAGGGAGGAAAATAGAGAGAGAGAGAGGGAGGGGGAGAGAGAGATAGAGAGAGAGAGGAAGGGAGGGAGGGAAAGAGAGAGAGGGGAGGGAGGGAGGGAGGGGGAGAGAGAGAGGGAGAGAGAGAGAGAAAGAGAGAGAGAGAAAGAGAGAGATAGAGAGAGAGAGAGGAAGGGAGGGAGCGAAAGAGAGAGAGGGGAGGGAGGGAGGGAGGGGGAGAGAGAGAGAGGGAGAGAGAGAGAGAGAGAGAGAGAGAGAGAGAGAGAGAGAGAGAGAGAGAGAGAGAGAGGCCTGGTATGGGCTTTTGAAACCTCAAAGCCTACACTCAGTGACATACCTTCTCTAATAAGGCCACATCTCCCAGTCCTAATTCTTTCCAATAGTACCACGCCCTGGGGACTTCAAATATATGAGCCTATGGGGCCATTCTGATTCAAAACACCACACACTGCATCTGTAGGCCTTGAAAATTTGGTGTATGTGGAAACTGAGTCCCTGGAATATATTGACTTCCTGATCCCCATCTCTACTACTCTACATCTTAATCTTTATCACATCATGGATTTCAAATGCTTCCAGACTGTTCAGAGACTATTACTTCACTTGTATGTGTGTAACACCACTGCTTTTATCTTCTCCCATTTGCCCCCAAGTTTGAACAAATAAACTTGTGTAATTATTCCTGATGCTTTTGCTAAATATTGTCCTCTGCGGATAACTTTACACCTATAATTTATTTGTTCTTTGCATTTGCCATCCCAAGAAACTGAATGGAAAGACATCTTAAAATCTTGAGAAATTGGATAGTTTTAAAACTTCAACTGATCTGCTAGACCAGTTTCGTTGAATGAGTCAGGTGAGCCTCAGGACAGTTATAAAAGCTAAATTAAACTGAACACAGAATGCAATTTTCCAACAGTGAACCTAGCTCACAACACGCCTCCTCTAGCAAGCACTGCTCTGCTTTGGCCTCATGCCAACACGAATTCCATGTGATAATCTTTGGGATTGCACAATTCCTCTTAGGATGGTCATGAAAGGAAACAGAACATTTGCTCTGCCAAAGTATTCAGATTTGCTGACATTTGCTGAAATACAGATGTCATCTGAACGAAAGGTGAGCAGGATGTGCTCAAGGAGTTATTTCACAGTCTTTCCATCTCCACAGAAAGATAGCTTGAACTTCTCATTACCAAGAGGGCTACATGCTAGCAACAACCTCCAACAGACCCTTACTTCCTTTTGTACTTTAATGAAGATCATCTCACGATAATATAGGTAATGCCAAGAGATGCTTGCCTCTGTGATTTTTCACTAATGTTAGACCATTTCTCCCCACATCTCATTGAAATGGTGATTTAAGGAAGAAAGAATCTGGAATTACTGATGGGGAGGGGTCAGCACATCTTAAATCAAATGTACTTGGCATTTGAATTAGCTGATTTTACTCTGAACAGAAGAATACTGGGAAAGGATGGGGAACAAGAGACAATCTGTTTATTTTCTGATGGACCAAAGTAGGGTCAGATTATTATATGCTGGAGAGTCTTCTCAGTTCACACTGGGTTCTCTCACTATAGAAGCTTCTGGACATAGATGTGCAGATGGTAAAATGTAAGATGCTTGCGAGGCAGTGCCAATCTAGATAGCCCTGCCCTGCCTTCATAGTATGTAGTAGTTCAGTTATTTACAATAGTTTTTCTGTTTAAAGATTTAGACTCCAAGGAGGACCAGAATTATGAAAAGAAGAAGGGGAAGTATATAGTAGAAATTGGGTATAATCAGTTAAACATAGGTGAAAGATACAAAGCATATGGTAAATGCATCTTTGGATGTAATCTATGGTCAACAGCTCAAAACAGAAAATACTTGATGCCGTAGACCAATTACTCAGGTGATGCTCAGTGTGGACTTTCTCAGGAGCCCTCAAATTATTAAAGGATCAAAACTAATAGAAACAAATAAGATATTTTGATAATATCTATATCACATATTTTGGGGATTGTTTGTTGATACATGGGAGCATATATATATATATTTTTTTCTACATGTATGTTGAAGCTTATGACATCATATGATGGCATAAAACGTTATGTAAAATGATTATATTTGGTAGCTTCAAACTCATTTTAAGTGATTTCATTCTGCTCAGGTTAAAGAACCCAATTTAGGAGCTGGGGTGATGGCTTGGTGGGTAGTACTTGCAGTGCCAGTATAAGGACCTGAGTTTACATCTCCAGAATGCAGGTAAAATAGATGATATCTAATAATCTCAGAGCTCACATAGCAACATGGAATGCAGGGACAAGAGAATACCTAGAAGCTCATGGGCCAGTTAGCTTGGTGTACAAAACAGCAAATAGCAAAATCTGCCTCAAAGTAGGTAGAAGGTGGGACTGACACACCAAGTTATCCTCGGATCTCCATATCCAGTGAATATTCTCTCATATACAGCTTAAGATAAAAAGAAAAAAAAACAAAAACAAAAACAAAAACAAAATAAAAGCCATCTTAAATTAAATACTTGCAATATAGCAAAGAATACAGTAACTTGCATTAATATAACAACTGATAGCCAGAAGTTATTCTGAATCAGGAGAGGGGTGAGAATGGAAGATAATAAAGTATTAGTAAACAGAAATGCTATGTTAGAAGGTGCCCTTGATATTACAATGCTGTAACTTACACTGTTAATCTAGAGTGATACACCACACAGCTCACACTTGATGGGTGCATTGGGTAGAGAAATATCAGTTGTCATGAAGCCAAATGAAACTTAGTGGTTCCCAAGTGCCCGGTGCCATGTTAGCTGTTAGGGAGCCAAAGGTGGATACCAGAGGCCCAGGTACAAAAAAACAAAACAAAACAAAACAAAACAAAAAACAAAGAACATAGGTAAGAAAAAAGCAAATGAGCCAACTGTGAACTGTGAGATGAATGCATGTATTGAGACATGCACATTTCTAGAACATATGAAGAGACAAAAATATTCCTAGTGTACTTAACAATCTCTTGTGAATATGACTTGCTCTTTGGAGTAAAAGCAGAAGAAACAGACAGATTTAAGAAGGAACTTCTATCTGAGCTTTGTAACAATAACGGGGAGCAAGTCAGAGGTGGTCAAAGGTAGAGAATAGGAGGAAAATAATTTAGTGGCTCTGATACAGACATTTGCTTCTTTGAAGGAAGGAGAGAGGGTGGGGACGGGACATCTATACTATACATTCCAGATCCAGTATGAGAAATCTAGAATTTAAAGTGGAGAGATGTCTCAGCGATAAAAGTCTTGACATATAAACATTAAGACCAAATTTTGGGTTCTCAAAACCTCCATAGGAGCTGGATGGATATAATAGCCCACCTGCAATCAAAGCACTGAGGAAGCAGAGATGGGGACTCCTGGGGAAGATGACTATCTAGATGAGCAGGAACCAACAAACTGTAGAATCAAGAGACCCTGCACCATTAAACCAAGTGGAGAGCGAATGAGAGACACCTAACATCAAGTTTGGACTGCTATATGCATGCTCACACATGCATGCAAATTTGTACATGCAACACATACATGTACACACACACATGCATGCATGCTCTGTGCACACTACACACACACACACACACACACACACACACACACACACACACACAAATCTGGAATTTTACATTTGGGCCTTGTCCACACAGATAACTCAGGCACTTGGGAGGTTGAAGTAGAACTGTGTGCTATGCCAGCCTGGACTACACTGAAAGACTGTGCCATCAAACAACACACAATCCAATATTCCACAGCTTTGTCTCAAATCTTAGCACATCAAGTTTTACCGCTTTTTAAGGGAATCAAACACAAATATTCTCATTATCGAAGGCTGAAGGAAGTTTTGAGATCATCCTTGATTTTCTCATACTGTTTAGTTCACTCAATTCTGCAAATGTTTCTTAAGAGTCTACTGTAGCACCAAACACTATGTTAGGCCTTTAGAAAACATGAGCATATGTAAATAGACTTACATCCTCTCACAGTGGACAGATAAACTAACAGACACAATCAATAGACAAATACCAGCGATTATTGAAAGGTAGGTAAGTGCTGAGGAGAAATTGAGAACAAGTTATTTAAGGGGAGTGTTTGTCCAAGGAAGGCTTATCTCTCCCTACTATCCCAGCATAACTTGAATGCCTTTAAGTCTTTGAAACTCACTTTAATTTTACAACATGCCTTGGTTTGGTTTCGATGCTACCTAGTTGGATGCTGAGCATAGTTAAAAGGCCAGGAGTAGTGTGTGTATACACACACACACACACACACACACACACACAAAACACACACACACAACACACACACACACACACACACACACACACACACACACACACACATGTACTCGCTCATACAAAGGTGATGTTTAATTTGATAGCCCAGGTGAGTTTCATTGAGAAGGAAACTTCTGGGCACAGACCTCAAAAGAGAGAGTGACAGCAAGAGTAAGCCCAATCTTAGGTTTCTAAGTAAGGACTGTTCTACATAAGAACCAGGACAAAGGTTCTAAGGCAGTGGTTCTAAGCCTCCCTAATGCTTTCAGCCTTTCATACAGTTCCTTATGTTTGGTGATCCCAACCATAGAATTAATTTTGCTGCTATTTCATGATTACAATTTTGCTGTACTATGAATCATAATGTAATAGCAGTGTTCTCCAATGGTCTTGGGTAGGCCCTGTGAAAGGGTCATTCGACTCCCAAAGGGGCCACAACCCACATGTTGAGAACCACTGTTGTAAGGTTTCTCAGTAGTACAGTGCAGGTGACATGGGATGGCTGAGAGCCTACAATGGGAGATTAGGCTTGAGGGAAGGAGCTTGGAATGTAATAGTTCAGGAGCCTGGACCATTGTAAGAGAAGTAAACTTTGCTCTGAGGCCAGTGGAAAGGCTGGCAAGTTCTTACACAAGGATGATGTGTTTGTCTTGTATTTTAGAAGCATCACCTTGGCAATTCTTTGGGAACTGTATTCTATGGAGCAAAAGTAATGGCCCAGGTGACTGGCACAGTAACCAGCCCTGCTACAGTAACCTGCGTGAGAGAGAGTCCTAGCTCTGAACAGGAGAAGTGTCAGTTCTAGTCATGCTATCAGCCAGCAGAAGCTCCTCAGGAAGGATGAATGCAGGAGGTCCTTAAGTCGGACAGTGGCAAGGAAGAACTTCATCAGGGGGTGATCAACAACTCCCAGGGCTCTGCTCTGACTGAACCAACAGAAGGGGAGGATTTTGCTCGCTTTCTTCAAAGTCTGGTCTTTACCCACAACATGTTTCCCAAATAGTGGATGCCACCTGAGTTTAGTTGACAAACTGGCAAACAGTGAAGATGGCTCCAGTGTGAGTGGCTCCAATTAACTACAATATGAGAAAAAAAATTTATCAAGTTGGAGTCTTTCAAAGAATTGACCTCCAAATAGCAGCAGATAAGTAACAAAGGTGGTGAGTGATAAGCTTATACTTCAAAGGAGTGCAGCTCAGCCTGTGTCACTGAGCCATGTCACATTCCTTAAAGGTCCTGAGTGGTAAATTCCCTGACTGATAAACAGTGCATTCTAGTGTGCTCTGTGTATGTGTCTCTCCTCCCCCTTACCCCAGCTCTAACATCTAACCCTGAAGAGAAGAAGGGAGCAGGGCTGCAGGTAGAACATCAGGATCTATAACTCTAGCCCTTTCTAATGTTACTATAATTACCAAAGTCACCTTATGTGATCATTCCTGAAGTTTAAGGCCATGGTTGGTCATATTTTATAACAATGCATTATTCCCATCAGGTCATAATCCAGGGAGGCCCTCATCATGATGATTAAGGACATACTCATGGTTTTAAAATTGGATAAAAACTTATCTACATCCTAAGAATGTTATGGCATTATACATAAGTTTACTAAGAAAAAGGTACTAAGACATTTTATATGAAATCTTTTCATTCATATAACTAATTCAAATCAATTTTAATCCATGTAATTAATTTCAAAAACAAAACATCTAAGGCTGAATTTTCATACCCTTTGATGGGGATGCAAATCAGAGGCAGAGAGAACTGCATAACTTGCCTTAAGCTACTCAACTTGCAAGTAGCAGAGGGAGGGTTTGTAAGGCATTGGCACTCAGAGCCTGTGGCATCTTAACCACCCTTCCTCACCCTCTCCACACAGAGGGAGCATTAGCTCAGCGCTTGGCAGAACTGGGGCCTCAACAAATGGAAGCCATCGCCTGATGATGGTTATTACAGCGGTGAGAACTCAATATGTGGTGGGTAAGCAAATGAATCCATGAGTCATCCACACTGAGGTGATAATTGAGCTCAGGAAGAAATGAGCTCATGGAGGGGGAGGGGTTGTGGAGGGCAAGGAAGGGCTGAGGGCTGAAACCTGGACCATAAGGAACCATATGCCCTCACGCAAGCTTGGATTCCATTCAAGCCTGCAGTGACGGTTCTTATAACCTGTAGCAGAAACAAATGTTTCCTTCCGGGACCAGTTGAATGACTCTCAGACTTTGGTTCTAACTCCCTAAGACTGTTTCTCCCACTTTACTTCAAAGCCGTGACTTCCCTTTCAAAACATTTGCAAAATGGTAAAGCCCTACCTCCAGAAAGCTCATTGAAGCTGAGTTGCAAACATAATCGCTTCTGTCTGGTAAAGATTAATGACGTTTCCGATATGGATAATTCTGATTAATTGCTGTCGAAATTCCTGAGCTCAACGGTCAAAGCTGGAAAATGAACTCTTAAACGAACTCAAAGGACAAGAGGCCCTTATATCCTTGAACATAATCCAATAAAAAAGATTGCAAAGGAAAACACAAGAGGCAATATTAAGTTTATGGTGACATGAAAGGTCCTTGCTGTATTCATAAAAGGACTACCAGGCCATCCCTCACTCAGAATATCCTTTGATACATTAAAACAAATAACAGTTTCACTAAGACATTAGTACTTGACTTCACTCATTAAGCATGAATTAGTTGTCCAAAAATTTTGTTTCTAAGTCTTAATGCTCAAAAGCATTTAAAGCATTAAATTGAAAAAGAAACACAAACAACAACAACAACAACAACAACAACAACAAAAAAACCAAAAAAAAAAAAAATCAGTCAAGAAAAAAGGTGCTTACTTGCTCATAATTTGAATTGGCAGGTGGAAGGAATAAGAGATAAAAACTTCAACTATTATATTGCCATTGAACTATGGCTGAAGGTTTTAGCTTACTGGACATATCCCAAGAGATGATAGAGGAATCATTAATAAATATCACAAATGTTATTACACGATAACATTAGGATATATAAATAGCTGTGTGACCTCAGGGAAATCACTTAAGGTCACAGAATTCTGTTCTGCTCCTATAAAGGGAAGATGGTGATGCTAGTTTTCCTTATAGTAAAGAGAGATGCAAGTTGAGATGAGGGGACCTGTGTATCTGCTTGGTTGACTAGAAAGATGGTGCATGTGTGAGGGTCCACTGGCTCTGTGGTTGCTGCAGGTCCTTCTCATCCAATGTTTGGCTTACTATGCCATGGGTACCGACCGTGTAGAGAATGTAGGATGGTGTTTGATATCCTGACTCATCATTGATGATTATTAATGGATGCATTTGTATCCAACCCTTTAATAAACACTGACTTTTAACATTTCTTCTCAAAATGTCCCAGGTTAATATCTATATGAACAGGTGGAAGATTTCAGTTGGGAATCCTCCACCTTTCACTACTCTGTGATTAGGACAGCTCATTACAAGCTTGCAACTTCTTCTATCCATTGTTTAAAACTAGCTTTTTAAAAAAAAAGGCTATTTATTTTAAAACAATGACTGATAGTCACGTTTGAATAAAAATATCAGAGAAGAAAATACACATACACAGAAAAGCCCATAAACATGTATGTTTCTATAATGTGTATGTTACATATGTGAACATAGCTAGTTTAGAAATGAGGATGTGTTTTACAGCAATGAGACGCTTATGATGTGAAGGGAAGAAAGGCAACAGGAACAGTCAGCCTGACCTCACTCTCAGAGAAAAGGCAATTTGATCGGACATTTGCATATGAACTAAGATAATCTCCAGATAATGTCTGGAGATGAGGATGTAACAAAGGCACAATGGTTAGGAAGCACCACGCCTGTGGTAGATCACAGTATTTGCTTAAGATAGTCAGGTTCTCCTGCTCCAGTCTCAGTCATCTCAGGCCACCCTGATGGCCTGTCCCTGCTGGAGGGCAATCATCATTACACTGTTGATACTGGCATGGGCTGTTTGACGTGTTCTGGCCAATGAAGTAAGAAATGGCCTGCGCTATTTTGGAACAGATGATTTAAGACCTATTGTTTTGCAATCACTCTTTCCATTTTGCCAAGAGGAGACTGCCTTAGATAAGGGCTCTTCTTTTGGCGCAGATCACAAATGAAGACAATATGGGGCAAAGCTGATGTTGATTGTATTGTTGTCACACTGCATGACTGAGAACTAAGGCCTTGCTTTTCCTGAACTATTAAGATCTAGGCATTACTATGACATCATAAACAGTGGAGGCTTAATGAACACAGTGTGTTTATTTTTCTGTTCTACTTTTATCTATGATCAACACACAAATCTTGAGGGACAAGTTTGCCAAAAGATTATGCTAGTCTTGATGCCTTTATCTGTGAAGTTTATAGCTCAGTGGCTGGGGAAAAAGACACTCTTTCACTCAGATAGCTCGAAAACACTATGCTGGGATGAATATAGCTCATTAAGTGGATGATGGATTAGGGACTATAGTCACATATTTTGGAAGAAATGAGTAAAATTTTATAGTATCTCTCATAGGATCACTGGTAGTCTATTAATATGTACATTCTCCCATTTTCTATTGGTTCTATTTTCCAGCACACTAAATTATATTTTATATTCTTATGTTCATTATATTTTAATCATGCATTTTCATATAGCCCTTTCTGTGGTTAGCTGGAGATTTATACTTTTGAATCAAATTAATTTTGTTGCATCAACTAAGTTGCCACCATCACTGTTTGTGATTAAATTGATTTTGAACCAAAATATTGACATGGAGAGAGCATTCTGCTTTTTAAAAAGATTTATTTATTTATTGTATATGTAGTATTCTGCCTGCACACCAGAAGAAGGCCCCAGACTTCATTATAGATGGTTGTGAGCCACCATGTTGTTGCTGGGAATTGAACTCAGGACCTTTGGAAGAGCAGCCAGTGCTCTTAACCTCTGAGACATCTCTTCAGCCCTGAGTATCCTGCTTTTAATTATTTGGTATTTAATAGATGGATATACTGAGTTTTCATCTTCTGCTGCCCTTTCTCATCATCTCACTATGACTGAATCCTTTCTTATTTCCAGCAAGCAGTCATCTACTGAGATGACAACTTACCAATGGCTATACCACTGAAGATAGCAACAACCCCTCCTCAAGAACCTATTGACTGCAAATGGTTCCTGTGTAGGGGGCCTTATGAGATCCATCTTCATGCATGATGTAACAGTCACTGGTCCAATCTTGTGCAGCTTTTGTGTAAGAAACTATAAGTGCAGTGAATTTATGAGTACATTGACTATTTTATATCTAGAAGACATTGTTTCAAAGCAATCTTATCCAACTTCCGGCTCTTAAATTCTTTCTGACCTGTCTTCTGTGATATTACCTGAACCTTGGTGGACATGACGTATATGTGCAACTGAGGGCTGAACACTTACTCAATCACCTTTGGCCAGTTGTGACTCTCTGCACTAATCTTTGCCCACTGCAAAAGAAGCTTCTTTGGTGATGGTTGAGAACACTCTAAATTTGGGGTATAAACATAAATATCTAGAAATCAGTTTGACTCAGTAGTTGATTCTCTCTATGCACTGAGATTTCATTGTGCACCTTAATTTATTCTATTCAGCTATTAGAATTACTGTTGCTTTAGAAGATAGTGAAACAGGCGATATTTTTCTGAATGTATTTAAGATTGCTTCCCTTCCCCCACCTTTTTTTTTTTCTGTGAAAGTACCTCACTACACATCTTAGGCTGGCCTTGAAGTCACAATCCTTCTTCTTCAGCTTCCTGAGTGCTGGGATGATAGGCATGCACCATCATGTCTGGATTTCCTATACTCAGACAACAATATGTTTGATTATGATTTCATTTATTTCTCCAGCACAGAAAGCAGCCCACTTACGCAGTGCATGAGTTGGTCTTTAGTATGAGATTAGTAAATATTTTGTAACTCTGTATGAGTTACAGTCTCCATGTAAGCAATATATATAATATTCATATAAAAGAGTTTAATTGGAGTTACCTCACATAGGGGGTAATGCTCCTTCCAGATGCTACAGGCTGCCAAATAAAAACCCCAGTGCCAGGTGTGGACTGCTTCCCCCTGATTTGTTGAACAGAGGCATCCTGGAGCCTCCTATAACAATTCATGTTATTGTGTTACTGCTCTTGGTGTTAAGATTCCATTGCTGAAAATACCACACACATGGATCACAGAGCATGAAGAAAGTCAGTTGGGAATGACAGGAAGCTCCTCCCTGCTGGTTAGCTCTCATAGCACCGGAAGGTGCTATACATGCTGCAAGGTGAAAAGTCATCCATAGTCTTACTCAGATGTGAACCCTGCGAGTTACAATACTGATACGCACGGCACAATGTGCCATATGGGTGTGCTAGTGACATCAATGATACGTGTGGGTAATAAATCAACTCATGACTGGATTTAATAGTGCACACAGAAGGAAACATGCCTCGGCCCCAGTGGTGAACTCACTACTATTACTTCACTAAGTGGACATAGTATGAAAGTGCCCCTACGCTCGTGTCTCTCTGCCCATAGATTATCGCTGCCCTCAGATCTCATCAGAGAGGTCTTAGTGTAGTAGATGATGGTCAATGGACAAAAATGGGTCAGAAGGCAAAGACAAAGTGTCTGTGGAGTGTTCAAATCAAACATCTGCCCATTTTTTCCAAGATCTTAGGGTCTATTGCAGAAGAGGGGACAGAAAGACTGTAGGAACTAGAGGTCCAGGAGGACTGCTGCAGAGAGGTCTCTTCTGGATAGGACAGGATTTGTGCACTCATAAACTCACAGTATCCGGCTCCTTGCACAAAGATCAAGCCAATCATCATTTAAGTGGCAAGAGGTTAGGGGAAGCTGATGAGGCCCACCTTTAACTGAAGACGGACAACTGACGGCTTCTGGGAGAGGAAGAATCAGTTTTTATTAAGAGTGCAGCCCTTATTAGGTAGACCATGCCCTGGTGGCATATCCATGAGTTTATGGGTAGCACAAACGGACTTAAGTTATTATAAAAAAAAAAAAGGACACAATCAAGGAAGGGTGGGGTTGGACATTGAAAAGTTATGAGGAGGAGTAGTGGTTGAAGACAGCCAAAAAACATTGTAAGCATATATTATATTCTCAATGAATTAATAAGATAATATATTGAAATGAGAATGATAAAAGATGTCTGAACACACACACACACACACACACACACACACACACACACACACACACACTGGAAATTAAGCAAAAAACTCAAATATTTGTTCAAATGAAACCCCGGCAGGTGAAAGTGATCAAAAAGCGTGCAGCAGAGTCCATGTCAGAGATAGCCCCTGCTCCTCTTACTAGGGAACCCACATGAAGACTAAGGTGCCCATTGGCTACATATGTGTAGGGGTTCTAGGTCCAGTTCATGCATTCTCCTTGCTTGGTGATTCCGTCTCCACAACACCCTTGGCTGTTCTACTCTTTAATGCCTAAAGTTGAAGTAGAATTTGGGTGTTGGCCTCTATATTTCTGCCATAAGACAGTCAACATCAGGTCTGACCAAGGCCCTCTGCTGTCAATTTGTGATTATTTTGTCAGGAAGAGGTTCAAGCTCTATGAGAAATCACAAATTACACACACACACACACACACACACACACACACACACACACACACACAAATAGTGCTGGTAGAGCTTATTTTGAAGGTATTTCTTACTGTATTTTGTGAATTATTTTCATTTTTATTTTGAGAGGGACTGGGAGAGAAAGAGAAAGGAGGGTAGACAGGGAGGGAGGGAGGGAGGGAGGGAGAGAGAGAGAGAGAGAGAGAGAGAGAGAGAGAGAGAGAGAGAGAGAGAGAGACTGTGAATGGTGTGTGTGTGTGTGTGTGTGTGTGTGCATATTGAGGGCAGAGGACACCTCAGGTGTTCTTCTTTGGAGGTACAATCTACCTTATTTTTTGAAACAGGGCCTTTTATTGGACTGGAACTCACCAATTAGATTAGGCTGGCTAACTAGTGGGCTCCAGGGACCCATGTGTGTCCACTTTCCTAGAGTTGGGATTACAAGTATACTACCATGCTCAGCTTCTGGAAAGTAAACACAGTTCCTCATGCTTGCAAGGCAAGCACTTTTCTACTGAAGCATCTCCTAGCCCCTCTTTTCCCTCCTTATACGCATATACCAGTATTTCCTACCTTCCTATCCTCACAAGTCATTTCCTTTCAATATCTGCGAGGTGGAGCATCTGATCCAAATTTCTACCGGAGGGCCCTCTGTGCAGTTCATTCTTAATGGGTACTCTTTACTGAAGGCTGGGCTAATGGCAGATGTTACTTGCCCTTCTGTGATATAAGAGGGCCTGTTATTACACACCACTGCAAAATAAGGTAAACCTGCAACATTAGGCACTTGGGGCACATGAAGAGATTCAACCATCAACAGGAATCTCTACTGCAGTCTAACATCCACGCTGCCTATTTGGTGCCTTTCACCTATTACCTGGTCACCAGACCCTACTGGTTGCCTTGGGAACAGAAACTTTTTACTCATTTTGTTTCAGTTTTCCACCTTCTGGGTCATGTCATTAATAAATGTGCCTACTCAAGACATTCTTCAGTTCATATTAAGAATGTGTCACTGTAGAAAAAGTAAGCAGAGTTATATGGGACCTTTATATTGACCTGGCTTATCATCTTTTCTGTGAAACAACTGTTAAAGGGACAGTTATATTAAGAAACACCAAAATGAATCTCTATAGTGTGGGAAAAAGAGAGATGGATGGCACCATGACAGCATTTGGTATGTAGACTGAATTTGGGACAGAGGATAGGCTTTCTAGAGAAAGCAATGGTCATGTTTCACTACTGAAAATGAGAAGAAAGTTCTTTAGATACCACCTGAAAATGCTGGTTCTGTGCTGGAAGGCACACAAGGCTATGGATGGAGCTTGTTTAAGTCCCTCTTTTCTTTAAACAATTATGTATCATGAATATGAGGCTAGTAACTAAGACAAGTTACCCTTTTTTTTTATTCCATATTAAGTGAGATCTTCCTGGATGAATGATGATCACCAGTTCTGGCTTCATTGTTCTCCTGTGAAATCTAAAGATACTCTGTAGTAGAAGTTCTGGTGTCTTTAAAAACTCAGTTATCTTATGTAAACATGTTTTTGTTTTAATCCCAAGTGTGGGATATGGGGCTACCTTTCATTTGTCCACATTTGATAATAGCCTCATGAGTCTCAGGGAGGGTCAAAGGTCTTTACCAGCTGGTAACAGCCTTGTGAGGCTCAGAGAGGGGTGTGGTTTTGCCAGCTGAGATAGTTGAACTCTGAGAGGCTATAAATACTAGAGCCTGGATAGAGGAGAGAACACTTAGAGAGGACACTTCTAGAGGATGCTTTTGTGGAAAGAGAGCAGAAGAGACTTTGAAGAGATGGTTGGAGGAGGAAAAAAGTTTGTTTGCTGTTTGCTAGTTAGCTGGACTGCTGGATATCCTGTTGACTGAGATTGATGTTGCCACAAAGAACCAGCCAACCCTAACCAGCGGGAAGTAGCTAAAACAAATTCTTTCCTCTCTCCCTATTAACCTTCTTTCTCTCCTACCTAGTGTTGAAGGGTTGGTAGAAGAGAGGTAGAGGCATAAGAAACCAAATTAAAATAGTATAAAAAGTAGTGCCTACAATACTCGGAAATTCATAAATGAACAAAGTGATTTAGTGCTATAACCTGGGGCATATTTACCATGAAATAAATGCTTGAGAGCCATTTTTTTCTAATTTCCACTGTAGGGTTGATGTCTCTCCCTCAATATAATCGTATCACTTAGTTTTTAGATACACTTCCTTTGGCCTTAAAAGAAATAGAAAGGTAACAGAAATCTGCACCTAACTTTGCTTTGGGAAAGGATGACACATCATTTCACAGTGAGTCCCCAGATTCCATTTTGATGTATGAGCTATTGTATGCATCTAGGGTTATCTAGGGGCCAGAATTATATCCATGCTTCTATCATCTCTTAGATATCACAGGCTTTCCACTGCAGTGGTGTAGGAGAACAGATGATTAACTAACTCATCTTTACCCAGAAGAATAGTTTTGACCTAAGCCTCCTGATATCTCTTTACTGTGGGGACAGATATTAACCCCAAGATCCAGGAGATTGGGACAGTGTGCTTTAATATCAAGCTGTGGCCAAATGTTGACGCTGATGCCAAAACTGAAGGCAGTTGCCCATACACTTCTTGCTGTCATTCATTGTCTGCTGATGCTCTACACACAAGCACCTACTGCTGACAGCAAGGCCAGGAAGTGATTTACTACTTGCGATTGTTCTATATCAATGGAGAAATGTTCATTAAGAGGAGCCCATTAAGACTATCCAAATTGAAGCCTGCAGAGAAGGGAATTAATCAGAAAAGCATAAGAGATGTGAAGAGCCTGGTCGAAATGAGGCCACCTAGTCATTTAGAATACTAAAGGAAGAAAAGAGGACGAGTTAAAACATATGAAGAGATAATAATAAGAAATTGCCATTACTCCCAAATGTCTAAAGATTCAGATTCCATAGGTCACAGTCAATGAGGATAATCATGCTGGTGTCAGAAGGTTCAATGCACAGTCGACAGGCTTTTGTGCCTATAGTGAGATCATGATGATAGAAAGGTATGGTAAAGGAAAGCTGCTCTCCTCATGACAGTCAGGAAGCAGAGAGGCAGAATGGGAGAACACAGACAAGAAAGATCCCCAAAAGGTCATTCCAACAATGACATTCCATATTTTTATCATCAATTCAATGTTTTCAATGCCATTCCAAACCTAGAAGGGATGGTATTGATTAGAGCTCTCCTCATAGGTTGGGTTGCTTGCCAAAATGGAATACAGTATGTTTCCATTTGATGCGGAAATGTAGAATTTCTAAAATACTCAGCTTACTAGAAAAAAAATTTACCCAAATGAGAACTTTAAAAAAGTTTTGATTTACTAGTAATTTATCATCATTCATAATTTGGGATGCTTTGGTCTTTAATTCTGTTTTGAAATCCTATTACTTCTCCAAACACACAGGATGCTTGTAGGCTTAGATTTTTCAAAAATCTACTTTATTTAGAGCTCATAGATGCTTCCATTTCCCTTCCAACCCTCCATCCGGAGGAAGAGGGAGAAAGATGGTTAATAGGAAAAGGGATTATGTATCTGTTTAGAAGTAGTTCCTTGGACTAATTTCACTCTTCATTGTCAGGATGCCAATAGTCTAGTCCAATAGCAAACACCAAACAGCAAAATGAATCAGTAATGGCATCATTATCCAGCAGAAACAGCAAGGCTCGGCTGAGTTGGCATGAGTCAGCAGAAGTGGCCAGACTCAGCCAGAGTACCACAAGAAGTTCTCTGGCTGTTTCTCTCTGTGAAGTGAATACCAGTGAAGACCAGCAAAGCGTTGCGTGGTGTAGCAAAGCAAAGGAGTCCTCTTCCTCTCTGTGGGGTTCTATTTATATTCTTTCTAAACAGCACATGCCCTCTCATGTGTCTGTTTTTAGCAAAACATCACATGCCCTCTCTCAGACAGTCTGAAAAAAAAAATATCACAAGAGTTTTTAAAGAAACCATAAACTTCCACTTCAGATGACACTTGTGCAAGGCTAGCATGAAGACACCTTCCTCAGAGACTTTTAGGGGTAAAGATGAGAAGGCTGCTTGATAGGTGTCACAAAGCTGTTTTTCAGACGCACTATCTCCAAACATCACTACTTAATCTGACAAGAGCACAGTTGGTCTGACAGACAGCAGACCCTAACCCCTGTAGGTCACCATGATTATCTGAAACAACAGTCAGAGCTAAGCCTCAGATTTAAAAATGAGTACCTTGTGTTCACCACAGTGTTTTCAGCTCTTACACAAATGACCAACGAACCATTCTATTAAGGAATTGTGTATACAAACTTCTCACAGAGAAGAGGTCACTGAAAAGAAGGAAGTAAGCCCACCAACTTGGAAATAAAATTGATGATCAGAGTGAAGGACGGGCAAAAACTGAAACATTTCATGATCAAACCATTTTAAAGCCGGGTGTGGTGGCGCACGCCTTTAATCCCAGCACTTGGGAGGCAGAGGCAGGCGGATCGCTGTGAGTTCGAGGCCAGCCTGGTCTACAAAGTGAGTCCAGGATGGCCAAGGCTACACAGAGAAACCCTGTCTCGAAAAAAAAAAAAAAAAAAAAAACCAACCAAACAAACAAACAAAAAAAACAACAAAAAAAAAACCACTTTAGAATTGATGGTCCACACCAATGTCTCTTTCTTGCTAGGCGTCCAAAACTTAAATTACTGTGTCTAAAAGTTTTAAGTGAAAGAGTAGCTGGGAACTTGCATTAAATGGAGCAGGGAGACTTTCTGCCAGCCACTCAATTCTCAGTGACTGACATCAGATAAAGACTTTAAATGACAAAGAGACTCCATCAGAAGACACTGAGTTTATCACCCTTGGAGGAGAATCAGGCTGCAGACTCTTTCTTCCCTGTCCACATCTTTTTCTCTGTTTGGAAAGAAAATTTTTATAGAAAAAAAATTTATGGGTAGGAACATAAAGCTGTACCACAGACAGATGGTATGGAAGCTTGACCTTAACTTTTATTTTAAATCAAGCTTAGATCAACTCAATGCCCCAAAGACAATAGATTACATTAAATAGTACTTTATCCTTTATACGACATCACACATATACCTTTAAATACTGTTATTTCCTTTCAATACAATGACAAGGTACTTACTATTTTTTCCCAGAAGTGATATTGGAAAAGATGACATTCTATGCTATTTTGTAAAGATCAACACCTCCCAAGTAGCAATTATGATACCTGGGCACATAGCAGTGGAAAGGAACCAGCTGACTTTTCCAAGTAAAAGGCTGAAAAAAAAAAAAAAATACTGAAAATATCAGTGGGCCCTTGAAATGATAACTGGAAGAGATGACTCTGCAGGGATCAGGGTAGATGGAAATGACCGCCCCCACCCCTGACAAATGATACAGTATCACAAACAAAACTGCTCTGCGTTTTGCCTTTTGCCACCTCGAAGCTTATTTGAATGCTTTCCAACTTTCTACCTTAGATTCTTTCCCAGGGTTCTTTCTTTTTTCAAAGCAGCTATCTGTCGACTCTTATGATTTCAAAAGTAGAGAATATCAGAGGATAAAAATACAACAAAAACACAGGAAGAGAGTCTCTGCACATGTTAGGTTCTCACCATCTTCTAGATTTCGCTGTAATCTGAAGGGTCATGTTCTGTTTTGCACGCCAGAAACTATGCCCAGCACAAGAATCACTGCTAACTGATGACCAGCAATTCTTATTAGTTGGGTCATGGCTCCAATGGGTGCCCGATGAGCCATTATCAGCCCTCCCACCTTGAGTTCAAGTGTGGAGGAGTCTGAGAATCCATTAGGTAGCGGATGACTTCATCCTGTGGAGGCAGCCTATGACATGTAAGAACAGGATGGCAGGCAGGGGTCTGTGGCTTGCCAAACTGAATGACTACTATGATATTTCCAAACGCAGCCAAATGAGGCCTGTTGAGAAGCTGACAGTGCTGATGCACAGGCATTTTGCATCTTCTCTTCTCTTCTTCCTCTGGTCAGCGTCTTGAGCTGTGAGCAATTAGGGCAGAGGCTGGTCACTCAAACCAGTTTTCAGGTTGTTGTTAGTGGTCTAGACAATTGCCAGTGTCTCCTGGGTTAAGACCATCTGAGTGTTTCAGGAGACTGGTGATCAGGTAAGTGTTTTAATGTCAAGGCTTCTCTTGTAGAGAGATTATGTTACACAGAAAATAAGCTTTAAAGTACACAGGAGCTCATGTCACAAGTTATTTTTTAAGGGCCATCGGTTAATTCTTTTAGCCTGTGTCTAATGTTTGTCTCATACACAGGACTGTGAAATTAGAGGAATAGCTTCAGTCTTCAAGGCATGGCTATCTGGCCATGAGAATCTAATAGCTTTCAGAAAGCTTCTACTGTCATGTAGATTCTTTATACATAGATTTTATGTAATTACAAAACAAGCTTAGCCTTAATGACAGTAGCAGGGTCAGCTTAAAGGGATTATTTCCTGTTACTGTTTATGACGTGCCAGTTGCTGCATATAGGCTGTAATTTAAAACCCCCTCCAGAACAGAGATTGAAATACCATAATTAATGGGTTTAACTGCCATGAATTAAACTGCACTTCTTTGGCAAAAGAGAAGGAAGAGGAACTCAGAGCAAGAGTTAGGAGAAAAATGATGCCCCACATGTTGGTGACTTAGTTCCTGTCTCAGTAGACACCAGGCACTTGGAAGATAGTGAGAAGGTGGTTATAGAGGCATCCCACTTCCCCCAGGTTTATTTGTTCCTGTCACTGAAGGACAATCACATGGGAGTGAAGACAAATCCTTTACAAAGTCCTCTGTGCTCAAAAGCAAGTCTTAATACATTGAAGAGGCAGGTGTTGGGGAAATGGCAAAGTGCTTGCTCAGCAAGCACAAGGACCAAAGTTTGAATTTCAGGAGCCATGCAAAGGGCAAGGTGTGAGAGGTAAGACAGGAGAAACCCTGAGTCTCAGAAGCCAAGATAAAAATTGCCGAGTCATGTGTCCCAGTGAGAAATTCTGACTCAAAAAGCAAGGTCCAACACTCCTGAGATTCATTTCTGGCCTCCATATACATACATACTTTCGTGTAGATGTACACACACACACACACACACATGAAATGAAGAAGTAGAAGTGTTTCAACATTACTTTGATTAAAGCAGAATGAGCTAATGGTATTGAAGCTATATTATATAAATGCAGCTTTATTGGGAGCAGCAAGGGACGGAGAGTGTGCCCTAGAGAGAGGTTAGGAAGGTGGTGGGAAGGGAAAGGGAGAGAGGGGGAAAAGGGCCAAGGGAAGGACAGAACCAAAATGTCTGCATTATATAGTGAGGGGTCTCTGGGAGAGGGGAAGCCCCGCCCCTAGGTAGATGGTAGAGCATGCCAGTCATGCCCCACAGCAGGACCTAACGCCTTCACATTCACCAGAAATTGTAAAAGGCTCTGACCTGCCTTTTGTGTGCTGAAATCACACTTCATTCCCATCCCTCTTCTCCTAGCATGAACAGTCCACGCCATTCTGTGCAGTGGTATTCAGAGAGTTTAAATGCCCAAAGCCAGAAAGTTACCAAGTGTTGATATTGACACTAGCAGGAAAAGTGATGGAATTTTTCCATCTCTATAGTGAAGTGGCCCCATGGCTGTGCACAATGGGGAGGCACTAGCCCTCCAAGTTTTTGTGTTTCCATTCCATTCATATGTTTGGGATCTAGCCAGGTCTAGATGCAGAAATCCTTACTAAGTAGGTTTGGGGTTTGAAACAAGGATCCAAAATAAATCTTTGTATGTGACAAACGACTACATATTGAGAAAGATGGATTTCAGAGAAGAATCCATAAGAAAACGTTATACATAAAAAACTAACTCGTCATCTAAAAAATAATTATGAGGTTGAATAAGCTCTTCTAAGCTAATTGTACCACATTTTATGAAAAATTTTATTTTCCTTCCCTGTATCATCCTTTTTTTTTTTTTTTTTTTTTTTTTTCTTCCTGTGGTCTCATGGAATGGGGCCATACATGCCAGGGAAGAACTCTACCACAAAGTGATGTCCTCAGCCCTATTGATACTGTCGTCTTATGATTCTTGCATTAAAGCAATATTGCTAAGAACAAAATTCCATCTGAATGTGCTAATTACTCCTTCACTAAAATGGTATGTCCCCCGGGGCATATGACAAATGCCCTTTACTTTCCAGTTACATTTCAATGTGTCTTTAAAAGGAGGTGGACAGATTGAAGATTGGAGTCAAGAACATATAAACTGAATCTCATAAATGGTAGTTGTGTGACCTCTGTAGACTTCAGGGTTAGGGCTTAAGAAATGAAGATCCTAAGCTGTGAGATGAGATCATAAGTGAGACTGAAGATGCTCACCACTAAGCCTGATGGTCTGAGTTTGATTCCCAGGACCCTCACTATGGAAAGAGAGACTGGCTCCTGCAAGCTGTCCTCTGACCTCTATTTGTACTATGGCGTACATGCATTTACACCCAAGCATATTGAATTTAAAAATGTCCTTTAAAAATAGGAAGACTACTAACAGAATTTAAGTAGCACACTGGTTGTGAGGGCTGAGGTTATGTGTGCATAGGACATGGCACACGCTCACTAGGCCTCGTTAAACTTTAGCTTTCATTTTTTTTTTTATCAGAAATGGATTTCCTAAGGCCATTGTAACAGGTTCCCCTAAACTCTGAGTCTTCTAACAACAGCAATTTGCTCCCTCAGTATTTTGTGTTAGAAGATCAAAGTCACCCAGTTACCTGGGCTCCCTCTCTCCAAAGGCCTCAGGGAAGAACCCTTGCCTGCCTCATCCACGTTTGGAGACTCTATGGAATACATTAGCCTGCATAACTCCCACCTCTCTGTCTGTCTCAAAATGTCCTTCTGTTCTTCTGATAGTCCCTCTTGTGTGTGTGTGTGTGTCTTGAAAGAACATCTGCCATTGGACTCGGGTACTCATGGGACAGTGCAGGGTAGTCTCATCTTGAATCTTAATTACATTTGTCATTTAATATAAATGAAATTACATTTCATTTTAGGACCATGTGCTGAGGATCAGGTCACAAAACCATCTTTCTGAAGGCCATAGTTTAACTCATGACACAGCATATGTGTCTAAGAGGATTTTCCTCTTTTCACAAATTAATTTATCTCTTCTAATTCTACTTGTATTCCTCTAAAAGGCTAATGCAAATCATACCATCAACCCACTGAAAAATCATAGAAAGCAAGCATATTATAGAAAGTAATCTAGAGAAAGTGTGTGTGTGTGTGTGTGTTTGTGTGTGTGTGTGTGTGTGTGTGTGTGTGTGTGTGTGTGTGTGTGTGTAGGGGGTGAAAAGGGACAATTACTTTGTATATGTTCATACTTAGAGAATTATGAAATCAAAGCCAAATGGAACTTGGGCAGCGAGTGGGGTGGATTTGGCCCTTAGATTTCTTCTTAGCAGGAATAAGAACTAACATTTCAGTCTTGCTATGAGCATTCGGAGGCAGAACCCCACTAAAGGCCCTAACACATAGTCTGCTGCGTGGTGTTGAAATCCTGCTAATAATAAATGTTATTCTAAACTTTGCTTTCTCACGGTCTGTCCCGTAAGTGGCAGAACGTGGTAGTAATATTCTTCTTCTTGAGCATTTTGCTCATTGTACGTTAAAATGTTTCCCACATAACACACACTGACTTGTAGGACTCCTGTTAAGGGTCATTGTTCTACAAGTGGGATCAATGGAGAAGACAGCATTTATGCTAGGATAGTCTGCCATCTGCAGGTGGCCATAGGCTGCTGCAATACTCATAAAACTTGAGAGCAATTATATGGATTTGGAAAGGGACCTTATATTCAGAATCTATGAAGTCTCAAAAACATATTTGTTGTGTTCTTGTTAATATAGATATCCTAGATAAAATACACATTTTAGTTTGTCTTATAAGACTTTCATGACACAAAAAAAGATCTATATTCATTTTTTGAAAAACTATATAGACATCCTTTGATATGTGTACAGAATTAATTTTAGGATTCTTGGAAACCAAAAATTTTAGGTACCATGTCCCTTATATAAGATTATATATTATTTACATAAAATATCTTACATATTTTAAATATTTTTTTACATTCGTTATAATACTTAATGTCATACATACATTATGCCAATTTTGTTAAACTGCATTGTTTGGGGGAAGGCAACAAAGTAAAGACCAGCACATTCAGGATAGACATACTTTCCGTCTCTCAGCTGGTTCAATAGAGAATAGCTGCAGTTTGTTCAATCCACACAGAGAGGAAGGACTGTGCTGTCCTCAGTCAAAAACATTTCTTTCTAGAAGATGTTTGTGGGTCACTCCCATGCACCTGGCATTTGCACATGAGCAGATGTCCACACACTCAGCTCCACAGACTTCTGTTGTACAAATCAGCACATTCTCACTTACTCTTCTTCAGTCACCAGTAGAACCTGGACCCCTGTTGGTGATGAAAAGATGTAGGCTTGGCCCGTTGGTCTAGATCTCTGGTGCCATTGTAGGGTGTGTGTCAACAGGCTTGTTGTGTGCTGTTACTGCAGCAGTCTGATGTCAGAGAACTGCCAGATGTTGGAAGCCTGGGTCCATGGAATGGATGGGATGGGTGTGTGCCTTGGGGTTTCTATTACTGTGAAGGGACACCATGACCAAGTAAACTCTTATAAAGAGAAACATTTAATTGGGGCTGGCTTACAGTTTCAGAGGTTTAGTCCATTGTCATCATGGTGGGAAGCATGGCAGCGTGCAAGAAGACACAGTGCTGGAACAGAGAGTTCTACATCTTGACGCACAGTCAGCAGTGAGAGACTGTGAGCCACAATGGGTGTAGCTTGAGCATATATGAGATCTCAAAGCCCTCTTCCACAGTGACGCACCTCCTCCAACAAGGCTACACCTACTCCAAAAAGGCCACATATCCTAAGAGTCCCACTCTCTGGGACAAGACTCAAACACATGAGTCTATTAGGGTAATACCTATTCAAACTACCACAGTGAGTAAGGTGAACACTGGGCAGTATGGCAGTGGACTGAGAAAGAGAAGCTAATGAGAGAGTCTGACCCACCTGGACAGCTTCATAAATCAGCAAGTGGAAAAGGCATGCTTTTGATAAAAGAATAAAAGAACTCATGTATTGGCAGCAACACTGCCAGTCTTTTTTTTTTTTTTTTACTGCTGAGGGAATATATTTATTTCTACCTATATTTACTTGTACATGTTTCTATTTTATATAAAAGTAATGTTATCTTAGATTGCCTTCAATTTTATCTTACATTAAAGTCATTTATGGGTTTTAAATTGAACCCATTAAGTAAATGTTTTTATACACACAGCTAAAACAAGATCTGAAAAACTCACAGAGAAAAAAAGACACACCATTCAATCTTATATCAAATCAGTTAAAAATAAAATTAAGCTATTCCTAAACATTTTAATATAATTACAATGGTACACACACACACACACACACACACACACACACCTTACCCTATAATGCAGGCTGGTCTAGAATTCATCATGTAGCTCAGACAGGCCTTAAACTTACAGCAGGCCTTATGCCTCAGTGTCCTTAGTGCTAGAATGACAGGCTTGGGAGGATGTCTTATGTACTAATGGGGGCTGATATAACAGTTCGATCTTATGTCAGAACCGTGGAATCTTTTTCATACTGTGAAATCCTATAAGTAGGTATTAAAATCTCTGGATAAAAGTGCTATAAAGATGGTAGAAGTGCTGTGAGACTATATGGAGGGCTTCTGTTAGAAAGGAAAACAGAGTTGTTCACAATAGTGGGAAAAACAAAAACAAAAACAAAACCCACACTGAGTGTCATAAGAAAATTTCTCCCACAGGACTTCACTTTTCATGGGATGAAGGACTATGGCGCTCACTTGGCTACCCATCCTTGCTCATTCTCAATGAAGGCAGAAAACTACTGTGGACTATGAGGACTCGAGGAGTTTGACCCTCCTCTCACCCTGATTGCAGACTGGGAGATGAACCACTACTCAGGGGATCTCTTTGCCCACAATTTTCTCATCTGTACAATGTGGGTAACAGTCCTCCACTCCCTACTTCACGAATAATTCTGAAGCTGACAGGTCATGAGCTCTTGAACTGGGGCGCATATTAAGATCTCCTAGAGATTTGAAGATGATTGCAGTAATAGACCATGAATACAGCATTCAGCAGAGTGTCTGCTGGGCCATACATACCACTGTGGTCTGTGTTCCCGGTTATTATTAGTACATGCAAACTTTGTTGCTAAATGATAGGTGCAAGCAGGGTAGACATGCAGTCACCTGGAAAACATTCACACTTCTCTGGAACATTCTGAGCTGCTCAATCTGTACTGAGAACCTCAATCTGTCTTACAAGCTTCTCAGGTCATTGTAATATGAAACCAAGGGGGAGAATAGCCTTATTTTGCTACTAACTAAAAGATATTTGAATAATTTTTTTTTTTACTTTATGTGTCTGCAGTTGTCTGAGGGAGATGGACAAAACCAGGATGAACTAGAATAACAATAAACCAGGACATGAGCGTTAACTACGTGCTGCTCCATGCAAGCACTTCATAGCTCTAGACCACACCTTTGTAGGACACATAGGCTGAGTACTAATAGTATCTTTAATATGAAAAGATAATGAACCCACTACTTAGAAAGAAACCAAAGATTTCCTCATAATGTAGAAGTAGAAGATCAGTTTGGGGCTGTGGGCATGCATGTAGCATCACAGGCAAGTAATCTTTGAATATTATCAAGGCAAAACCATCAAAATGTCTGGAGATAACAAGATAGAAGAGTCCAGAAATGGAGACTTGGATTTTCTGGAGATGGATCTTACATTGGGGAAAATTTGAAAAAAAAAAAATACAGCTGTGTATATGTATATTCATACACAAAATTTTAAGTACATAAATGCTTATAGAATGCATGGAATGACTATTCTTTTTTTATAGACACTGCTGTGAGCTAATTATGGCTGAGGCCACACAGTCAACTCCCATGGACAAGTGACACATATGACACTCAGGAGACATTCTGACCTCAGAGGTCAGACACTGACACTTAATAAATTCTGTAAGCTGCCCAGAGTTAAGAGTTAGTGAAGGGGGAACCGACTCTCAGGACTACTTAAAATCTTTATTTTCTTCCTACTTTATTAGCACATATTATCAGAAAAAACAATGGGTTTAAAATAAACCAGCAAAGCCACTACAGAAATAAGTATGGGGATTTCTTAGAAAAACGAGAATAGAGTTTACCATATGACCCATTACATCACTCCTGGGTGTGGATTAGAAAGAATCAAGGTCAGTATATGACAGAGATACTATTTTAGCTCTATGTATTTATGCTGTCAGATATATCTGGGCAGAATCCAGCTATTATGTAAGGTGATCTTCCTGGAAGGACTCCACAGTAAGACCTTTAGGAAGGCAGGTGGATTAGACTACGCAGAACAAAGTGGGCTGCTTTGCAGCAGTGATGGGATGGAGACCCAGGTAAGTACCAGTGTCAGAGGATGCTGAAGCTGATGGATGATAGGACCATCTCCCTTCTTAGCACTCTGAAGCTTTGGAAGCTTGGTCTTAGTTTGTGGGTCGGTGGGGAGCCTTGTGGGTTTTGAAATAGAAAATGATGCTGTAAATGAAGTGACTGCAGCTTAGAATGCATTTAGCAATGGTTTTCAACTGAAAATCAGAGCATGGAGTTTATGGACTGGAGTTTCTTTCCCCACTAGTTGCATGCTGATGGCCTTTGAGCTGTGCACATTATGAATACATTTTGCTTAGTTAGGTTCCTCGGATGACCCTACTTGGTCTAGTGTCTCTTATGGTTTTTGTTTTGCGTGTAGTTTCTTCTCCTAGCATATCCATTGTACTTTGTAAACTGCCAGGTGGACCCCAGAGACCAGAAAAATATCATATTGACATTTAGATGAACTTAAAACAGGGCTATGACCACAAGTGGTGAATTACTGTTTGTTTTCCCATGCTATCCATAGTGCAAGGTACTGATTCCCCTCCACCTCCACCATATGATGACAGCTGGCTAATGTTGGCCCATTCTCACGCCAGTATTGCCCAGGAAGTGCCCAGCACTGGCACAACCATCTCCTTTATGAAGATAATGAGCAGGAGATTTAGCATAAACAGGAAACAGCACATTTCTCACGTTCGAGTCTCTTCCCTGAGTCCTTGCCACACTTCTCTCCCTCTAGTTTTTAGACAAGGCCCAGACTAAGCAGCTAGGATTCGCACAGACCCACCTTCATTTAATAGGGGGAAAATAGTAGTTCACATTTTAAAATTCAGATGTCAAATTTTAGTGCCCTCTCACCCTCCTACCTAGATGCTATGGTCAGGGACTGAAAAATCCATGATCGAGTCATCTGGAATAAAGTAAAGAAGAAAAAGATTTAATTCTAGGTTACTCAACTTAAATGTTTTTGCCATTCTGGGCCAGGTCGTTCTTGGTTGTAGAGTCTGAGCTTTGTAGGATTAAAAAAATTAAGGTGTGTGTGTGTGTGTGTGTGTGTGTGTGCGTGTGTGTGTGTATGTGTGTGCGTGCACATGTATGTCTCAGAGTACGTATATAGGTCAGAAGACAACGTGTAGAATTCAGTTTTCTCCTTCTACTATGCAGATCCTAGGCGTCATATTGAGGTCATCACGTTTAGCAGCTAGCATGTTTAGCGGCAGAACAATCTTGCCATCCCTTAGGGTGTTTAATGCCACTTCTGTTTCCTCTCACTAGGTACCAGTAGGACCAACTCAGCCATGACAACACAGCAGACTTCATGGCTAAGCATTCCCTAGGCGGAGCCACATCACCCCAGCTTTATATCAATCTTAGCGTTCTTTTGGATATTCCAGGCCAACTACTGTGGATTGGGATGTAAAATTGAGCAGGGAGTGAATTAAAAACAAGAAAATCAGACAGCCCTTGTTTTAATTAAAAGTTTAAAAGCATTAAAAACTTTCCCAAAGTTTTAATAAGATGAGAGAAGTTATTAAAATGATCAGTAAATAATCACAGGAGCTGCAAAGATAGAGAAAGGGTAAGGAAAACAGTTTGAAGCCTGTGAACTATGACTCTTTCTCTCTCTAAGGGAATTAATGTTTGTTTTTATTGTAACTTTGCTTCTCACGCGCAGTAGGAGCAACAGTGTATCTTTTCTTCTCTGCCCAGAGTAATTGCAGAGGAACACAGAACACTAAATCTAGAGTCTCCAAGCTTGATATAAGAACTGCTGACTAATAAGATGCAAAATGAAGCCATAAAACTGACCAAGGTTTTATATATATATATTTTCTTCTAAAAGGATTTTCTTCTCGGAATAAGCAAAATGAAATCCCTCCCAGCTTCTCTGTTGCCTATTAAAAGAGAGGACATAAAAATAAGCAGTTCAGGGTCTCATTTGCTGTGTTTCATCATATTTTAATAAGGAGTGTACTTTAAACATACATTGTAATTTTCATAAACAGCTGCCTATAAGGTGAGCCTGAGGTATAATGGATGATTACAGTCATTGTCTCATTGATACTATCCGATGAGTCTTAACTCAGTTGACTTCAAATGCTTTTGTTTGTTGGTTTGTTTGATTTTTCCCAGACAGGGTTTCTCTATGTAACATCTCTGGCTGTTCTGGAACTCATTTTTTTAGACCAGGCTGGTCCCAAATCATAGAGATCAGCCTGCCGCTGCCTCCCAATTGCTGGCCTTAAAGGTGCATGGAACCACACCCAGCCTTTAATGCCTTTTAACCTCATGAACATTCAGATGTTAAACTTCACAGAAGAAGCTATGATTTACTCAATCTAGAGGATCCACATTGTGTTTTTCAGAGTCTCTGGGGATGCTGACTAACATTTATCACGTTTAGGAACTACTGGTCTAGTCTATGGCTAATTTTATGAAGTATTGCTCTAATGTAAGGCCTTTACACACTTACCAGGCCATGGAAACATTTTCTTCAACCATACTTCTAGTTTTGTTATTGCCATTCACTGTGGACTTAGGGATTCAAGGTAGCAGGTTCTGTAATTCTCTCTCTTAAGTAGCTTGTGGGATGGTCCCTGAGAAAAGACACCTCTGTTATAACATGCGTCACAGGGGCATGGCACAGAAAGGGACAGAAGGAAGCACAGAGAAAGAGAGAGAATAAAGCAGCTTTCATTTGCAGGAAAAATGGCAAGATTCAGGACTGTAGTGATATCCCTTTATTATATTTATTTAGAGAGGGGAGATTTCAGAAGACAACTCTGGGAGTTGATTCTTTTATTCTATTGTGGGTTCTGGTGATTGAACTCAGGCCATCTGGCTTGACAGCAAGTGCTTTTACCCACTGAGTTACATTGCAGGTCCATGCCTTCACTTTTCAAAGTCAGGATAGAGCCCGAACAGCTGTACACTAAAGTCCTTTGGGAAATGAAAGAGAAAGAAACGTTGCTGTGACTGCAAAGGTCTCTGCTTCTGCTGATGCTCCCTACAGTGCTCTCTAGGTCAGGAGCAGTTCCTGCGCGTTGAGCAAGGTACCCAGACAGGGACTAGGAATGTAGAGTCTATGTGACTAAATGGATTGGCGTGCTAAGAATTTTAAATGCATGATTCATTTGTTATTAGGAGGCATCTGAACCCATCTGGGATGTTATAACTAAATATTACAAACAGTGTTGGCTTACAAGCAATGAAAACTGATTTTGGATCATTCTCTTGCCAGGAAAATCAAGGCCCTGACTGGGTTCATAGATAATGCCTCCTCATTGCGCCCTTAGACAGAAGAATGGGAAAGCAGTTTTTGGGGCAGTCTCCGAGCCTACATTTCTTCTTGTTCTGTCGGTCCTGAGCTAATCACCTCCCAAGGCTTGTTTCCAAGCACCTCACGGTAAGGATTAGGGCTAAGCAGGAGAGCTTGGTACAACGGGACCAACAAGGTGCTTGCAAAGGCTTTCCGTTTGTGGGAGAGAAAACTAAGCTTCCTGGGGGTCAATTATCCAAGGACAAAAGGCTGAAATGAGATGGGCCATTATTCAAATGCTAATGTGAAAGTATATTGAGATCAATTTCATCTGGGAGCTTCCAGAGAATTTTCAAAAATAAACAGCAGTTACTCTTTACAGAGCCTGGAGTGTATATGCTTCCTTATTTAATCCTTACTACCTCACTTGCTTTTTCCCTGACTATGAAATTATGGAGAGTGATGGCTGGAGACCCAAAGATGCAGAAGCTCTCCCAGGCGGCAAAATCCTCCGGATGTGCCTCACCTTGAAGCCGAAGCTTTTATTTTGTACATTTTTGGCAGCTTCCGCTGCTTTGTCTTCTGTGAGCCTTTGTGCTGAGCTTAGGTTTATACGCTAATTCCTAAGAATCCATAAACAGCTGTTGTGGCCAGGAAGTAAAAGCAAGGCAAAAACACAGCTTCGCTGTTCACAGGGTTCTCTAAGCTTTCTTTTCTTTTGTTAAAGACAGTCCTCAGATATTGAGAAAGGAGAGAAAGACAAATGGATCGCTAACCCTGCGCCGAGATTAAAACATCACCAAGTGACAGACTGGTGGATCTAAAAGTTCATTCAAGATTAGCAGTCAGGCAAATAAAGAGATCTGGAGGTATGTTCTGGAAGAATTAATAATATAAAGGATAAGGAAGTAGAGACAGCTCTACAAAAGAAGGGAAAAAAAGCAAAAAGCACTTAAAAGAAAACACGTAAGCTTTCAAGATTTCACTGTACTTTGCTAAACTTGTATTAAAAGAAACTTTAATTAGAGCAACAGATACAATATACAGAAAAAAAAAGTAAAGAATGGATAAGGATTAATTTGCAATGAATATACAAGTGTATGTTCTTCCTGAATTATAACTGTGACTATTTCTTTTCTAACTTATTGCTTCATATTACTCATTAGAATTAGCATAATATCATAATATTACACAGTAAAACATATAGTATTACATTACTTTAATTTATCTTATAAATATGTTGGGGGCAACTACAGAGGCTCCAATTTTTTCCTCATCTCAAATTATTCATTATCTATAGGATTTGTTCATCCTCCTTATCAAACAACCACTAGCCACTTACCAAATGCCCATATGCTCTACAAAATCTATCATACCTTTTGGGACATTAGGGAAGGTGAGATAGTCACATTTTAGTCTGACGTTATTCGTTTCTGTGAAAAATTGCTTTTCCTTTTTATTGAAAATAGTTTCTTTTCTCATATAATATATCCTGATTATAGTTTCCCTTCCCTGTACTCTTCTTAATTCCTCTCTTCCTCCCCTCCAGATCCACTCCCTTTCTGTCTGTCATTAGAAAAGAACAGGATGCTAAGCAATAATAATAAAACATGAAAAAAAATAAAATATAATAAGATGTAACAAAATGACCATATCAGATTTGGACATAGCAATGCAACAGGAGGGAAAGAGTAGCAAGAGCAAGCATAAGAGTCAAAGACCCATTCATTCTCACAGTCAGGAGTCTCATAAAATATTATGCTAATAGCTCTAATATATACACATAGGACCTGGTGCCATCTTGCATAGGACCTGTGCTTTCTGGTTCAGTCTCTGTGAGCTCATATGTACCTTGTTTTGTAAATGTTTTTATTTCCTCACATGAAGGGATGAGATGAGAGATGCACCCAGGCTGTACACAGCTTGGGCTGAGCCTTCAGTGGTTATTGTTGTTGTTGTTGTTTTGTTTTGTTTTTTTGTTTTTTTGTCTGTTGTAATTATCCCTAGGCCTACTCCTGGAAACGTCTAGCATCCATACAAGCTAATCTTCTGCAAACCTAAACCTTGAAGGCTTCAGCTTCTAGCCTCTGTCTGCTAACCTAGGCCTAGAATGGTTTAGCCTCTGAGACTTACTGCTGAATGAACTCAGCCTTTCTAGATCTTTCTGAACTCTTGCTGGCTAGTTCAGTTCAGCTACTCTGGCCCAAATTTCTGTCCAAGCTGACTGATTCAATCCAACTTCTCTCAGCTTCGAGCTGGATTGCTCTTCTAGGCCTCATACTAACTTTGGCAATATGTTCTAATTTTCTGGCTCCTTCTCATTCTCTGTCTCATTCTGCCTTCACCTGTGTCTAGCATGTTCTCTCTGCAACCTATCTCTGTAAAACTGTCCCAGTAAAACTGCAACACCCCCACCCCCCCACCACATTTTTCTCTCCCTGCATGGGCCATATCCTATCTCTGACTCCTTCTGTTAAAGCTTTTTCTGATTCATCACTTTTTCTGCCCCGGAATTAGATGTCACTTTCAAACATGGCTGCTTCCTTCTATAAAGTAACGGTAGTCTCATTGTTTGGGAATAAAGATGCATAGCAAGATGTATCTGTAGTCCATCTGGACCATACTGTAATCCAGAGTATGCCTGAATTCTAGATGGGCCACATGATTTAGAAGGTCTTTGGATGTGATCTTTTGCCAGAGCAGCCATGTTGCTGGATTAAAAGCCCTCTGCACTGTTTAGCTGATTCGAAGGGCCTTGAACTCATGCTGCCCTCCATCTCTTCTAGCTCTTCGAATCTTCCTGCCCCCTCATCGGTAGGATTCTCTAAGCTCTGACGGGAAGTGTTGGAATCGGACCCTCAGTTTATACTTTCTCTCCTGTATAATGTCTGGTTCTTGGTTACACAAGAAGTGTTATTTGAGATTCCTCTACTAAGAATTCTCTGTGTAGATCTGTTTCCCATTTTAAAATCAGATTATTTGGTTTGTTGATGTCTAGTGTCTTGAGTCCTTTATATATTTTGGATATTAGTTCTCTACTGGAAGTGGAGTTGATAAAAATCTTTTTCTACTCTGCTGACTGCCACTTTGTCTGATTCACAGTATCCTTTGCCCTCAGAAGCTTTTCAGTTTCATGAGGCCCCATTTATTTGTTGTTGATTTCAGTGCCTGTACTGCTGTTATTCTGTTCAGGAAGCTGTCTCCTGTGCCAGTACATTCAAGGCTACTCCACATTTCCTCTTTTTTGAGGTTCATTGTATCTGGTTTTATGTTGAGGTCTTCAATTCACTTGAACTTGAGTTTTGTTCAGGGTGATAAATATATGTTTATTTGAATTTTTCTACATGCAGACATTCTGTTTAATCAGCACCATTTGTTGAAGATGCTGTCTTTTTTTCCCATTGGTTATTTCTGACTTCTTTATTTAAAAAATCTGGTTTTTATAGGTATGTGGGTTTATGCCTGTGTCTTCAATTCAATTTCACCCATCAACATATGCATTTTTATGCCATTACTATGTGTTTTTTTTTTTATTACCAGTTGCCGTACAACTTTAAATCAAGAATTGTGAGACATCTAGCAGGATTTTGTTTTAGCTATCCTATCAGGCTAATTTTGGGTTCATGAAATCAATTGGGCAATGCTTTTTTTTTTTTCCTGTTTCTGTGTTCTGGAATAATTTGAGGAATATTGACATTAACTCTTCTTTTAAAGTCTAGCAAAATTCTGAGTTAAAACCATTTGGCTCTGGGCTTTTTTGTTTTGTTTTTATTTTTTGTTTGGAAGAGTCCTAATGACTACTTCTATTTCACTAGGGGTTATAAATTTATTTAAATTGTATTTCTGAGTTTGATGTAACTTTGGTAAGTGGTGCCTATTGAGAAACTTATCCATTTCTTTTAGCTTTTCCAATTTTGTGAATATAGGTTATTAAGTATGGTTTTGTGATTCTCTGGATTAATTCAGTGTCTGCTGTTATGTCCCCTTTTCGTTTCTGATTTTTTTCAGTTGGACACTCACTGCCTTTTAGTTTGGATAAGAGTTTGTATATTTTGTTGATTTTCTCAAAGAACCAATTTTTTTTTGTTTCATTGATTCTTTGTATTGTTCTTTTTGTTTCTATTTTATTGATTTCAGCCCTAAGCTTGATTATTTCTTGTTCTCTACTCCTCTTGGGTCTTATTACTTTTTTGTTCTATAGCTTTTTAGATGTGTTGTTGAGTTACTAGTATGAGATCTGTCCTTTTTTTGTTTGCCTCTCTATCTGTTTGTTTGTTTTTCAAGGCAGAGTTTCTCTGTGTAGCCTTGGCTGTCCTGGACTAATTTTGTAGACCAGGTTGGCCTCAAACTCATAGAGATCCACCTGCCTCTGCCTCCCGAGTGCTGGTGTAATACCCAGATCACCCAGATCACAAGAACCCTGAACTGACCACCACGACTCAGTACCGATGCAACATACACATTGTCCTGTATTATGGGCTCGAGCTCAGGCCACAATCCTTCCTGATACAACAGGATAGGAGAGTGGCATCAACCTTCAAGGGCAATGAGTTTATAAAGGGGAAAACCATAAGTGGGGGTTGTGGGTCACAGGGATGTCAACCTTTTGGCAGGCTGGGTAGAGGCCGGATCTCAAGGGGAAGTTGTAGGTCACAGGAATGTTGACTTTCAGGCAGATTGAGTGGAGGCTGAGTCTCAAAGGGAAGGTTTTTTTTCATCTCAGAGGAACATTTGGAGCTGATTGTATCTAATTGCTCCAGTGGAGTTTCTGAGGGACTGCTGGCAGGTGCAGTGTACAGCAGTATGTGGTTATTCCCGGAATGCAGGGAAATGGGTCACCTAGAGGACAAGTTCTCACAAAAAATACCGACCATGGCATTAGTTACAGGACACACAGAACATGGCATTAGTTTGGTCCTTACACTGGTATTATAGGTGTGCACCACTGCACCTGGAATCTTTTTATAATGTAGGCACTTAGTGCTATGAACTTTTCTCTTAGAACCACTTTCATTGTGCTCCACAAATTTGAGTATGCTGTGCATTCATTTTCATTGAATTCTAGAAAGTCTTTAACTTCTTATTTCTTGACCCATGTTTTCATTAAGTAGAGTTGCTCAGTTTCCATGAGTGTGTTAAGATTACTGTTGTTTCTGTTGTTGAAATTCAGCTTTAATCCTTGGTAGTTTGACAGGATACAATATGTTATTGTATTATCTCAATTTTATCCTATTGGTGAGACTTGTTTTGTATGCCCTATTTTTGGAGAAAGTAAAATATCCTGTAAATATCTGTTAGGCCCATTTGGTTTATAAAGTCAATTAGCTCTGGCATTTCTTTCTTTAGTTTTTGTCTGGATGACCTGGATGACCATTGGTGAGAGTGGGGTATTGAAGTCTCTCACTGTCAGTGTTTGAAGCTCAATGTGTCATTTAAGCTGTAGTAGTGCTTCTTTACCAACATGGGTACCCTTGTGTTTGGGGCATATTTCATTTCCCTGAAGCCAGTGGTTAAATGTACCTCAAGGTCATTACAAGGACTTATCTTCTTCAGTCTTTGCTGGAGCAAGATTATAAGGAAAAGAGACTGGTCTACACAAGAGTTAGTCATGGAGCAAACAAGCCCTGGACCCATTCCATGTAGGGTTGTGTGCAGAATCCAAGATGACAACTTCTAAGGCAATTTGCCATTCTGCCAAGTAGCCCAATTGGTGCTCTTGGGGTATTCTATGGTCCACAGGATGAGGAGCACTGGGAACTTGAAGTCGTCTTGGCTCATATGACATCTGTATTGGCACCCGTAATTGTAGGTAATCTTTTTTCTTTGTGGACCTTTTCCTGGCATCTCTGAGCCTTTCTACATATCATGATTTGTAGAAATTGATTTGGCTTGTGTTAATATCATATTAGCATTCCAGAAACTTGGTTTTCCTGGGAGTAGCAATTCATTCTTTTGGTCAATCCTCTCACTTTTCACTGCCAACTCACCTCTGATCATTCAGTTGAAGATTATCATACTTAAGTTGGATGCTGAGAGAAAGCTTTCTGTGTGTTTTTGCATATAAGAGAGGATATAACTTACTTTTTATAATTTCATTTGTTCATTGACTATTTAAAAACAGGATATTAATATGACATTAAAAGAAAAGCATAAGAAACATCTAAAGTTTTATCCTATATGTTATCTGAACACCTGTATTGACTTGGATTCTTTTCCTTTATAAACACAGTAGCTTGGGGCTGGAGAGGCGGCTCAGGGCTTAAGAGCGGTTAACTGGCTGCTCTTCCAAAGGAGCAGGGTTCAATTCCCAGCACCCACATGGCAGTTCACAACACTCTGTAATTCCTGTTCCAGGGGACACACATACATGCAGTCAAAACACTAAGGTATAAAAAAATAAATTATTAAAAAAAAACACAAGAGTTTTATGAAACTTAGATTATACCTTTTAGTCTTAAAAAACGTACATGTCGAAAACATTGTTTTAATAAATTAGTTTAAAGGTTAAAATACTTTTCACATTTTATAGGAAAATATTTCAGGGAGCATACTTGCATGCATATTTTGACATACTTATTCTAGGAGTTTATTCTATGAAATAACTATAGTTAGAATTCCAGGGCTACGCCTCAGGTTTAGACATATATTATCAGATTGTCCACATGGAAGGTTTATTGACTGCTTCACACACCCTTAAATATCTCATGTCTTGAACATCTTGGAAAAAAACTTTATCCATTGTTGCACATTCTATACTCTTAGCTTTTTTGTTTGTTTGTTTGTTGTTATTGCTTTTGTATCTTGATATTCCTCTCTGTTTTCCTTCATTGTCTGCCCCATAAGTGACATGTCTTTGCTGCCTTTGATCATGGTCTTTTCTTCTATCTCTTAGATCAATGCCTGAAGGAGAGGCAGCACTAAGGAAATGACTGCTGGCAGAAGTGATAGCCATTTCTAACATGAGATGTCCTTTCTACTATCCTTGGGAAAGAGCCAGATTGCAGTGAACAGGGATGCAATGTTCAGTCAGATGAGGGCCGTTTAGCCAATTAGTATCTTCTCTTATATCTGCTTCCCATCTGTTTAGCCACCTCTTCTTCAAATACCCCAGATTTGCTTACTCCAATTAGGAAAACATTAGTGCTGTTAGGATGGAAACATTTGTTTTAACCTAGTAACAAAAAACACCCTGAGACATGGGGGTTGCCAAACTATTTGGAGAAAGAGCCATAAAACAAATACCTTAGACTTGCTGGCTATACAATCATTGTCAACTCCGTTCTCGGGGAAAGAAAGCCTCCATAGCTAGTAGGCAAACAAATGGATGTGGCCATGTTCCAATAAAGCTTTATTCGCAAAAGCAGCCGGTAGCCTGGTTTTAGCTCACAAGCTTCATTGGCTGACGACGGATTTAGAATTACTATCTTTGTTACATTGATTCAGTTTTACAGGGCACCTCTAGCAGCCATGTCAAATGGAAATCTAACGTGACTACATATGTGTGCCACATATGTCCTCTAAAAAATTTCAATATCACATTGGAAACAGTTAAACAAACAACAATAAAACAAAACCAATTCAGATGAAATTAACTTCAACAATGGAATCTATTTAGAGTGATATTTTAAAACTATTAAGCTAGACATAGTGGTGCACATCTTCAATCCGGGCACTCTGGAGACAGAGTCAGCAGGATCAGTGAGTTTGAGGCCAACCTAGTATACACAGTAAATTCCAGGCCAACTAGGCTATATAGTGAGATTCTGTCTCAAAAACAAATACAAGATTACTTCAATATATAACCAATATAAAATATCATTCATTAGATAGTTGCCTTTTTATATGAAGTTCCTGAATCTGCTGTGCATTAAAAAAAATTTCTTGACCCTTTTCAGTCACATTCTGGCTACTAGCTACTGTGTTGTACTGTGCAGATCCCAAGCATATTTTTCCAAGCCTGATACTACTTGATGCTCTGACATGAACACACTTGGCTGGTACAATCATGATAGAAGGTCTACCAACATCTGCTCTCTTCCCTCACAGTGCCACTGAACACCTTCACAATCCTGACAGTCAAAAATTCTCCAGGCCCTGCTCATATTCCCCCCAAGGATGAAATTCCCCAGTTGGAACCACTGGGGAACTGAACATACAGTCAGAGCCACCTTGGAAATGGCACAGAGAGGAGAAGAAAGGGCCATAGATTTTTACAGCGTTTCCTAGGTGTCCATGATGGGGAAAGACTTACATTTTGGGGTTGTATCCATACTGCGCAAAGCAAAAAAAAAAAAAAAAAAAAAAAAAAAAAAAAAAAAAAAAAATCACATTTATTTTCTCAATGAAAGAAATTTCTAGGATGAATCTAAGAACAGCAGCTTTCTGGAAGTCCACCCTTCCTCACCGCTTAGAGCACTGATTTCGAGCAGCTCGTTTCTGGCATTATTCAGTGAGAAAATTAGTGCTAAAGAAGGCTCTTGACAGAATATTCCAGTAGCAGAGAAGGCTTTGGTAACTTTTTAACAACAGGAGGATGACTTTGAGCGAACCTCTAAGCCACAAAGATGGTAAGGCAAGGAAGTAAAGAATCTTGCGGTGTGTACACACGTCATGCTGGGGCAGAATGAGACGAGGCTGTGTGCTTTCTCAGACTGTGCTGAGAAGAAATGGGATGTGGAGAGGCACACTGGGTATTTTCTCCTTGTAGCAGCTGCTCTGATTTACACTTGAAGCTCTGCTTAGTGGCTCATTTCTATCTGCAAGCAGAGACTGGAGAGGCTCAGCTACAGAAAAAAAGGATAATGAATGTGAGCTATGATTAGCTTTTCCCCATTTCTTCCAGGTGATATGAAATATTAGATAGAATTGATGAAAATAGAACAAAAGGTGTCTCTAGTGGGTGCGGGTAGCCCCAAAGCGAAGTCCTTAGCCATCAGGCTCCATCCTGGGGTGATTATCGCCTTAACGATACGCCCACTCTCTGAATCTGGGATGCAGGGATAGGAGACATGTTCTTCACATGCAGTTAAAATCCGTGTCCTTTGAATTCTATTTCACTGAGGACTGTGTGCAGACTTCTAAATATCTGCCTCAATTGAAGTGATTTCTCAGTCTAACAGGCTTTTGTGTCTAAACTCCCATTATTATTTAGTTGCATAAAATAGTCTATTTCACCACTCTTACCCAAAAGAGTCAGAACCATCATTTGGAGCATATTTCACATTCAGCAACGGCTTGACTTTTGATGTTCTATAACTTTACATTTACAATATTGTCAGATTGATGATTTTATATTTATTGTTAGAAAGTTGTATTGGCAGGTTTCATTTTGTATTTTCTTTCTTATTCTAATTGCCAGGTTTATCTACCCTACAGCCTGTGGCCATTATATACCCCAGGATAGCCATGAATGCATCCCAACACAAAACTGAAAACTTATTTAAAGCATTATAAGACATTTTTGTAGGCTTTTGTTTGTTTGTTTGTTTGTTTGTTTTTTTTTTTTTTTATAATCCAATGGTATCATCCTTGAGTGTGATCTTTGCAGAGGAAGATTGGCACTGCAATGTTCCAAGGTTGGATGCTGGCCACAGTATCAAAGTTGTCCAGAAGATAGAAGTTCCTTGGTTGCCTATTGATATGTGATAGGCTTGTCTATTCCTGTGGACTGAGATAAACTACAAACAAGGAGAGCTGAAGAAAGATAGAGAAAGTAGAGCAAACATCGCAGGAGGTCAGAAAGGAAACAGGCATGACCTGGGAGGCCAAGAAGCAGACCTTAAGATAAGAAAAGAAATAAGTGAACCCCAAATAAGATGGGAAAGCTCAGAGTTAGTTTCCTCATGGCACACACTCATAGTTTCAGGTAAGATGGCCATCATTCCTGACAAAAGGAGGGAAGGGTTTGTTCCTTCATGTCTGTGCATTCCGGGATGTGACAATTCTTCAAGCTGAATATAATATATCTTTTGAGAATGATAAGAGGGAGAGTTGAACAGCATTGGGATATAAAATCCTTTCCTAATATCTCTTTGTTAAATTAATTTAGTCCCCTGGGTCTTTCTTTAATGGGTTCTGAGCCCTTTAAAAGTAATGACACAACTCTGCTTTAACAGGAAGCCTCTGTCAGTGCTATCTTATCTCCAGACAGAGGACATCCTAAATTGTTTTTGCTTTGTTCTTCACTAGTGAGCTCTGGAACAGTTTGGGCACATTTGTCAAAACACAATCACAAACAGGAAAACTTAAAATAGTAAATACTTCAATTTTTACTTGATTAAAAACTCCAAGATTTGTCACTGGAGGGCGCCAGTTCATAATTTTATAAGCTAACCATCAACACTGGCTTAAGCTTTTTTCTCAAAAGTTGGTGGAGCACTCTAACTAAAGTCTTATTTCAAAGATTAAATTGGAACTGCTTTATCCTTTCATAATTCAGAATTTCAGAGGCCAATTTCTTAGCATAATTGGAAGTCACAACATCTCATACTCATTTCTGAAATAAATATTTTTAGCTCAGCTTGCATTAAGCTAGAAGGTTGGTCTTCAAAAGACGTGTCAGGAGAATCGTCAGTCATCCATCACTACTCGGCAATTATTATCTTAGGAACAGTAAAATATATTCTGGCTAACTAAGATGCTGTCTTCAGCAGCATAAAAAAAAAAAAAAAAAAAAAAAAAAAAAAAAAGAGACCAAGTGCAATATATTTAATCTTGTTAAGAAATGTTTTCAGTTGCAAACGGATATTTGAACGCACGTCTCTGCCTCTCAGTTTTAGCTAATTGTCTTGTTTGTGCACACAGATACCCTTACAGGAAAAATACAATCATGTCATCCCTCTGTCTCTACAGGATTCCCCATGGATTTCTGTTACTGCCAAATGCTACAGAGGCTAAACTGATCGAACAAAGGGACAAAACAGATGTGGGAAAAGGCTTCTCTCAGAATGCTTCTTTGAAGCAAAGAAATCTGTTCTCCTGAGACTCTCTTTTATGAAGAAGTGGATTTAGAGTGAGTCTACTCTAGAACTCATGTTACACAGGGGAGTCCTTTCTTAGATTTCATCTGTACCCCACCTCAGTTCTCAGGTGGCTGTTGGAGGGTGCACCCAGTTGCTACTGTTATTTTTGATCACCAGTCTTTTTGGGCTGCTCCTAGTTTTCATCATTCTGTCCAGTGTGAGCCTGTATAAAATCCAGACATGTGAAAAACTCCACAGTGGGATTATTTTCTTCTTTTAATTTTGCCTGACTTCAGTTGCTAGCTAGTGAAGCTGGGTATAAACAGAGCTTGTGAATTTCCGTTACCTGGTAGAGAAAGCCACACACTTCTATGTGCAATTTATATTGATCAGTTTGGCTCCTTTTACTTGAAAAATTTCTTCAGGTCTATCGATAATGACTTTATCTTGAAAGGAAAAAAAAATAACATTTGTCATCTCTCATCTACTTCACAGGGATGTTTTGACATTAAGTGAATTATGTTAAGTAATTGATGACAACAACATAGTGCTGGTGCCACAGAGCTGGAATGCATTCTTCAACCCCACTTCCTACAGCCATTGAATCTACAGCCAGAGTCCTAATCACCAGAGCAACTGCGTTAACAGTTTCCTTTACTTCCCTCTCTCCCTAAGCCCAGTCAAGTTTCTTACTTTTTATATTATGTGTTTCTTATCTTTAAAGTTTCCTTTTCTTTAAGTTATCTGAAGGATTTGGAAGCAGAAACAAGTATCTGCAGAAGGAAAGATGTGCACTGCTGACCAATGCCCAACACCAGAGTCACTTAGTGACAGACAAGTCTCCCCTGGTCTTCTTCTATAGAGCCTTGCACGCATGGTGGCTTACAGCAGCATTGACTCTTTCCTTGGGATTTAGTGTTGGGATCAGATAGAGTAGAAGGGTTGTAAGAACTCCACCACATACTGAGAGTGAATAAGATAATTTAAAAAATAAGCAAAATAAACACTGGGTTTTGTTGTTCTTACTCATCTAAAAGGGTTCTAAAAGGTCTTCAATAAGTAGAGGTTTTATAAATTACATTTCCTAGAGCAATAGGCTCATTTTCATGATGGCTTCCAGAGAGCTCTCCTTCATGCAGCTCTCGGTAGCCCCTACACTCATACTTAGGTTCACTCCAGTCACACCCATGCCCTCTGCTCCCCAACACGTGTTCTTTGGTTTATGTGTTCCTTTGTCTTGGGTCTTATATTATTGACCTCACCTCTTTAATTGCCTTCATCCTTGATTCTAGCTCAAGTCACCATTGCTTTAAGTTTCCTTGGCTCTCTGATCAACAGGACCTGAAATCTCTCCTTCCTCCAAAAGCTTACTGTTGTAATAGTTCCTTCTTGCCTAGTTGAATTTCTCTAGGTATCAAAACACCGGGTTCAGTTTTATTCTACTGATGCCAATTGACACCAGGGACACTTTTTTTTCACAAGACTTAAGGCCTGGAGGGCAAAGTCTCTGGATTTCTCCTGCCCAAACCTCAAGTACATAACCCAATGTCTAGCACAGAGTAGCAATCAACAAATGTTACAGGAATCAATAAAGGAACTACTAATTTGGGATTTTTTAATATTTTCATATATATTTATATATGCACACAATGCTTATAGGTTGATTGTGGTCAAGAAACTATGCAGAATATGAAAATCAGACACAAAATCTGAGGAGAAAGAAAAGCAAGACATTTTGTCCTCCCAAGCAGAAGACTATGCCACCAAGGAAATATCTTGAGAAAAGTATTAGCCTAGAATCTCCTTAAGACATTAGATTCCTGTACAATTCACAGGAAATACGAAGCATGAAAGAACAGGGTAATGAGACCATTATGGTATGATAAACAAAATCCGAAAATCTGAAATATTACACCACAGATGTTAGAAAAACATGGCACCTTCCTTCCTGTTTTGTATACTCTTCACATAATAATGGCTTATGAAAGAACTTATAAATATATATGTGACACTGATGTTTACTCTACAAGAATGATCCTTTTTTTTTTTCCTGATAAGTTACAAATAAAGAAGAGAAGAAAATAAACTAATATCATAGGTCAACTAATTATGTAGAGTTTCTTTTACTTGGATTGTGAAGTGACCTAACCACACATAAAATATACAAAACACCTTTCCCAGCATTCACACTATAATAAGTGATGCGTAATGATTTCTAAGTATTACTGACAATATCTTAAAGTCTGGTAACGATTTGGGGCATGGGCTTTTTATAAAAAGTCCTGGGCTTTTACCATGTGGTCCTAAAGTGTTTGCGGGTGGGTCTGTGTGGTTCTGGGTCTGTAGTCATACAGAGGAAGGAGATAGCTCTGTGTAATGGAGAAGCAAAGCTGTCTGTGGTTGTTAATTGTAGCGACTGGCTGCCTTATTAATGAGAGACGCATGGGAGAACAGCAAAATAAAAGGATCCAGAGGGTCCTAGAAATCTACAAGTAGAACAATATGATAGGCAGATTTGGGCCCAGGGGTCCCGCTCAAACTAAGGCACCAGCCAAGGACAATACAGGAGGTAAACTTTAAACCCCTTCCCAGATCTAGCCAATGGTCAGAATATTCTCCACAGTTGAGTGGAGAGTGTGATACGACTTTCTCACGTACTCTGGTGCCTCACATTTGACCATGTCCCCTGGAGGGGGAGACCTGGTGGCACTCAGAGGAAGGACAGCAAGTAGCCAAGAAGAGACTTGATACCCTATGAGAATATATAGGGGGACGTAATCCCCCTCAGGAACAGTCATAGGGGAGGGGAATAATGGGAAAATGGGGGGGGGGGGGAGGAATGGGAGGATACAAGGGATGGGATAAACATTGAGATGTAACAAGAATAAATTAATAAAAAAAAAAAAAAAAAAAAGAAATAGGTATTAACCAACTGGAAAAAAAAAAAAAAAGTCTGTTACACTTTCTACCTATAGCTGTGTATGTTGGAAATTGTTTACAACAAAACTTTTCAAAGAAAGGCAAGCATTCTATCTACAACTGATCCTGGTGTGACAGCACTTAAGCCCTTTGATCTTAGTTTCCTTGTAAAGTGGGGTTGGACAAATAAATTGGAGACACAATTCTACCCAAAGAAAAATAAATAGTAAACAAAACAAGACAAAACAAAACAAAACAAAAAACCAACCAACCAAACAAACAAACCCCCCAAACTTTGAATAAGTGCTTGACCCCTTTAGTTCTAATGGAGATGAGGATTCAGACTGCTCCAAGATTCACTTAGCTCCAGTCAGAATGGCTATAACAAGAAAACAAATGACAACAAATACTGGTGAGGATATGGGGAAAGAAGGAATGTTTGTGGGAATGTTAGTTGCAGCTACTACCTGAATCTTGTTTCAGGGTTCTCAGAAGACTGATACTAGAGTGCCATATGACCCATTAGGTTTATTACTGCTCTTACTGCTCAAATCACAGTAGAAAGTGGATTCTTCATAGACGCCTATCAACAGACAAATAAAGAAAATATGGTATTCATATACAATGAAATTTTATGAAGTAGAAAAGAAAAATAAAATCATGACACTTGCAGGAAACTGATGGAACTGGAAATCGCCATGCTAGATGACATATGATAGATTCATAAAGACAAACCCAAGCACTTTCTCTCACATATGGAACCGAGATTTAAAATTACCACGTCCCCTAGATGGGGAGACCTGGTGGCACTCAGAGGAAGGATAGCAGGCTACCAAGAAGAGACTTGATACCCTATGAGCATATAAAAGGGGAGGAAGTCCCCCTCAGTCACAGTTATAGGGGAGGGGAGTAAGGGGAAAATGGGAAGGAGGGAGGAATGGGAGGATACAAGGGATGGGATAACCATTGAGATGTAATATGAATAAATTAATAAAATAAAATTAAAAATAAAATAAAATAAAATTACATGTGTGCATTCATGTGACTGTATGAATGGATAGGTCATAAAAGTAGAAAAGGATTATGGGGGGTATAGATGAGAACTTGGATGATACTTAAGGTTGTTATACAGGTTGCATATGCATATGAACCTATGTATACATACAGATTTTAGAAATGGCATATTTGCAATGAGGTATCTAACTATTGTCACAATGTTATTGTGCTCACTCACTCTGTCTCTCTGTCTTTTCCCATCTTCGTCTGTCTCCATCTCTCTGTTTCTGTTTCTCCCTTAGTGTGTGTGTGTGTCTGTGTGTGTGTGTGTGTGTGTGTGTGTGTGTGTGTGTGTGTGTGTGTGAAATTGAAGGTCAGGGATCAAGAAATACAATCAAAAGTATAGTCAAACCCAAGAACAATCGACTCCACTCAGAATCACAATCACTTTCTGCCACCAGTGAGAGATAGTTTTTTTGTTTTTTGTTTTTTAAACCAGCATCAAGACTGCCTGATACAAGCTTCAGGAGAAAAACAACTTTGAGTGCAGTGTTTTGAACAATGAACATGGTGATACAAGCCCCTAATTCCCAACTCTCCAGAGGCAAGGCCGTGGCAAGAGCATTCTGAGTTTAGGACAAGCCTGGCTACATAGTGAGATCTTGTCCCGAAAACAAAGAACAGAAAAAACAAACAAGCCACCCAAACCCAAACCTCAACAACAACGAAACCACAACTGAAACTATTTGCCAAATCTTTTTTTTTTTTTAAATATCTCTTTAATGACAGCTTTTAAAAGATTTATTAATTTGCTTTTATTTGTACAGTGTTGTGCCTGCATGTACACCCACAGGCCAGAAGAGGGCACCCGATCATATTATAGATGGCTGTGAGCCACCATGTGGTTGCTGGAAATTGAACTCAGGACCTCTGGAAGAGCAGTCCTCTTAACCTGTGAGCCATCTCTCCAGCCCTATTTGCCAAATCTTATCAGAGAATCACCATCTTGGGGGTGAAAATCTACTGCAATAATTTGGAGCATCCCTGGCGCTCCTCTTTGATGAGACTAAGAGCTTGTCTGAGAATGAAAAGATACACTGGGCTTTTCATTGAAAAGTCAGCAGTGCGTTCAACTCAGCCAGTGCTGCCTTTGATTTGCATCCTGGCTCAGGCTGCCGCGCTCACTGTCTAGTCCCAAGAGCAGGACCCACAGTTCTCAGTGAAATGAGTTGAACTTTGGGTCTCACGTGTCATGCACAGCGCAGGCACTTTAGTTTCCACAACAGTGCTCTGGGGGTTGGTGCCCTGGACATGGGCTACAGGACATGATGCACCCTGCAAAACAAGGAACTGTCAACCTCAAGCGACAGTAGCGCTGGGGTTAAAGACCTTACTTCCAAACTTGGTTTTGGAGGAGACAATAGGAAAAAACGCAGACTCTACGCTGGCTACTGCTTACAGCATGACCTTGAACAAGACCCAGCTTCCTCTAGCAGAGAAGAACAAGGTTGCAGAGGTCTTACCTACACAGATGAGCAAATGCAGACAGACCCTGCTGCAGCTCAGATAAATGTGCTCGGGCCTAGAGAGTGGTTACTGCTGGCTGTGCTTTTAGATTCTTCTCCTCTCTCCTGTCCTCTCCTCTCCTCTCCCCTCCCTTCTGTTTCCTCTTTCTCTTCTTCCTTTCTTCTTCCTTCCTTCCTTCCTCCTTCCCTCCCTCCCTTTATTTCTCTCCCTCTGACTTCTTTCCTCTTTCTGGCCTCCCTCCCTGGCTATTTCCCCTCCCTCCCTTTCTTTTTTCTTTTCCACTTCTTCTCTTTCTCTTCCTTTCTTTACTTCCCTCCATACCTCTATCCCTCCTTTTATTTTCCTGTCATTCTTTTCTGCCTTGTTTTTTTTCCTTCCCCTGCTCTATCCTCTCTCTTGCCTTCTTTACCCTTCTTCCTTCTTCCCTTCTCCCCTTCTTTATAAAACAGTTGGTGATAGAGTCTTTGCACTTTGAGGAGCCAAACCATACACATGCTTAATTTATTGGCGAAGATGAATGCAAAGCAAATCCCCATTAAATCCCAAATTTGGCTCCTGGAAAGATAAGCTTTACTTTATTCAGAAAAAGCATTCCACAGACTGAGCTGAGAAATTCATTTCAGGGCCTCTTTTGTCCCTAGGATGAAGTAGGAGGCATGCCCAGGAGCCTAATGGTTTACAAGTTGGGATACCCGCTATGCCTTCTTTTACTGATGATTTTATGACTCTTCTGCTCACAACATGATGGATTTGTGAGCATCTTGAGCTTTGAATCTTACATATATTTTATTTTACTTTGCAGCTGAGTGAAACCCTTCAGGCAGAGCTGTGAAGATATGGTTCTTAAATAAAATATTTTTCTACTGTACTAATAATTCACACTTTCTCTACAACTCTCTTCTATACGCAGGGTCAGTGGGATACAGCCATTTTTCTTAATTCTATCTTGACTTACTTCCAACAGCTTTTTATGAAGGCACAGCATGGCTTTCTCCAGGGGCTGGAATTTGGAGGAGGGCTAAGAGCTGTGGAGGGGGTAGAAATATGTTCGTATTCATTCTCCATCAGTCTATTAACAATAGCCTTTTAATGATTTGAAAACTGTCAGCGACCTAACATGAAATATTGGATTACAAACCCACACAGGAGACATAATTCAAACAACCGGAGAAATAAACCACCGTCACCTCGGTTTAAAGCTTTAATGGAATGGGTTTTATTGAAAGCCAGTGTACTTTTTCCCACTAGAGAAGGCATCTGTCGGCTATATCACTAAATCTCTGTGGGTGTTTGTATTTCAGGGTTAGGTGGACAGATCACAATGTCAGAGTAAAAACGTTAGAAAGTTCAAGCGTGAGCACGGGCTTCGTTGGTGTCCACATACATCATGGCTTTCCTTAGTATGCCAAGGCAGTCAGTCAACAGAAACATCTATTTCTATCTATTCTTTGGCCCCCCCTCCCCCGTGTGTGTGTGTGTGTGTGTGTGTGTGTGTGTGTGTGTGTGTGTACATAAAGGTGGGGCATGCACATGTTAGTAGAGGCCTGAGGATGATAGGAGTGTCCCTTGATCATCTGTACTGTATTCTTTGAGGCAGAATCTCTCAATCACAGAGCTCCTTGACATACAGCCAGGCTCCCTTACTAGCTTGCTCCAGCGATCCCATCTTCACCTCTTCAGCCTGGAATTAGCAGGTTACCACACGCACTTGCACTTCAAATTTACCTGGGTTCCCAGTATCTGACCTCCAGATCTCTTGCTTGTGGCACTGAGTGCTTTCCCCAGGCTGAAATTGATTGCGTTATTTTAGGCTTTCCAATAACATGATGCAGCCTGGTTATCAGTTCTTAATTAAAGCACAAAATTGTGTTTGGAGAAGTAAGTAAGTAAACATTATCAGTTAACATATTCCTAGAGATTTATTTTGGCAAATAAAAGTGGGCAAGATTCTTTGAACATTAAGGCTACTTTTCTTAGTGTATGTTTGCATTGCTTCCTTAAAATCGTAAGATTGAATTTCTTCTTCCCACACTGCCATGGAAGTGACTGGGTTTTCTTAAATACTAATTTTTCTAATGACTTCTGGTGAAAGAACTTTTTTCTTTCTCTTTCTGTTTATTCCAGGTAATCTCAGATGAAAGTACATTTATCTAATCCTTACATTGTTTTTGTTTCATTGGCGGGTGTCACAGTCTGATTTTTGTTGTTATAACTGAAAGGCCAGGTTATTTGTAAAGAATAGAAATGTATTTACCTGAGAAAGTCATATCCCACTCTCCACTCAACTGTGGAGAATGTTCTGCCCATTGGCTAGATCTGGGTAGGGGTTTAAAGTTTACCACCTCTATTGTCCTTGGCTGGTGCCTTAGTTTGAGCGGGACCCCTGGGCCCAAATCTGCCTATCATAATGTTCTACTTGTAGGTTTCTAGGACCCTCTGGATCCTTCTACTTTGCTAATCTCCCATGCTTCTCTCATCTAGAGTCCCAATAGGATGTCCTCCCCTCACATTTGACCATGTCCCCTGGAGGGGGAGACCTGGTGACACTCAGAGGAAGGACAGCAGGTTACCAAGAAGAGACTTGATACCCTATGAGCATATACAGGGGGGAGGTAATCCCCCTCAGGAACATTCATAGGGGACAGGAATAAGGGGAAAATGGGAGGGAGGGAAGAATGGGAGGATACAAGGGATGGGATAACCATTGAGATGTAACAAGAATAAATAAATTAAAAAAAAAAAGAAATGTATTTACCTCATGCACCTAAGGCTAGAAAGCCCAAGACCATAGTGCCAGGCATTAGGGAGGGCTGTATGCCTCCTACATGGCATACCGTCACAAAGGACATTGTAAAGGTGTCAGATGGACTTCAGCTTCTGCTCCGCTTAAAGCCATCGTACCAGTCCCAGTGCCATGAGCCCCTTTGAGTCTGTCTCCTGAAGGGTTTGTCTGCAAATGCCATTTACCCGTGGATTTCATTTCGGTTCTCTTTCATTTTTATTAATGTTTTTTTCCCCAGAAAGTATACAGTAAACCTAACTTGGCACTAGATTTAGAGAAAAAAAGTCACATATTGTTTTGATGGGCATTGAAACATTATTTGTTCTTTTTTAGGTTGTTTTAGATTATAATCTAATTACATCATTTCCCCCTCTCTTTCACCGTTTTCCTTTCAAATATTCTCAAATATCCATCTTTCTCTCTTTCAAATTCCTGGCCTCAGTGTGTGTGTGTGTGTTTGTGTGTGTGTGTGTGTGTGTGTGTGTGTGTGTGTGTGTGTGTGTTTGTGTGTGTGTTTGTGTGTGTGTGTTTGTGTGTGTGTGTGTGTTTGTGTTTGTGTGTGTGTGTTTGTGTGTGTGTGTTTGTGTGTGTGTGTGTGTTTGTGTGTGTGTTTGTGTGTGTGTGTTTGTGTGTGTGTGTGTGTTTGTGTTTGTGTGTGTGTTTGTGTGTGTGTGTGTTTGTGTGTGTGTGTGTGTGTGTGTGTGTGTGTTTGTGTGTGTGTGTGTGTGTGTGTGTGTGTGTGTGTGTGTGTGTGTGTGTGTGTGTGTGTGTGTGTGTGTGTGAGAGAGAGAGAGAGAGAGAGAGAGAGAGAGAGAGAGAGAGAGAAGAGAGAGAGAGAGAGATAGGAGGGGCAATCCTTGCCTTCAGTTTTGCATTCCTAAGGATCTTGACAGAGTCCAGTGGTCACACAGTCCTGGTTAAACGCACTTGATCACAAAACCAAAAGCTACAAGAATGTGAGAAAGGGATTTATACAGAAGAGAGGAAGTGGATAGTCATATCTAAGGAGGGAGATAAGAGAGGGTCAGGGGGTAAGAGTAATTAGAATGGATTTTCTAAATGTGTGAAATTGTTAATAACAGACGTCAGTTAATAACCCCCGTACTAACACATTGTCTGATAATGGCTTCTATTGAATGTGTAAGCATGTACTATCTGTAGCTTCTCCAGTGCTCATTAGAATGATTTTGTGGACTTCTTCAGCCATGAAATATATCACAGTGCCAGAATAAAATATTGAAATCACCATCAAGTCTTAAATCAGCTTCAATCTATAATGTTTTAAGAATATATGAGTTGATAAAAATACAATACTAAAAATAAAAACATCTAAATTAGGAAAGAATCATCAAGATCAGAACCAAGCTGCTGCTTCTTCCTCAGAAAAACACCAAATGATGGATGATGCCTCTGTGGGAGGGGCCCGGAGGACCTGGGGGCCCAGGATTAAGACGCCTTGGTGGCTTCCAAGGAGGATTCCGCAGCAGCCTTAGGGGGCATGGTGGTCTAGGAAGCGGGGCTTGTGGAGGTAAAGCCGCCTGGTTAAGGATGTGAAGATCAAGTCCTTGGAGATCTACCTGTTTTCCCCACCCATTAAGGAATCAGAGATTATTGTCTTTTTCCTGGACAGATCCCTAAAGGATGAGGTTCTCAAGATCATGCCAGTGCAGAGGCAGATGCAGCTGGCCAGAGGACCAGGTTCAAGGCTTTTGTCATTATTGGAGACTACAATGGTCACGTTGGTCTTGGTGTTTAGTGCTCCAAGGAGGTAGCCGCTGCCATCCGAGGGGCCATCATCTTGGCCAAGCTTTCCATTGTCCCTGTGTGGAGAGGCTATTTGGGGAACAAGATTGGCAAGCCATACACTGTTCCGAACAAGGCAACTGGCTGTTGTGGCACTGTTTGGTATGTGTCATCCCTGCCCCCAGAGGCACTGCCATTGTCTCTGCTCCTGTGCCCAAGAAGCTGCTGCTGCTGGCTGGTATTGATGACTGCTACACATCAGCCAGGGCCTGTACTGCTACCCCGGGCAACTTTGGGACACCCGACCTCTGGAAAGAGTCTGTTTCACCAAATCTCCTTATCAGGAATTCACTGATCATCTTGTGAAAACCCATCTGGTCAGAGGACCCAGGCTCCAGCTGTGGCTATCACAGGGGTTTTTATATAAGAAAAATAAAGTGAATTAGCTCTGTTAAAAAAAAAAATCAGAGTCAAAATAAATAAAACGGGCACGGAAAAAATACATAAAATCAGTGACAAAAAGATTCACTTTTGTGAAAAGATGAAACACACGAACCATAATCTAAACAAAGACAAAAAAAAAGTCTCTAATAAATGAGAGTAGAGATGAAAAGGGAAGCTCCTAGGGACACCAAACAAATACAAAAATCACATAACTCTAAGTATGCACCAACATATTTGATAATCTAGAAGAAATGAACAACTTCCTATATGTGCATATACTATTAAGAATAAATAATGGAGGAAAAGAAAACATGAACAGGTGAAAAACAAGTGACATGATTGAATGAGTAATGCCAAGTCTGGCTTCCTTGTTAACATATACTGGATAGTAACAGAAAACTATTTCTAACTGTACTTATTACTTCTGAAAAAAAAGAAAAAGGAGAAACTTTTTAATGCAGTCTACAAAGTTGCATTATCTTAATGTCAAGACCAGATAAGGAGAACACAAAGTCAGCAAAAAATGGGACTAAGGAGGTGGCTCAGTGGGTAAGGTGTTTGCTGCCCAAACATGAGGACCTGAGTTCAGATCCCAGCACACATGTAACAGCCCAGGCAAATGGGCTGCACCTGCAAACACAGTGCTGGGGAGGGGGAGGGCAGAGAAAAGATGTTTCCTGGGCCTACTGGCCAGCTAGTCTAGCTGAATTAGTGAGATCCAGATTTAGTGAGGGGTTCTATCTAACACCCACACAGACAGAGAGACTGAGCTAGATAGAGACAGAGAGACAAAAGGACAGGAACTCATCGGCTAATATCATTGATAAACAGATGCAAAATCTTCAGTAAAATACTAACAACTAAATATAACAGGACCCTGAAAAGGTTGCCTACAATAATCCTAATTAAGTATAGTGAGATTTATGAAAGAGATGCAAACATGGCCTAACATATGCAAATCAGTAAGTGTGGTTACACCACATCATCAGGATGAAAGAAAAAAACTATCAGCTCTGTGATGGAGAAATGCACCTCTTGGAATTTATCACCCCGTCATGACACACTTGCTGGGTAATTGAGGCTGAAAGGGGAGGTACCCTCAACACATATTATGCCTGAAGTGCAACCATAGAGCCTACATGGGTCTGCGCTACATCCTCCACATATATGGCGTGGTTGTTTAGCATGGAGGTTGTGTGGGTCTCCTAACAGTGGGAGTAGGAGCTGTCTCTGATGCTTTTGCCTGCTCTTGGGACCCTTTCTCCTACTGGGTTGCCTTGTCAAGCATTGAGATGAGGGTTTGTGCCTAGTTGTGCTGCATCTTGTGCTGCATCTAGTTGCTATCCCTGGGAAGGCTGCTCTTTGCCGAAGGGAAATGGGAGAGAAAGAGAGGATATGGGAAGCGGGGAAGGGACTGGGAGGAGCGGAGGGTGGGGAGGCTGTGGTTGGGGTGTATTGTATGAGAGGAGAATAAATAAAAAAGAACCCCCCCCCCCAAAGCTAACAAATAGCATTGCGTGCAATGGAGATACAATGAAAGTTTCTCTCTTAGATCTGGAATGTGACATGGATAGTCTTTCACTCAACAGTTATAAACTAAAGTCCTGGCCAGAGCAGTCAGAAAGGGAAGGAAATCAAAAGGTGTCCAACCTAAAAAGAGAAGTTAGACTATTCAGGTATGCAGATAGTATAATCATCTACACGACTCCAACCAAAAGGCTCCACCAAGAGTTGTTAGGTCTAAAGAATTCCAGGCAGGAAATGTGCAAAAATCGTCAGCCTTGCCAAATCCCAACAGCAGGTCATGGAAATAGAAATCAAGAAAGTAATTTATTTATACAGCTCTTAAAAAACAAAAAAAAAAACAAAACAAACAAAAAAAAAAAACCTCAGGATCAATTTAACCACATAGGTCAGACGTTGCTACCATTAAAATCATCTTTGAAAGAAATTAAAGAGAAGAGATGAAAGACAACTATGTTCATGGATTTGAAGAATCGATATTATTAAAATGTTCATCTAACCCAAAGTGATTTTTATCTCATTTCAAATCCTACCAAAATGCTAATGACATCTTTTTTCTCTCATAGAACTGAAAATGTCCTGAAATTCCTGGGAAGCCACAAAACACTTAGACTAGCCAAAGCAATCTTAAACAGAGCACTGTGGGAGGCATGACATTAGCTGACTGCAAAATGCACTATGAAGCTTTCATAATCAAAACAGCACACTGTTGCCATAAATACAAGGCACATACCTGTAGGGAGAATTTTAATTTCTTTAAAAACACAGAGATATTATAAAGATATATTTTCCTTTTATTTCCAGGTGTGGGGATGTGGGGCTGCTTTGTAGCAGCTGACTATGATTTTCCTTGTGCTCTGGCAGGGGTGTGATTTTGCCAGCTGTGGATAGTTTCTGTGATTGTGTGAGGTTTGGAATTCTGGAGACTTTTCATAAGGTATATAAATGTTAGGGCCCCTGAGATCTGGGGTAGATTGTTGCTTGCTGTTGGTCACAGTTTGTTAAGTAGTTGTGCACAAAAAAAAAAAAAAAAAAAAAAAAAGAAATTAGGTATTCTGATGGCAAAGGAGGTTGGTGCCCCTAATCAGCAGGAGATAGTCCAACAATAATGTCGCCCCCTTTCCAGTCCCTGACTTGTTTCAAGGATCTCTTTCCTTTTCTCTCCTTCCTTTCCCCCTCCCATATCTAGGGCTAGGGGGGTTGAAATGGAAGAAGAAAAGGTGTGGAGAATGGTGGAAGAAAGAAGAATGCATAAAGTAGCCAACGCCAGCTACGCCTAAAGCAACAGACTACAATAGAAAGCCTAGAATCAAGTGCACACATGTATAGTTGGTTGATTTTTGGTGAAGTCACAGAACATCCGTAAGAGAAATATCTTACAGTTTTCCATCAATGGTACTGGAGAAGTAAGATAGCCACACACAAAGGAAAAAAAATGATATCTCCCTGTTTCATCAGTTGCCAAAATGAGCTAAAAAGCTGGGTGTGGTGGCATACACCTGAAATCCCAACACTCGGGAGGCAGAGGCCAGCCTGGTCTACAAAGCAAGTCCAGGACAGCCAGAGCTACACAGAGAAATCCTGTTTTGAAAAATCAAAATCCAAAAAACCAAAAAAAAAAAAAAAAAGTTAAGAAAAAGGTTAAATGTGTACTATGAGACTGCTACAAAACATGAAAAAAATGCTTCAAGACATTAAAAGAGGCAAGGAGTTTGGGGAATATGACCTCAAAAACACAAAAAGAAATAAGATTACATTAAACAGCAAATTCTTTTCTGTGGGGAAAAAAAAGAAACAATCAACAGAGTATAGAGACACTGTGCACAGTGGAAGAAGACATTAGTCAATTATGTCCCTGACAAGATATTAATTTCTAAAATATAAAAAAACTCAGAAGCAAAATGACAAATAGGCTGAGAAAAATGGATGGCAGTTCTAGACTTTCCTAAAAAAGAAAAGGGGCGGGGGAGGGTACAAATGTATATCAGTATCACGAACCTATAAGGAAACACAAACAACTCCACTGAGCTAGTGCATACCCTAGTATGGGTCACTATTATGGGAAAACTTTGGAATTTACTAAAAGATATAAAGGTAGGACTCCAGTTTGACCCAGCAATCTCACTACTGGATGCATAGTCAAAGGAAAAAAATGTTAGGATGTCAAAAAGATAATGCGTTCCTGTGGTCCTTGTTCCACAATTCACAAAAACCAAGGACAATTGGATAAGGCAAATGCAGTCAACTCTTGCTGCAGAATATTATTTGACCATAAGAATTAAATTCTGTAATTCATAAAAACATACCTCAGCCTGAAAATTATTACATTTAACAAAATAAGCTCAACACAGATAGACAAGAAATGTAAGATCGCACTCGTGTTTGGAGTCTGAAGTTTAGAACAGAGTGATGGTGAGGAGAGGCTAGAACTTTAGTTTGACAGAGAGAAAAAGAAAAGTTGACCCAAAGGCACTCAATCTAATTTAGAAGTAATAAGTTTTGCTGTTCTATTTCATAGCAGGGTAGAGAGACATAAGTCAGAGATAGTCTACATTTCACAAGACTGTAACAAAATACTTTATCAAAAGAGAGGAGTTAGAAAGGTTTTTCCCGCATAAAGTGATAAATAAAGAGATAGCATTTGTACGTTGAATTAAACATTACCCCTCACACAGATATCTATATATCATGTATCACCAATTAACATGTAAGATTTTTGCTTTTTCTATAGAAGCAAAACTAAATTTAATTTATATAAAATTAAACAGAAATGAAAAATTTCCTGAAAATGCAAAATTAAGAGGCATAAATGTAAAACACCTTGGGGACATCAGAAAGGGGGCATGTGTTAGAGACAGACAGGGCTTGTGATGCATCCTGAGTGATCACGAGTCAGATTTTGCTCCGTAGATAGGGAAAGAGGATGAAAAACAAAATGAAGCCATTCCAGGGAGGAGGAACACTGGGCATATGTGCTTGAACCTAGAGCACGTGGGACAGGAAGGGAATAAGATAAGCATGGAGTAGGAACATCAGCAGACAGGAAACTGCCCCTTGACTCATTGCGTCTGTGGAAGTGAGGCATTTGCAGGAGTGCAATGCAGGGATGAGGAGGTACCTGCCCTGTTACGCCTTTGGAAATCTTCTAGTCTGGGTGTCATGGTAGCTTTTTGTTAAGGAAAAAAAAAAAAAAAAAACAAAAAAACTCTAAGGACTTCTTAACTTCATTTATCATTAAACACTTGTAGCCATTTTCCTAAAAGGGTAACTCAAGGTTTGAAGGCTGTTTGTGTAGTTCTCTGAAGACATAGGTTTCCGCTGACCCTGTTTGTTACCCCCAGACGGTGTCATCCCCAGACAGATGGGCTGTGTTAAGCTGCAGCAAGTACCATGATCAAATCACAGTGGCCCAGAAAAAACAAGAGATGATCTCTTTCTTATGCTAAGTGATGCTATAGTTCAAGTTGGCCAGAGTGCCTGGGGAACCCAGTCCTCAGAGCTAAACGGTTCTGTTTGGAATCACCAAAGGTCATCTTGTCTGACATTTTGCTGACCAAATTTGTTGATCAACAAAGTTCCAGAGGGAAGAAAAATGCAATCTTCTCATGTCTGCTATGCCATCTTCAGAAAGGTATGCTAAGTCTATATCCCCATTTTAGTACTCTAATCTATAGCCCTTTAAAATATCTTGAGAGATTATTTCACTTCTTGAGTGATTAATCAGTGCCAGGCATGGGGCTGACCTTTTTAGATACATATTTTCTCTTCAAATTGCTTTAAAACTTTTCTGGTGGTTTTAGCATCTTCCTGACTGGCCAATCCTGGTACTTGTGCCTTACCTCCCAGGATATGAAAGGCTGTTTACGACTGGATGGGCATTACATGCTGACTTGTCAGAGGCTCCTAAAAGACACTCAGTGGGTAAGGACAGATTAAAACTGGATTCCAAATGCTGTCACTGCCATCTCCAAGGCTGACACCCCACTGACTTGACCACATTTACTGAGTGGGCTCTATGTGCCCAGCACTGTGCCCTTGACCCGTCTCCTAGTTTACTAAGATATGAAGTAAGATAATACTATTTACCCAAGAAAGCAAGTCTAGTAAGAGGGATGCTGCTCAAACTGAGGCGAGCAGGTAATGAAACAAACAGTCTAACCAGGGAATTCTAGAAGAGCCAAGAGGGATGTGTAAAAGTGGCAATTACGAGGTTAAATGAATGACAAATGGGTAGCCAGCCTAGGACCTGAGAACTGGGATTCGCAAAATGTAAGATTTTGGAAGGTTTTTATAGAAATAGAATTTAGAAGATTGTAGGAATGAACATAGCACAAGAGAAAGACCTACAATTAAAAACCACTGAAGTTTGTAAGTTGCAAGAACTGACATTTATAACTGAGAAACAAAGTAAATGAGCTGTCTCGTAGGTTCAGGTAGAGAAATAAGTTTAGTGTTGGATTTATTAAATTTTCTCTGTAAATTAAATATTTATGGAAAGATATGTGTCAATTTATCCACCCATTCATTTAATACATAAAGAACACAGACCCATCCTAGGCATTAAGCAATAAATCTAAGCCAGTCTGCACTGCAAGCACTCAAAAATTCATGGATCTAACAGATGTCGACCTGGGCTTCATTCATTTCTTCATTTAGACATGTACAATGATTTTACAGTTTGTGATAATAAATAAGAGAGAACAGAAGCATTTATGAAAAGCGATGTGATCATCAAGAGAGACAGTAAAAGTGTTGAAGAACTCGGGCCAATGAAATGTGGATGAGGAAGCAGCAAGGCGAAGCTCAGGGAGTGACTGTTGAGGGATGGATGGTATTTCAGGAGGAAGGGAAGCCTCAGCACAGCCAAAGGCCACGGAGACATCCAGGAAGGTCAGAAGCAGACACAGAAGGATTTTGGAAATTTCGAGACTGCAGTAGATAAGAAGGAGGAGATGTATTTGTTTTCCAAGACGCCGATAGAAGACAAAGAGAGCATACGTGGTCCTTTAGATTTACAAAGGCCACAGAGAGGCTTTAAAAGATTGCATGAGGCTACCAAGAAGAGACTTGATACCCTATGAGCATACACAGGGGGAGGAGATCCCCCTCAGTCTCAGTCATAGGGGAGGGGAGTAAGGGGAAAATGGGAGGGAGGAAGGAATGGAAAGATACAAGGGATGGGATAACCATTGAGATGTAATATGAATAAATTAACAAAACATAATAAAAAAAAATAAAAGACTGCATGAGTTTGGATGGCTTGAGACAGATGGATAAGCAGAAGATTTGCCTCACTAGTCAGACACCTGAATCCAGTCCATGGAGCTATCTGTGGAAGCGGAGAGCAGACTCCTGAGAAGTTGTCCTCTAAGCTCCACACATGTACACCTTACTCTCTCCCATTCTACCCACCCCACAGTGGAAGCAAGTTTACAATAAAGAGCAAGTAAGAAGCAGTTAATTTACTTTGCCTATATATGTGCGTGTCTGGGTGGATGCGCATGCCATAGTCCATGTGTGGACGTTGGAGGAGAACCTGCGGAACCAACTCTCTTCCTAAACCGTGTGGATTCCAAGGACTGAACTTGGGTCTTCAGACTTCACAGCAAGTGTTTTTTAACCTCTGAGCCATCTGCAGGCACAAGTGAGTTGGCTTAGATGTAAAGAGTGGAATTGGAGGAGACAGGTGTTTTGAGAGTTAGTTGATGGAGAAGATGAAAGAAAAGGGGTGAAGGCCAAGGGTAGTATTGTGTGATGATGCCTAGATGTCTTTTCAGTCAAAGTCATGAAGGACTTCCAGGCCAAGCTATTCATCTCCCAGATCTGCCTAATAATAGTCAGAGTCAGTGTGGTGTAAACAACCATTTTTGGGGTCTGGAGTCTGAGATCAATGTTTCAAAGCAGGCATGCTCACATTGGGGGTACTAAGGAAGAGTTTTTCACTGCCTCTTGCTTGATACTGATGGTTGCTGGCTACTGTTGGTGCATTTTGTCTGTGGCTGCACGGCTTTAAGCTCTTCTGTGTTTACAAGGCCTCTTCTCTTTGTGACTATTGTGTCTCTGTTCTCCCTCCTTGCAAAAGCTTAGGTCATAGAATAGTTGTACCTATATTAATCGAATAAGACCCCTCCATTTTTTCTTTTTCTTTTTTTTTTTGCCAGTGCCATGCAGTTTTTATTACTATTGACTGTAGTACAGCTTGAAATTAGGGATGGAGATGCCTCCTGAAGATCTTTTAATGTACAGGATTGTTTTTAGCTATTTTGGTTTTTTGTTTGTTTGTTTTATTAATTTATTCTTGTTACATCTCAATGGTTATCCCATCCCTTGTATCCTTCCATTCTTCCCTCCCTCCCATTTTCCCCTTATTCCCCTCCCCTATGACTGTTCCTAAGGGAAATTACCTCCCCCTGTATCTGCTCATAGGGTATCAAGTCTCTTCTTGGTAACCTGCTGTCCTTCCTCTGAGTGCCACTCAAGAAATTAAACACCACCAAACCAAATAACCCAATTGAGAAATGGGGCTTGCTTGGAACTAAACAGAGAATTCACAACAGAGGAATATCAAATGGCTGAGAAACACTTAAAGAAATGCTCAACCTCCTTAATCATCAGGGAAATGCAAATCAAAACAACTCTGAGATTTCATCTTACACCCATCAGAATGGCTAAGATCAAAAATTCAAGTGACATAACATGCTGGCGAGGATGTGGAGAAAGAGGAACACTCCTTCATTGCTGGTGTGAATGCAAACTAGTACAGCCACTTTGGAAATCTATCTGGTGCTATCTCAGAAAAACGGGAATAGGGCTTCCTCAAGACCCAGCTATTCCACTCCTTGGAATATACCCAGAAGATGCTCCAGCACACAGCAAGACCTCTTCTTAATCTAATTGCAATCCATTTAGGATGCCACATCCTAGGGTTCTCTGTGTTTGCGGGGGGATACTATATTGACAAATAAGACTAGAAAGAGCATCTTTGAAATGGTCAATGCAGAGACTGAGCTGCACATATAAGAGATGTCTTGTGACAGCTAATGAAGGCAGAGCACTAGAACAAGAGGGCTTAGGAGCATCATGCTTAATCTTGTAGACACAGTTTAGCTTCCTTTGCTTTGCAAAATATTAGATTTTGAAAAAATGTTCACAGAATGTTAAAATGTGGCTGGCACCATAATGAATGAATTATGAAATCTTTCAGGATGATGCATGCTTATAAAAATGAGAATGAAAAAAGGCAAGACTTGATATTGACATTTTTCTTTTCTTCTTTGTGTGTGCGCGCGCGCGCGCGTGTGTGTGTGTGTGTGTGTGTGTGTGTGTGTGTGTGTGCACATACATACATGTGTGCATGGGGAATGTGGTGGTGGTGTCAGGGTGTGGGGTTATGGTGGGCAGTGGAGCAGAATAGAGGCTAATGTTGACTCCATTTCTGTGTTGTTATCTTTTTGGTTTGAGGTAAGGTCTGTCACTGCAGCTCACTACCTCAGCTAGATTTTCTGGCCTGCAAGCTCCTGGGATTCACCTGTCTACAAGGTTGTCTGGAATCTTCCCATACTGCTCTTCCATTTTATTTGTTGAGGCAGGGCTGCTGAATTAAACCCAGAGTTCACTGACATGGCTAGTCATGATAATCAACATCTTTGTGAGAAGTCCCCCATCTTTGCTTTTCTGTGATGGGATTGCAAGGGGGTTACCGTATCCACCAGGGATGTTACATGCGTTTCTAGGGATCGGGATTATACTTGCCAAGATGGTAGTGCAAGCCATCACTGTGGCCCCAAATAATCCTAGTGTAGAATATCCTAACTACCCATATTAATCTGTATCCATAGCTGTAGGAGGGATTGCAAAGATGACATTTTCCATTTTCAACTGCAATTAAGTGTGGTCCTATAGCCGTACTCACTTTAACAGAATAGACTCTGAGGTGACAAGCATGGTGTCAAGGGTAGTGCTGTTAAACCCCAGGCAAGTTTCCTTTCAGCAAGCCCGAACCCACGGAAACCCTGCTCATCTGGACCCTGCAGGCAAACACACAATTTAAGAGATGGCAGAGCAAATCAGTGAAGTGAGAATGTCTGAGCATTGAAAAGAGCCAGCCACCAGTGTGGAATTTCCCCTTCAGACTATTATTTGTGGAAGATAGAAACTTCTGTGTCTGCTAAGGCTTGGTTGAATGTTAGCTCTCTTTTTTATAACGGCCTGGCCTTAGTCTAAATTAATATCCTGCCTGCATTCTATAGATGACAGGTGTCACTACCGTTCCCTTGCAGATAAGGAATCTTGGCTCAAAGAGAAATGGAGTCACTTGTCTCAGACCACACAGCTGATCAACACTCTCTGCTAGAGTCCAGCATGGAGCTTTCACACATTCTGCTTCCATTGTCTCTCTGACTGGCAGGCCCACAAAGGCTTGCAGGATGCACAGACAGGCTCAGTGCCAAGGTGTTTGTCTGCAAAGGGAAGTGTCCGAGGAGGCCAGACACCAACTTTCCCCATAATGCTGCCTTACTTAGAGAGGACACATAATGTGCTGTTAGGATATGGCAACTTTCTAAGGGGAAAGGTCAATTAGGCTATCTGAAATTGCTTCTGTGCAAGGAGAATCTCTCACAAGCACAAATGCCATTCGTTGTACAGAGCAAACAGATTTTGGGTGCTGAGATTTACTTCCAAGTCAAAAGGAAGTGCCTGCAGCGGTGGGATAGAGGTGCTGACTGCTAAGGCACAGATGGGAGAGCAAGATGCTCACACCAGCTGGGCATTAAAGAAAGTGATCACAAATATCAACTTTATATCTCTGTTTCAGTAATGTGTCAGTTAGATTAACAACAGAGAGTCTCATGGCTGGGACTATTGTTTTCAAAACTCAAGGACAGGTGTTAGCACATGCTTTTGTCTTTTGTTTTTGTTTTTGCTGTCCTTTTTTTTTTTTTTTTTTTTTTTTTTTTTTTTTTTTTGCATATAGACTCATGTGTGATTTGTAGAGAGAGCCACACAAAGGACAAAAGTCAGTTCCGTGCATCTGGGGGCCCCTATTACCTCACTTTCAAGTTATGCTTGCTCATGAAGAACAGGTGTTTGAAATAAAATCAAGGGGAAAGCCACCAGGAGCTCAGCCCCTCTAAAACCATTGCAAGAAATTCTAAAATTACTCTTCTTAGACAAATTGCTCCCACAAGCTGAGATAATTTTTTATCTTGAGGGTGTATAGGGGATACTAAATCTTCTTGCCGACACAAGCTCATTTGGAGATGGGCTGGGGATTCCATTAATCATGTATGTGGGTCTCAGGATGCTATATGCTACATTAAAGGTTAAATCCGAAGTGCCAGGGAGACACTGCCTTTGTCTATGGTAAGGACACCATAGCAATAGATGCTGGGAGAGATTTTCCCATTGGCTTACAGAGAAAGAGACTAGCACTGAAGTGAAAGTTCCATACTCATTTGTGAAAACCATCTTTCAAGATGCAGAGCTTAAAAGATTTAAGGATTATTTAGCTTCAGTGGAATGGATCTGTTTGTTTATGTGTATACATAAATGTTAAAAGAAAAAAGTGAGACAAATACATATATTTTAGAATACTTAACATTAAAAATTTTTTTGATGGCTTCTGAACCACAAATATGCTTTGGTAAATACATTTTTTTTTCATTTAGGCTAGTGAGATGGCTTAGCATATACAAGTGTTTGCTGAATGAAACTGACAAGCTGAGTTCAATTTCTGGAACCCATGTAAATGTAGAAGGAGAGAACTGATTCCATCTCTGACCTCCTTATGCATAATGTGGCATGTACACACACACACACACACACACACACACACACACATATGAGCATACACACACGCACACACATAGGTGCATGCATATACCCTGTACACACACAGGTGGATGCATATACACTGTACACACACATGCACACATGTGTGCACACACACTCATATCTTTATGAAGATTTCAGTGTCTGACAGAAAATTTACTCTATGGAATGGAGTTTTCTTTGTTGCCTAGGAAGTTCTGTCTAAAAGCAAATGTTTTCTAGTTCTTCATAAATAAGCCCCCAGAGTTTTCTGTTATGCTAGAAACAGACATGAAGGAAGAAAGCCAAGCTCATTCATTAGCGTCTTCATAAATACTTTGTTTAACTAGCTAATATAGAGGTGACATTTTGTCACAACAGATTTGAGGTGTGTACTTTGCTTTCAATTAGTGCCTGTGTCATTGGTCTTTGCCTTCAGCTGATCAGATGTGAGAAGGTAATCAACTGCTCACACCCGACTTTAGTCAAATCTAAAATAAATCATGGGATAAAGACATCCTCTTAGATTACCTTTCAAACACTGACAATCAAGGCAGGAGAGATTAGAACTTTATCTACCAAATTAGTTGCATTCATCTCTTGAGCAGAGGCTGCCAAAGTGTCAGAAATCAAACTGATCACAGCCACAAAATATTGAAAGAAGCAAAGCCAGAGGGAAAATGAAAATGTATTTAGCTGAAGGAAGGAAAGACAAAGAATGGCAAATAGGTATCTTGGAGTGAACTCCTATTCGGGGCTTGAGCCTTAGCCTGGGTCCCCGCGCATTTGCAGTGCCTGTGAACATCTTCAAAGATTCCGACTTTAGCATTACTAGGGCCCAGTCCTTTTGTTATTGACAAAATGAAATTTTAGAGCAGTGTCAGGACCGCTATGCTGGTGCTCACCTCATCCACTCAAAAAGGCACCAGAAACTGTTGTGTTTTATTATTCTGCTGGTAAGTACTCAGGAAAGAAGTGATAGCAGTTGTTGGGGACATGGTTCAGTCAGTTAAGTGCTTTCCCGCCAGGCAAAGAGCCCCAGGTTTGATCCTGAGTACTGGATAAAATGGTGGCACACTCTAGTTATCCTAGCATTTGGGAGGTAGAGGCAGGAGTATCAGAAGTTCAAAGTCACCCTTCCCTACATAGCAAGTTTGAAGCTGGCCTATGCTACATGAGTGCAAGAGTCATTGTATCAAATTATGTAGACTAACAAAAGAAAAAAAACAAATAAAACCTACATATAAACAGACAAAAAGATGGATGGGACAATGGTTATCTTCTATTTTTTAAATTTTATTTTATTAATTTATTTATATTACATTTCAATAGTTATCCCATCCCTTGTATCCTCCCATTCCTCTCTCCCCTATGACTGTGACTGAGGGGGACCTCCTCCCCCTGTATATGCTCATAGGGAATCAAGTCTCCTCTTGGTAGTCTGCTATCCTTCCTCTGAGTGGTTTATCTTTTAAATCCCAGGATTATGTTAGTTAAATCCAGCAAATTCTCAGCTATTGTAATTCCTGAATTTATTTTCACATTGAATATTATTAATTATTATTATTATTAGCATGTGTGTGTGTGGGGGGGGTCAAATGACAACTTGGAGGAGTCAGTTCTCAACTTACATCAAATGGGTCCCAGGAGCAAACTCAGCTTGTTAGGCTTAGTAACAAGCACCGTAATCCACTTGGGCCACCTCACCAGCCCTTATTCCTAATTTTAGTTCTGAGTTACAAAGCTAATTTTTATGCACGATAGTTCTATGCGTCATTAGTTATACCATGATAAAAATTGTATTAAATTCCCACTCATTTCTAGCTACAGAACCCACTGAATTCATTCACTCCATTGCCTTCCTTTCTTTCCTGAGCTAGGAGTGCTTTATTGATTAAAGACAGGGAAGGTCTAGACATACACCCTCACCGTCATGGGCAGACTCTCCTGGCCATACACCTTGGGGTAAAGTAGGACAATGCTTTGTGATTCACTTTCCTGAAGGACGTACAGAAACAGCGAAGTGCTATGAGTGAATGATCCGTTTCTATTTTCTCTCTGGCTGGTAGACAAAGCCGTCTCCTCCCATATCTCCTGACAGCGTGTTTTCTTATCTTAAACTCTCTGTGTAAGGACAGTCATGTTGGCTAAGGGCTCTCCATTGTCTTAATGCGATATTGTTGGTAAAGATCCCTGACTTTAAAAACTGGTCATAGCCTGAAGCCATGGAGCTAGGCTTTCACCATACGGATTTTGAGGGGCACAAGTCAGCCCACAACAAATAATTGTTTCTTCTCTCACTCATAGGCTTAAGTTCTTGGAACCATCTGCGAAGCTGGATCCTGTACTTCTTCTTTCTTGACTTTCTGAGCGGCAGGATTTGTTTTATTTATTTTTTAAATTTTTTGGTGGGGATAGTTTTCAAATCATAGTTAAAAATAGTGGAAACCTTCTTAACTAAAGAGAAATTCCAGCATATATTACTTTTGCTGGCAAAGTCAAGAAGCACCTGTTTGAGACCCCTCCCCACCAAAACCTCCTCCCCCACCAAAAGCAAACAAACAAACAAACAAACAAACAAACACAGGCATAGCAGGAAAAGGCAAACATTTAATTCTGACAAATAAAAAAAAATTAACCATAAGTAAAATCACTAATTTATTTCTAATGTCTGCAAAAATGAATTGGTTTTTGGAGTTCAGCATATTTTTAAACATGTTAGTTAATGATGATGCCTTGAGACACTCAAGAACCAAAAGCTAGTGTGTATGTATGGGGCGGGAGTTGAGCGGGAGCCTTCTTGCCCTCCATTTTGATATTTTCAAATGTTAGATTCATGGTGAGTGACATTTCTTTGTATGAATAGATGTAATAAATTAGAAACAATGAATTGCAAATACTGGCTCACACACAGTGACTGTTTAGTCCTTTTCTTGTGTGAAATAATCACTGTGTACAGTAGCAGACTGATTCCTCCGTATTATTAAATTTCTTGTCAAAATCTTACTTAAACCTCAGAGACAAAGATGGATTCTCCCTCTGTGACTCTGAGCAGGGAAATTTACTTCTCTGACACACTGCCAGTTGATTTAGAGCTAATGTGTCTGTTTTTTATTGGCTTCGTGTAAAACATGGTTTTCCTTGGCTTCTTTCACTCCGCATTGTCTTAGAGAAATATGCAATCTCAGTTGATACTGCAGGAAATTAGTCTCTCTGAGAAATATCTAGGAAGACTTATAACACAAAAAAAATAGGCATTTTTTTCGTAGACTTTTGGTGACTGGAATTCACCAAGCAGAGGGTACAGTTAGGTGATAATCAATACTTAGAAAGTAACACTAATGGAAAGTAAAAATGATAATCCATGGGCAAGTTGACAAATTATTGTATCTGTGATTAATCTGTAATGAAGTTTGGCCTTCTATACTGTTCAGCTTAGATCCATTACATAATATTTGATTCTACTACTTATTATGTTAATAAATAGCTTAGCTCTGACCATGTAAGGATAAAAGAGAAGAAAAATGTGAGTAGTCATGGGAACCAGAATAGGCTTACTAAAAGTCAGTCTTGGAAACAAACTTTATTTCCTGACGTGTACAAAGATTGGGACAGAAGGCAATGAGATCCATCCTAAAAGACCAGTGTGAAGGGCTTTCATATTTAGGGATGCAGATTGGTCATAGGACAGATTGGCAAGCTGTTGTCTCCTTGGGCAACCACAAACTATTACTATTTAAACGTTTACATAGATAACTGTGCCACTGAATGCCAGGGGTTTGAGATGAGCACTGTGAAAGACTTAAAGGAAAAACACAAGAGAAGACAGTGCTTCAGCATGTGGAATAACATATAGTCTACTACATCCTATAAGGTTTCAACTCCAAGGAGAGAGAAAGAGATGATAAAAGGTTATAAGTGGCAAAAGAAAAAAAAAAACAAAAAAAAAACACTGCTGTCTTAAATGAGAGTTAAAGATAATTGAAGTTGGACCAGAAAGTGCAGAGGAGTGAGAGAGGGTAGCATCAGAGAAGGGTTTTCAGGAAGACAGAAGTCCATACATAAATGTATTCTCTCAGTCACTTGAGTAAAGATGAAAGAGACCAGAGTCGTGGACTGTAAATCACCTAAGTGGTTTGGATACTAACTCTGTTTCTAGGAATTAGTCTCGATTAAATCAGCTGTAGCCATTTTATAGTCCTTGCCTAGAATTAGGAAGAACCCAATATTAAGACATGAATTTCCAGGCACTTCCTTGAAATTCCCTGAGTTTGGAGGTGAGGAGTGGGCCAATTGCTGTGGGCCACTCTGTATGTCTTGTAAAGCAACAGGCATAGGAAGGAGCTGACACACAGCTGTGAAAAAACAGAAAGGAAGCCCCTGGGTCCTTGACAACAATGTGGATGCAACATCTGTTCCTAAAAAACGCTCACAGCCCGTTCTGCAAATTGTTTGTAAATTTGAGTGTACGTTGGTGCAGTAGGATCTCACTATGTAGTCCAGGCCGATGTCTTCCTTGTTGCTCATCTTTCTAAACACAGGGTTCTCAGAGGTATCCAGAGGGAGCCTCCTCTGCTTTCCCTTTCTTTCCGTTCTGTCCCCTCCTTTCCCCCTCTGTTTCTACATCTTCCATTCCCTTTCTTCCTCCTCTCTCTCTCTCTCTCTCTCTCTCTCTCTCTCTCTCTCTCTCTCTCTCGACTCAGTTGTGCACACTTATTTTTAACCAGTGCAAAGTTTTCTATTTCTTTTCAGAGCATTTAAGATGTCAGTCCCCCAGGCATTTCTAGGGGCATGTGGACCCAATGCCACGTGTCTACTATCTTCTGCTTACGTTCTCAGGTTTTTTTTTTTTTCTTTTCCTGCAGTTAAATGGGCACGTGACTGATTTCTGACGAAGGAGTGCAGAGCAAGGCCAGGCCTGATTCCTACAGCTTCCCCTTCTCCTACGCATGTTCACCTTTCCCCTTGGTCGGAGAAATCAGTCTTAACTTTCCACGCCCCTGTTACAGAGGTTAGGCCATCATGGCTTATCAAAGCTACCACCCAAACAGTGACTCTGAATATATAATCCACCATGTTTTCCAGTGTGGCAATTCAAAGCTAAAAGCATTTAGAAACATATCAGGTTTCCAGTAGCAGTTCCTTAAGTCTGTCACATAGAATTGAAACTAATATGCTTTGAGCTTTTATTGGCTTCATGATTAATGGCATTAAAATTACGAATAATGATAATCTCTTACAATTTTGCAAATAATTTCTAAAGGGACATTCAGATTCCAAATGTACACCCATATTCAAGTTCCATCCATTAAGGACATATTTTCATGAATCTTTCACGAAGAATTATTATTCTGAGAAGGTAATTTTCCTCTATATGTTTGAAGTAAACTTATGAATAACTTCTTTTATTAACACTTTGCTCTGAAATCTCCAGTTCTCTATAATAAGCCTTAGAGATTTTCTCAACACTTACCATATTTTTGAATCAAATGAAAAATATCTTTAAATACATCACACTTAAAATTCCGGGAGAAATAGCATGCACCTGTCATCTCAGCACTTGGAAGGTAGAAGAAGGAGGGTATCTACAAATTCAAGTGGATCCTGGTCTATGGAGCAAATTCTTGGCCAGCCTAGGCTACATAAAGAAACCCTGTCTCAAAACACATAGATAAAAAAAAATACAGATGTTGAAGAGTGACCTAAGAAGTTTAGATATTCATATTTCGTTAACGTTAGTGTTTGTGACTAGGTCATTGATTCTAGTGTGCAGCCTTAGGGTATACAAGATATAGTGGGATAGTAGAGTTAAGTTTAATTTCTATATTTTTAATATTATTCAAAGCTTTGTTCTACCATATCCTCTAAACTGAAAACCATCATATATATGGTTCTAGTTAATTATTTTGCCTTTTAATTCCTTTTCTGGCACTATATTTAATATTAACCACTAGATTTCTTTTAGATGGAAGTAAAACAAGATACAGTTGACTGATAATTTTGAAGTCATTCATAGTTCAATGTAAGTTTACTATTCTCTACTATTCACATCAGAAAACCAAAATTTTTGATTTTCCAGTTTGGTAGAGTTTGAGTTGACCATATTAATGAGGTCAAAGTTCTTGGTAGAACATTTTATCTTAAAATAAAAAAGTAAAAAGTCCTACTTGAATTATAGGCATGAGGTCAGGTAGCAGAGCAGCCATCTTGTGATCATGGGGTAAACAACATATAGTTGGAAGATATGAAGATGACATCATCTTTGCTGTGCATTCTTGTTGACATTGGTAGAATTCCAAATCATTCTTCGAAAACCAACAATCATCATGTTAATATATCTCTAATCTGCATGTCATAATTTTCAGTGATTTAAAGAAAAATGTCTTTTAAGTAAATTACTAAGATTATATTTTTTAATTCTTTAATTCACTAGATTATAAAAAGTTGCTTTTAAAAAACAATAGAGGGGGAGGATCCAAGATGGCGGCGAGCAGTGTGGACCGCGTTTGGAGGCTCCAGTGAACAATTCAGGGAATTGCACAGATTTCTGAGCCAGGAACACCGAGGTCCGAACATCACGGCAGCAGGAGTGCTCCACGGTTCGGAGGGACCAGGGTGCGGAGGACCTGCGTGCCCCTGCACACGGGAGGAGCGTGGTTTTTCTCTGATCGGAGCGGCAGCGGTAGAGGCGGCAGCACCAGCGGCACCAGCAGCGGCGGCTGAGGTTTGCAGCTCATAGCCTTCCGGTGGAGGCGATTGGTGTGGTGGCTGGTGGGAATTGCTGCGGGAGAGGGGACTCGGGGCAGGATTTGGGTCGCGTGGAGCCTTTGGACCCAGATTGGACTCGGCGGACAGTTCGGCCCCAGAGTCCCGGGTATTGGCCGGGCCCAGCAAACAATTCTGCCTGAGGCACTAACTCAGCGTGGCCATAGCTCCCCTGCTGTGGCGCAGGCTCAGTTGAGCACGCTGCTCCACACTAGGCACCACCTCAGCTCAGCGGCAGCTCCCCTGCGGGGACACAGTCTGGGCTGAGCACTTGGTTTCACCACAGGCGCTAACTCAGAGCAGCCGCAGTTCTCCTGCTGTGGCGCAGGCTTGGTGACGTGCTCGGTTCCATCCTAGGCACCACCTCAGCTCAGCGGCAGCTCCCCTGCGGGGACACAGTCCGGGCGGAGCACTTGTTCCACCACTGGCGCTAACTCAGAGCAGCCGCAGTTCTCCTGCTGTGGCGCAGGCTTGGTGACGTGCTCGGTTCCATCCTAGGCACCACCTCAGCTCAGCGGCAGCTCCCCTGCGGGGACACAGTCCGGGCGGAGCACTTGTCCCACCACTGGCGCTAACTCAGAGCAGCCGCAGTTCTCCTGCTGTGGCGCAGGCTTGGTGACGTGCTCGGTTCCATCCTAGGCACCACCTCAGCTCAGCGGCAGCTCCCCTGCGGGGACACAGGGCGGGCGGAGCACTTGTTCCACCACTGGCGCTAACTCAGAGCAGCTGCAGTTCTCCTGCTGTGGCGCAGGCTTGGTGACGTGCTCGGTTCCATCCTAGGCACCACCTCAGCTCAGCGGCAGCTCACCTGCGGGGACACAGTGCGGGCGGAGCACTTGTTCCACCACTGGCGCTAACTCAGAGCAGCCGCAGTTCTCCTGCTGTGGCACAGGCTGGACAGAGCTCTCGGTTCCACCAGCTCTAAGACTCTGGTTGGACACAGTGTACAGTTTGAATCCAGAATTCCTGGCTGAGATTGGTGGTCAGTTTGGGCCCTGAGTCAATAACTGACCACAGCACGCACTTTGGGCCAAAAGGCCCTAGTGGAGCTTGGTGCGTAGTCCCAGCCCAAAAATTCTGGCTGGGCCCTGTGTGCATTTTGGGCCCAAAATCCCTAGCTGAGCTTGGCAGACGGTTCTGGCCCTGAGATCTAGCTGAGTTTGCCCGTGGTTCGGTCCCAGTGCTCCTGGCTGGACTTGGCAGGGAACACAGAAGGCTGTGGATACCTTGGCCTGACCCAACGCTCATTCAGAGACCCAGAACAATTGCAGGATCCACAGCAGAGAGGGACTGAGGATCACTGGCTGTGAGAGACCAGAACAACAGGGCTAACCTCCTAACATCCACACCAGTGAAGCTTTGAGCTCGCAGCCTAGGGAAATCGTAAGAAAACAAGTGAATCTATCATCAGACACCCTCCATTCAACTCTGGAAGCTACCCAACAAAAACAAAGACGGCAAGATGTCTAAAGGACAACGAAAAAGCATACGCAAAAAACCCCAAAACAACATGGCGTCTCCAGTTTCCAGCTATCCCAAAGAAAACCACCCAGAGAACTCAAATACAACGGAAATACAAGAAAATGACCTCAAATCTTTAGTAATGAGGATGATAATGGAGGAAACAAATAAAATTCGTAATCAAAGCAGGAAGACGCAGACAAACAGGTGAGAGACATAAAAGAAGCACATAGAGTGGAACTGGAAAAATTGCAGGAAAATGCAAACAACCAGATGAAAGAAATAACTAAAACGGTTCAAGCTCTGAAGACCTATAAAGAGGCAATGGAAGAAACTCAGGAATATACAAAAAATCAGATGAAAGAAATCAAAAAATCAGTTCAAGATCTGAAAATGAAAATGGATTCAATGATAAACACACAGACAGAAGAAAACGAGAACGTGAGACCTCAGAGAAGAGGCGAGCAACACAGAGGTGAGCTTTTCTAACAGAATCCAAGAGATGGAAGAACGAATCTCAGGGCTAGAAGATACAATCACAGATATTGAATCAACCATTAAAGAAAATGCCAAATCTGGAAAACTCCTGACACAAAACATCCAAGAAATTAAGGACACCATGAAAAGAAGAAATTTGCGGATAATAGGCATTGAAGAAAGAAGACATCAGACTCCAGGGCCCAGAAACTATTCTCAACAAAATCATAGAAGAAAATTTCCCCAATCTAAAGAAAGAGATGCCTATAAACATACAAGAGGCCTACAGAACACCAAATAGAATTGACCAGAAAAGAAAAACTGCCCGCCACATAATAATCAAACACAAAACATGCAGAACAAAGAAAAAATATTAAAAGCTGCAAGGGAAAAGGGCCAAATAACATTAATGGTAAACCTATCAGAATTACACCTGACTTCTCAGCAGAGACCATAAAAGCCAGAAGGGCCTGGACAGAGATCCTGCAAACCCTAAGAGAACACAGATGCCAGGCCAGACTACTTTACCCAGCAAAATTATCAATAACCATTGATGGAGAAAACAAAATATTCCATGACAAAAACAAATTCAAACAGTACCTATCCACAAACCCAGCTTTACAGAAGGTACTAGAAGGAAAACTCCATCCCAAAGGGTCAAGCTACAACCAAAACTACCCAGGAAATAGATAACTATCCCATGGCAAAAACACAACTACACAAACGCTCGACTGGAAACAACATCAAAATTAAGACTCTTAACAGTCACTGGTCATTAATATCTCTCAACATCAATGGCCTCAATTCTCCAATAAAAAGACACAGACTAACCGAATGGGTACATAAACAAGACCCAACATTCTTCTGCATCCAAGAAACACATCTCACCCATAATGAAAGGCATTACCTCAGGGTAAAAGGTTGGAAAAAAATATTCCAAGCAAATGGTCACAAGAAGCAAGCAGGGGTAGCCATTTTAGTATCGAACAAAATAGACTTTCAACCAAAATTAATCAAAAGGGATGAGGAAGGACACTTCATACTCATCAAAGGTAAAGTCAACCAAGATGACATCACAATTCTGAACATCTATGCTCCCAATACAAGGGCACCCCACATATGTAAAGATCTCCTAAAAAAGCTTAAACCACACATCGATCCCCACACAATAATAGTGGGAGACTTCAACACCCCACTCTCACTGAAGGATAAGTCATTGAAACAGAAACTAAGCCGAGAAATAACATCATTAACCAATGCCATGGGTCAAATGGATCTAACAGATATCTATAGAACCTTTCACCCAAACAAGAAAGAATACACCTTCTTCTCTGCACCCCATGGAACCTTCTCCAAAATTGATCACATCGTAGGTCACAAAGCAAGCCTCAACAGATACAAGAGGATTGAAATAATACCTTGTATCCTATCAGATCACCATGCTCTTAGGCTGCAATTCAACAACAACAAAATAACAAAAAGCCTACACGTTTGTGGAAACTAAACAACTCTGCTAAATGACACCTGGGTCAGGGAAGAAATAAAGAAAGAAATCAAGGAGTTTCTGAAATTCAATGAAAATGATGAAACAACATACCCAAATTTGTGGGATACATTGAAAGCAGTGCTAAGAGGAAAATTCATAGCACTAAGTGCCTTTAAAAAGAAATTGGAAACATCGCACATAAGCATCTTAACAACACAACTGGAAGCCCTAGAAAAAAAGAAGCAGAAACACCCAAGAGGAGTAGACGCCTGGAAATTATCAAACTCAGGGCTGAAATTAACAAATTAGAAACTAGAAAAACAGTCCAAAGAATCAACAAAACCAAAAGCTGGTTCTTTGAGAAAATCACAACAAGATAGACAGACCATTAGCCAAACTAACTAAAAGGCAGAGAGACAGTATTGAAATGAACAAAATCAGAAATGAAAAGGGAGACATAACAACAGACACTGAAGAAATTCAAAGAATCATAAGATCCTACTTTGAAGGCATATACGCCACAAAATTTGAAAATCTAAGGGAAATGGACGATTTTCTTGATCAAGTTCACTTGCCAAAGTTGAGTGAAGAACAGATAAACAAGTTAAATAGTCCCATTTCCCCTACAGAAATAGAAGCAATCATCGATGGTCTCCCAACCAAAAAAAGCCCAGGGCCAGATGGTTTCAGTGCAGAATTCTACCAGACCTTTAAGGGCGAGCTAATACCGATACTCTTCAAGCTACTCCAAAAGATAGAAATGGATGGAAAATTACCAAATTCATTCTATGAGGCCATAGTCTCATTGATACCTAAACCTCACAAAGACTCAACAAAGAAAGAGAATTTCAGACCAATTTCTCTTATGAACATAGATGCAAAAATACTAAATAAAATACTTGCAAAACGAATACAGGAGCACATCAAAGATATCATTCATCATGACCAAGTAGGCTTCATTCCAGGCATGCAGGGATGGTTTAATATACGGAAATCCATCAATGTAATCCATCATATAAACAAACTGAAAATAAAAAACCACATGATTATCTCCTTGGATGCAGAGAAAGCATTTGATAAAATTCAACACCCATTCATGTTTAAAGTTTTAGAGAGATCGGGGATACAAGGCACTTTCCTCAACATAATAAAGGCTATATACAGCAAGCCAATAGCCAAAATCAAAGTAAATGGTGAGATACTCAAGGAAATTCCTCTCAAATCGGGAACAAGGCAAGGCTGCCCACTCTCTCCATATCTCTTCAATATAGTACTCGAAGTTCTAGCCAGAGCAATAAGACAACAAAAGGAGATCAAGGGTATCCAAATGGGAAAGGAGGAAGTCAAATTATCCCTCTTTGCAGATGATATGATAGTGTACATAAGTGACCCTCAAAACTCCACCAGAGAACTCCTAAAGCTGATAAACACCTTCAGCAAATTGGCTGGATACAAAATTAACTCAAAAAAGTCTGTAGCCTTCCTATACACAAATGACAAGCTTACAGAGGAAGAAATTAGGAAAACCACACCCTTCACATTAGCCACAAGCAATATAAAATATCTAGGAGTTACCCTAACTAAGCAAGTGAAGGACTTGTATGAAAAAAATTTCAAAACTCTGAAGAAAGAGATTGAAGATGACCTGAGAAGATGGCGTGATCTTCCTTGCTCATGGATCGGGAGAATTAACATAGTAAAAATGGCCATCCTACCAAAAGCAATCTACAGATTCAATGCAATCCCTATCAAAATAACTACACAATTTTTTAAAGACATTGAAAGTTCAATTCTGAACTTCATATGGAAAAACAAAAAACCCAGAATAGCTAAAACAATCTTGTACAATAAAAGATGCTCCGGAGGAATCTCCATACCTGATCTCAAACTGTACTATAAAGCAATAGTACTTAAAACAGCATGGTACTGGCACAGCAACAGGCTGGTTGATCAGTGGAATCGAATCGAAGACCCAGATATGAATCCACACACATATGGTCACTTGATTTTTGACAAAGAAGCCAAATCCATTCAATGGAAAAAGGATAGCATCTTCAACAAATGGTGCTGGTCTAACTGGAGGTCTATGTGTAAAAAAATGAAACTGGACCCATATTTGTCACCTTGCACAAAACTCAAATCCAAGTGGATTAAAGACCTCAACATAAAACCAGAGACACTAAGCCACTTAGAAGAAAAAGTGGGAAAGAGCCTGGAACATATTGGCACAGGAGACAACTTCCTGAACAGAACACCAACGGCCCAGGCCTTAATGTCAACCATTAATAAATGGGACCTCATGAGGCTGAGAAGCTTCTGTAAGGCAGGAGACACTGTCAAGAGAACAAAGCGACAGCCTACAGACTGGGAAAAAATCTTCACCAACCCTACATCTGACAAAGGTCTAATATCCAAAATATATAAAGAACTCAAGAAATTAAACACCACCAAACCGAATAACCCAATTGAGAAATGGGGCTTGGAACTAAACAGAGAATTCTCAACAGAGGAGTATCAAATGGCTGAGAAACACTTAAAGAAATGCTCAACCTCCTTAGTCATCAGGGAAATGCAAATCAAAACAACTCTGAGATTCCATCTTACACCCATCAGAATGGCTAAGATCAAAAATTCAAGCGACACCACATGCTGGCGAGGATGTGGGGAGAGAGGAACACTCCTTCATTGCTGGTGGGAATGCAAACTAGTACAGCCACTTTGGAAATCTATCTGGTGCTATCTCAGAAAACTGGGAATAGGGCTTCCTCAAGACCCAGCTATTCCACTCCTTGGAATATACCCAGAAGATGCTCCAGCACACAACAAGAAAATTTGCTCAACCATGTTCATAGCAGCCTTATTCATAATAGCCAGAACATGGAAACAGCCTAAGTGTCCCTCAGTAGAAGAGTGGATAAAGAAACTGTGGTACATATACACTATGGAATACTACTCAGCTATTAAAAACAAGGAATTCCCGAAATTTGTGGATAAATGGATTGAGCTAGAAATGATCATAATGAGTGAGTTAACCCAGAAGCAGAAAGAATCAAATGGTATATACTCACTTATATCCGCATACTAGCCCAAGGGGCATGTCCCACGAAAGCCTTCACTTACCAGGAAACTGGGACAGAGGGGAAGGCATCCTATTGGGACTCTAAATGAGAGACGCATGGGAGAACAGCAAAATGAAAGGATCCAGAGGGTCCTAGAAATCTACAAGTAGAACAATATGATAGGCAGATTTGGGCCCAGGGGTCCCGCTCAAACTAAGGCACCAGCCAAGGACAATACAGGAGGTAAACTTTAAACCCCTTCCCAGATCTAGCCAATGGTCAGAATATTCTCCACAGTTGAGTGGAGAGTGTGATACGACTTTCTCACATACTCTGGTGCCTCACATTTGACCATGTCCCCTGGAGGGGGAGACCTGGTGGCACTCAGAGGAAGGACAGCAAGTAGCCAAGAAGAGACTTGATACCCTATGAGAATATATAGGGGGACGTAATCCCCCTCAGGAACAGTCATAGGGGAGGGGAATAATGGGAAAATGGGGGGGGGAGGAATGGGAGGATACAAGGGATGGGATAAACATTGAGATGTAACAAGAATAAATTAATAAAAAAAATAAATAAATAAATAAATAAATAAATAAATAAAAAAAAAAAAAAAAAAAAAAAAAAAAAAAAAAAAAAAAAAACAAACAAAAAAAAACAATAGAGGGCTATTATGAACAATTTTGGTGGAAAAACTCAACAGAAACAATATTGAACTTAGAATCATATGGGTAGCCTGCTAAATTTTTTAAAGATTTATTTTATTTTCTGTGTATGAGTATACTGCTTGCTTGTATGTATGTGTACCATGTATGTGCAGTGTGAGAAGAAGCCAGAAGAAGGTGTCAGATTACCTGGAAATGGAGTCACAGAAGGTTGTGAGCTGCCAGGTGGGTGCTGGGAACAGAACTCAGGTCTCTTACAAGAGCTATACCATTCTGCTATCTGTCCATCCCCCCAATACTGGCTAATTTATTAGAAGATATATATATATACAGTGAAGGAGCTCCTGGGACGAAACTTTGGAGATGACCATAAAAATGTTGTTTCTTTGAAATGTCTTACAAACATATTTCTGCTTTTCAAAGATTTGGTCATAGCTCTGCCAGTCTTTCACTTTTTCATTCATTAATAAAATCAGTATGACATCTCAGGTTGTAAAATGGCTGTTGGGGGTGTATCTGAATTATTCATTGCGGATTAACAAGCCTTTTAAATGAACATCATCTTGGATATTCATGGGTTTCATGAATTCATGATGGGCAGCATGGCCTTTCTTGCAAAGGATGCACTCTGTGCTAGTAATTCAGGGGCAGTCCTTTGATGAATTAAATGAAAATGGACTCAGTTGTCAGGACCTATTGAATAATGTGGAATTCTGTATATTTAAAATGTAACCTTTTATTGTGCATATCTACTTCAAAACTAAATAGCTGTGTTCTATAACCAAATGGATTTTGGAGCACAAGTATTCCTTCTTTTAATGTAATGAAAATGGTCTATAAAGCATTTATGACAACCTTCAGAATCTAAGGTTAATACAAAGGGGTTTAAAAGCAATCATCAGGTAAGTTAAAATTTAGCATAGGAGATGAAAGACAAAGATTGGGAAATAAAATGAAGAGAGGCGTGGGGCAGACAGGGATTCAAAAGGATCATTAATAATTCCCATAATGAAAAGGAATAGAGGGAGATGGCTGTGAATCCAGCAATGGCGGTAACTGATGGAGGTACCTCAGCTCACATTAGAGAAAACTGATAATAAATAAATGTCAGCCTGCAGATCTGTGGGTGTTCTGGACTTTTAAATGATCCATAAATCAAATGCTTATAATGTAAGCTTCAGGATGAGGGAAGCACAAGTGAGGCCTGCATCTAATTTCCTCCCAGTCCTCAGGAAAATGTGTGTCACACCTATTGCAAAATAGAAACAAGTCCAGGAGAACTATTTACCATACACCAGTGAAAATCAAGATCAACAGAAACTGCCTTCAAAAAAAAAAAAAAAAAGAGGAATTTAAGAGTGAAGAGACTCTCATCATTTGCATTTCTTTACAGATTGCCAACGTGCCTTTGTTAGTGTATGCTTGTTACCTTCAGCAAATCCTAATGAGAAAACAGCATGCATATGCATGATCTAGGCAGGGTTATACATGAAGCTTGATGCATAAATTTTCCAGCTTCCTGTCAGCGTCAAGGAGTGGACAGACTGCGTGAAGGTTCTGTAGGTGATTTCAGCCAACCACAGTCTCTGGTGAGTTCTGAAGAAGTCAAGGTCATTTGTCATGATAACAACTACCAGGGAGAGAGGAAACTGCCTTGGATTCTGAAAAACTCGCTCACATTTCTCCACTCTCCAAGACCAACACTGTTTTGGTAGATGTTATTATTGTTATCTCTAAGAGGTCTGCCTGCTCCTTGTCCAAATAATAAATGAACATTCATTATTATTATTATCACTATTATTATTATTATTATTATTATTATTAGTGGTGGTGGCGGCGGCGGTGTGTGTGTGTGTGAGTGTGTGTGTGTGTGTGTGTGTGTGTGTGTGTGTGTGTGTGATTCCTGTGGAAGTCAGAGAACAACTTTAGGAAGTTGACTCTGTTGTCCTTCCATTTGACACATAGTCTTTCTTATTCCTGTTCCATTGTATTTTTATATATTTTTTATTAATTTATTTATATTACATCTTAATTGTTATCCCATCCCTTGTATCCTCCCATCTCTCCCTCCCTCCCATTCTCCCCTTACTCCCTTCCCCTATGACTGTGACTGAGGGAGACCTCTTCCCCCTGTATAAGCTCATAGGGTATCAAGTCTCTTCTTGGTAGCCTGCTGTCCTTCCTCTGAGTGCCATTGTATATTTCAGGCTCGCTGGACCATGAGCTTCTAGCTGGTTCTCCTGTCTCTACATCCCTTTTCACTGTAGGAATTCTGGGATCATAGATGGCAACTACTGCTTCTGGCTTTTTATATAGATTCCAGGAAGTGGACTCAGATTGTTAGTTTTGTACGGCAATCACTTCTGTTCACTGAGCCATAATCAGATGCCACAAAGAAACATTTTAAAATTTCTGTTTCAAATGTATGAATATGATGAATATGACAAGAATCCGTGAAAGACAGAGGGGGGTGGGAAAAGGGAGAGAGAGAGAGAGAAGGAGGAGGAGGAGGAGGAGGAGGAGGAGGAGGAGGAGAAGAAAGGATGCCACACATTGTTGAACAGTATTGGCAAATAAATCTGGCTCTAGTTTTATGGAATATAATGCTAAGTGTAATTGCACTTCATGCTCACAAAGCTAAGCAGTGCTGGAGAAATCTGACTTCAATTTGTTTGTCAATATGAACAACCTGGGCTTAAATACTGACTGGCTGCTTAGGCTTGGGCAAATCACAATAAATGCACATAATAAATGCACTGGCCTTGCGAGCTGTCTAGTAGGTGCCCTCCGCAGAGAAAGGAGCCCATTTAACCCCAGCTCCTCTGTATGTGTTTATCGTTTCTTCGGAGGCTATCATTTTTTCATTCCCATTTTGCCCTAGTCAGGTTGCCAGGACTAAAAGGTGCAGGACACGACACAGCTAAGACAATGTGATTGTTTAGGTAATTTCACATCTATCTGTCTGTCATCTGTCTGTCTGTCTGTCTATCTATCTATCTATCTATCTATCTATCTATCATCTATCTATCTATCTATCTATCTATCATCTATCTATCTATCATCTATCTATCTATCTATTTTTTTTGAGACAGGATTTCTCTGTGTAAAAACCCAGCTGACTTTGACCTGCTTTGTAGACCAGGCTGGCTTCAAACTCACAGAGATCCTCCTGCCTCTGCTTCCCCAAGTGCTGGGATTACAGGCATGAGCCACCCAGCTCTGAATTTTTTTTTTTTTTTTTTTTTTTTTTTTTTTTGACTATCAAGAATAGTAATGATGGTTGAGTTTTTGAGAATGGGGTGAAATGCTGCATGATTCACAAATATCTAGCTACAGTAGGAAAATGAGTAATATATACATTGGAATGTGCAGGACATGGAACACAATTGGCTTAGGATGCCTGTTACCTGAAAGCCTAGCAAGGCTGTGAAGAAGTTGAAACAAAGTTTTTGAAAAATTAGGCGGGAGTCTCCCAGGATCTTCTCTTGTTGTCTTTGTCTCAGTTTGAAAAGCCTATTACATCTTGGAAACCTCAGTTAATTCTCTCTTTCTCTCTCTTTTATTATATTTTATATTCCTTTTTTACATACATTTATATTATTACACATAAAACAAACTACATACAACAGGAAGAAGCATGAGACAATCAGGGATTATATGGTGTTACATTCATAGTGTTTTGATATTTGTATTTGGCAAACTTGAAGTAAACATCTGTCTTATCCTGGTGAGTCTAAAATTGTGAATGGAAATCAATATCTATCATATCTCATCTCTGTTAATTTAAAACATCTACCTAAAAACATCTTAACCTCTAAATAACTAAGCTTAATTGTAGGACTAAACTATCTCGTCTTCAACCCCATCAGAGACTTGAGAAGAAATAAAACTTAATTACTCAAGTGAACTGGAAGCACAGGTTAGTAGCTTTCCAAAGTGAGAAAATGACAGAGACAGTTTGCTTCCTGAACAGTCACCAACACTCTCTATAGCACTGGACCATCATCTTCAGCTTTCTGGCCCAATATATCTGACAGATATACTTGTGAGGTGGGAACTATTGAGGACTTGCTTACCCTGTCTTGGCAGAGTTTGGCCATCAATTCTGCTTGCACCCAAGCTTACCCATTTTTAGGCAGGATTCTGCCTGTGGCAGAATGATGCCATTTTGCCAATGCTAGTCTATTTTTTATCACAAGAATATATATCCTAGGTCTAACAGATAAATATGATTCTGTAGATATATAAGGTAAAATAAAGTTTTCAACAGCCTCAGAGACCTACAGAATATGGCATTTAAAGCTGTTTTTACTATTCTAAAGATTCTTAGACAAGACAGGTTAACTCCTGGCACCATTCAGACTACTTTAAAGAAGATGGTGAGTTAATTCTTTCTTTCTCTCAAATTGTAGACAATGTAGGTATATGAATATCCTTATTAGCTATAAAATAATTGTATGCAAAATTCTCAGACTTCTAAAAATAATTCTTCAGTCCTACATTTCACCTGGAAGGTCCATTTATAATGCCCATTTTTGTGTATTTAACTTGAGAAAGTATGTTAGGAGAAAATAATAGTTTCCATGTGAATGATCTTTAGTAGTATTAGAATTCCTACCATCTGATTTTCTATGTTCCAGAAGATGTGATTTGTTGTGCTAAGGGGGCTTTCGGTTGAGCATGGCATTGCATCCATGAGAAGAGTGTTTTGCCATTCAGTCAGGTTGTACACACCTCCCCTCTGAGCCATAAGAAAGGATGGAAAGTGAGGTCTAACATTTCCCTCAAAGCAGAGTTGCTCAGTTATTCTCTTGTTTACTTGCAAGTTACTGACATGGCTCCTCCAACATATTTGTTTGCACTAGGCCATATCTGTGTAATTCACAGGATTTCTTCCTCAGAGAATAGAGAACTCCCAGCTTTTGTTCCTATCTGAGGGTCCAATTATTTGAACTGCAGAAAACAATGTTTGTTTTTATTTCCAATTTGTTTTTTTGGGGTGTTTTGAATGTCTGCAGCCACACACAAAGATCTTTTGAATGAGTGGTTTCCCTCTTCAGTTATTTATGATTAGGTCCTATTTCAGATTCTAGTCCATTACAAAGGAGACAGTGGTACTACTCCTATGGTTAATGTTGGATCCGTTTCAGAATATTGTTTGAAAATTATCTACGTCTTCTTTTTAACACAGCCTACTTTCTGTATTTTTGTTTGTAATGGTTTTTAAAGAAGGGTTTTAATAATATATAATGCTTGCTCATATTTATAGGGTACGGCATGGTAATTCACTTGACATGTATATTATATATAAATCCTTATAAAGCATGCAAATTGTTTATAATATTCAAGGAAAGGGCTTTTAGATCTTATGAAGCACACACTGTGCTTTTCTAGACCTTGATAGATAAGGTTGTGAATGGTCAATGTCTTTTGGCTCACCACCCAGTAAAATTGTTGAATTAACATAGTCTAGGATAGTACACATTTTGTGAACTCTGGAATTCTGGGACATTTTCTCCTTCTATCTATCTTCTTTGACAGGTAATATATTTGTTGCTCTTTCATTGCTGCGACCAAAACACTCCATAGAAACCATGTGAGAGGAGAGGCTGATTTGGCTTCTCAGTTTCAAGGACATTTTGGTCCATTATGTCCAGAAAGCATGATGGTGGGATCAGGTCCATCTGTGGCTCTAGCAGTGTGACATGTGAATGAGTCAGAAAGCAGCCAGAAACCAGAAACAGGGATTAGCATAACAACCATCAAAGGCATGCCTTCAGTGACCCCCTTCTATTGGTAATATCCTACCTCCTAAAGGTTTACCCCCAAAGTGCCACCCACTAGGGGAACAAGTGATCCAAACATGAGCCTATAGGGGACATTTCTGATTCACATAATAAGAAGAGTTTTTAAAAGGATGGCGGTATGGTTCCATTTTACTTGTATGTAACAAGTGACTTCACGGGGGTCTACCCTTTAGTTTAGCTGTGACTTAGATTCAGTCTGTATAGACGCACTATCTGTATTAGCACTTTCAAGGTAATAAATACCATATAGAATGGGATTGTTCAGAGTCCAGGTTCTTTCTTTAATCTTGGTTGTTTAGCCACTCATTCTGGAAATGTCAGTAGAACTTGGTGAGTACAGTGTGAGGAGTAGAGTATTTTACCCAAGTGCATTCTTAGTTCTTTGAATATTTGTAAGTTCTCAATCTCAGTGTTATTTTTAATTTCTTCAAATTGTGCTTGTCTGGGAAGACAAAAATGAGGCACTAATGAACTGAATTGGTCTTTCTAAGTTAGGAAGTTTGGATGCAGAAATCTTCCTGTATCTATGAAGTTGCTCCTTGCTCTTCTTTCTGGATCAAACCAGCATGTGTTAGCAGAGAGGGGTGGATGCAGGCAGGTCAAATCAATACGTAGCCTAGCTCATCTCAACTTTTCAACTCCTTTCTAAAAGGACTTCCAGGCTAATATTGAGGATTGGCAATGAGACTGGAGATAAGTTCCTTTACATATGTATATATATTAGATCTTTAGAAAAACTAATCAAGTTAATCCAAAACCCATAGCAAGACAGTAAATAATTGCCAAAGATATACAAATATGGCTGATGAGATGGCTCAGTTGGCAAAGACACTTTCTACCAAGCAGAAGATTGAGTTAGAACCTTGAGGCCCACTTGGTAGAAGGAGACAATTAGGACCAAACTAGAACCTCAAGACCTGCATGGTGGAAGAGTACAACTGACTCTTCAAGTTTTCTTCAAATCCTCAACTGCACGCCATGTACCGTGGTCACATGCTCCACTCACCTCCTACTAAATAAATAAATGTCATACTTTTTCAAAAGGGCTTATGGACATAAAATTGGTCAGATCTACTGGTCACTTCTCCCAAAGCTCTGGACATTGTGTTCTTAGAGGTGAATGGGAGGACTTGTCTGCAGGGCTGATTCATCTCAAGGGGCTGCAAGTTCCTAAGTGTTTGGTGACCATAGGACTCACATTTTTTTACTAGCTCTTATGAAAATGGGCATTAGCTCCCTCTTAGGTCCCTCTAGGGAATCATGGCCCATAATCTGTGTATTATCATCTACATACCTTTCAGCTTCACTTTGTAGCTCCACTCCTTCCTCTGTTATCTAGCCAATTTGTTTTTTTTTTTTTTTTACTTCAACTATGTTATCCTACTTAAAAAAATATCTCCAGTTATCTGCTCAGTTCTCTGTCCTCTCACTCTAATGACCGGGCTCAGGCAAGTCAACCATCAGGCCCCATCCTAAGTAGTTACTCCTTCTGTTTCACATATTCCTCACCTATTCAAACAGTAAGAACCCAATGGGCTTGTTCTTCTGTGCTATCTGTGTGTAAGAGCCCATCACTTAAAACATAATAAATGCTAAAAATTGTGTTAAAATTAACTAATACATGCAATTGGACCAAAGGTCAAAATGGAAGTTGTAAAGTTACCTGTGTCTACTACCATATTAAAATTTTTTTTGTTTATTGCAAAATACTGTTTAAATAGATTTGTATATAAAATTTTACTTGCCTTTTTGCTGCTAAAGTCTGATGTTTACTACAAAACAGGTTCTGTTGGTTTATATGTTGTGGGGTATTAATAAGAACTGTAGGCAATTTCTCCAAGTTTAAAATAGGATAGGAGCAGGTTTGAAACTTGCCTGAAATTAGTATTGAGCACATTTGTTAACATGTGTATTAGCAAATTGGAACATTTTGTTAACATGATGTCATATTTAGCAAATTGGAATAATTCAAGTATTTATTATGTTTCAGACATTAGGTAAAGTAGGAGTCAGAATGGGAAATAAGTGAATACATTGAATACTACACAAAGCTCCATGTAAAAATCTACCACTACCTATCAATGCCTACCAACAAATAAATATGAGATTAGGTACTTTAAAAAGTTTAGAACTTTACCCGAAATTTGTGGATAAATGGATTGAGCTAGAAATGATCGTAATGAGTGAGTTAACCCAGAAGCCGAAAGAATCAAATGGTATATACTCACTTATATCTGCATACTAGCCCAAGGGGCATGTCCCACGAAAGCCTTCACTTACCATGAAACTGGGACAGAGGGGAGGGCATCCTATTGGGACTCTAAATGAGAGACGCATGGGAGAATAGCAAAATAAAAGGATACAGATGGTCCTAGAAATCTACACGTAGAACAATATGATAGGCAGATTTGGGCCCAGGGGTCCCGCTCAAACTAAGGCACCAGCCAAGGACAATACAGGAGGTAAACTTTAAACCCCTTCCCAGATCTAGCCAATGGTCAGAATATTCTCCACAGTTGAGTGGAGAGTGGGATATGACTTTCTCATGTACTCTGGTGCCTCACATTTGACCATGTCCCCTGGAGGGGGAGACCTGGTGGCACTCAGAGGAAGGACAGCAAGTAGCCAAGAAGACACTTGATACCCTATGAGAATATACAGGGGGAGGTAATCCCCCTCAGGAACAGTCATAGGGGAGGGGAATAATGGGAAAATGGGGGGGGGGGAGGAATGGGAGGATACAAGGGATGGGATAAACATTGAGATGTAACAAGAATAAATTAATTAAAAAAAAAGTTTAGAACTTTAATGTTATAAAATCTACTGTCTGTTAAAAATTCTAAATTTGGGTGCCCATGGAAATGACTGAAGCCAGCGATGTGCTTGTCATATAGCACGGGGACTTGAGTTTGGATCTTGGGCACCCGTGTAAAGTGTTGGGCACACCTGTGATCCTAGAGTTCTAGAGACAGATAAGAAGCCTCCTAAGAATTGATGGACATTCAGTCTAGACTGATAAGTGAACTCCCGATTCACTGAGAGACTCTGTCTTAAAAATAACATAGAAAGGGCTGGAGAGATGGATTGGCAGTTAACATTACTTACTGCTCTTCAGTCAGAGGTTCTACTCCCAGCACTCACTTAGTGGCTTACAACTACATGCAACTGTAGTACTAGGAAATTTGATACTCTCTTCTAACATCCATGGGCTCCTGCATGTATGTGGTACACGTGTTCACCTGCACACCCACCCACCACACAAATATAACTAAATGCTTTTAAAAGGTAAGGTGGAGAGTGATTAAGGAAGATGTTATACACCACCACCATCGGATCTCTACACATATGTACCAATGTGCACATGCACCCGCATAGATAAGTATACACAAGAACTCATACACAGACACAGTCATAGACATGTGTACACACACACACACACACACACACACACACACACACACACACACACACACAAATGATTTTCTTGAAGAACTAGGAATTAACTTTAGTGGTTCATGGGTCCCTTAGTTCTTGTATTTCCTTTTGGGAATATGGCTAATGTTGAATGGGTGTCTGTAAAGTCTGGCTAGAGCACAGACAGGTAGTAGGTACATCCTTGCTTGAAGCATCACTATGCTTAAGTTATCACTTTCTCACAAGTTTTTATTTCCATCTTGACCTTTGCCATTATACATTTGTTAACTGCAATGCTTTCTTGTTTTTCTTTACCAGACATCTTAAGCTTCTGTTTCCTGTCAATTGGGCCACCTGGCCTCCCATCTCGCATGGCTACATGGATATGCAGAATAGAAATCTCTTACTATTCAAAGAATATTGTAGCCAAGGCTTCTTCATATTTTCATCACTCTCATATTTCCTTCACAAGAATGAGGAACAATCCATACTTAGTCATTGCCCCATATTCAGCTGTGTGGAGGACAGTAGATACAGTCCTTCAACTGGAAGACCATGTAGTAATTACAGTTTGAAAGTTCTCTTTATAAAAAGAGAAAATAGACACATATGTAAGATAAGCAGGAGGATGTGCTACAAAAGGAACAGGGGTCTTGCTGGCCTTCTCTGTGTCCCACTGTTCTCTCCTCAGAGTCATTGAAGGGTTCAGAGTTCCTTGGAGGCCTACTCATTTCAACAGGCTTCCATGTCCACAACTCCTTGTCTTCTGGTACCGTAGTTTCGTGAGGAATGAGGAAGTCCTTCTCACGAAGTCTTTTCTTTCTGTCATAACAATGACCAAGCTTTCCCAAAAGTCACAAGCTAAACATGATTGTTTTGTGTCCTCAAGGACCCATTGTTTTTCTTGAAGTCATTTGTATTGAATGCTTGTAGTAGGTCACAGAAATGGGACCACTCTAAAATAACAATATGAGGGAAGAATAAAACTATTGGCCAAGACATCAAATATTACTTGGTTTATATGAATGATCTACATATTACTTCTAAATAAGATAAATTCTAAATTGTAGTGCTGCTATTCTTTTATTATTAATTTATTCTTGTTACATCTCAATGGTTATCCCATCCCTTGTATCCTCCCATTCTTCCCTTCCTCCCATTTTCCATGGGAGAATAGCAAAGTGCTGTTATTCTTAATTGCTTTTGACAAATGTCTGAGTTTCAGTAGTTTTTCCATAAATATTCTATCTATATAGGACTAGGTCTCTTTTATGAGGGAAAACCCAGAAACCCCCAAAAGAGAAATTCGTTGCAAGGAATTTGTCACTTTGTGGCTGACAGTATTACAGACAAAATATAGGTGAACATGACTAAAAAAAGTATACTTTTAAACATGAATATGATTAGAAATATTTATTTTATATTTTATTTTGCCCAGAATGAAAAAAATGAGGAGAAACCAGACTTTTTGGAAACTATCCTATTAGTTTAGCAGAGTAAATATACCTAAAACAAACAAACAAACAGACAAACAAAAAACATCCCCCTAAAAAACAAAAACAAAAATAAAAGCCAAGATCCAAAATTATTCATATTTTATCAGGGGCCTGGTAGGGTTAAGTTCCCAGTATTTCAGGAGAATAGGTAGAGTTTATATTTATTTTTATTTCCCTTTTGAGTTTAGTGCAAATGGAATTTTAAATACAGACAATGAAATATTTTTATATATAGTACTCTACTAAATAGGTACTGTTAAAATATATACCTTTAATTTATGTTCTTGGCTATAAATATCAGCTAGTTGTTCTTTTGAATAAAAAACGACTATGAGTTAATCCCCCAAATAACAGGTTTTTGCCTAAAACCTAATTTATTTGCTGACTATGCTGTGAATTAGGCCTACAGTGTTAGCCATATCTTTTTATTAAGAATTACCATCAAGGGACAACTCATAAAATAAATCTCATTGATATTAATCTTGATAATTCTCTCATCCAGCTCATACGCTTAATTCTGTGTGGCTATTTTCCATGTCACACAGTGGCATCCTAGCTCTGGTTTTCATAAGGAATTTTCATATGAATCCTCCTTCAATAGGTTGTTCTACATATGGAATGTGATTTAATTATTCAAAGTGACAATGACACCGCTGGGAGAGACATTAGTGATCAAAATGTCCAGTCCTTTGGTTTGAGATAAGAAACCAATGTGATGTTATTAATTCAGGGTCACAAAGCTATGCTATTAGTATTTTGAATTAAATTATAATTGAAATCAGAAGCCATATAGTAATGCATACAAATCTCCACAGCTTGCATTGAAAATCATATCATAATATGATGGAGTTGGATCCTTTTGAGGATTTTATATTCTAAAAAAAAACCTTCAAAAACTATACATGGTTGAATCATCATTGTTTGCCTTTGATTTCTGACTCTTGGGGTCGTTAGAGTATGTGAAACCATAGCTTCATGAGCTATGTATGTTTATTTTCTTAGTGACAGAGAGTCAAACACTCTTATTGCAACTATTCTGACCATAATAATGCTGATGTTCTCAAAGTCAACCCAATCTTATGCTCTCAAATGCTGAAACGGAACTTGATTTTGTCAGTTGAGCACTGAAGGTCATGATGATGATCCATTTTGAGGAGCCAACTGTATAAAGATGCTCAGAACTAACATCATTACGTACCAAATCATACTTGGGACAGAACATTTCAACTTATATTCACATTTAGGGAATATGTTTATTGACTATAAATTTCTGAATGATCTACAGTATGTTTTTTAAAAACTGTTTGGATCTACGTTTTATCCTTTAAGAAAAGGGAAAATACTTAAGTTCATAAAGTAAATTACATAGTACAACTAACTCCACTGTGAATCTATATACTCAGATTTCTTTTCGTTGATACCCCCTTAAGGTCAATAAAAAATTGTTAGAGACTCACTATTTGTTTGTAATGATGAAATTTCATGTAAAATATTAGAGTCAGTCTGGAAAGGCTCAAGGGGAAGTATTGCATAGATACCAGTCCACATCTCTCTTGCTCTAATTTGCATACCTAGATCTTCTCTTTTAAATAAGTGAGAGATGTTTATTTGAAGGAGATTAGTAAGGAAAAAGGAGGGCATAAAAGTTAAACTCCCTTTAGTGAAGGTGAAAAAGAGAACTAAAAAAATTTACAGTCAACCTTTCACATCTTACAGTTGATCATATTCAATCATGTATATTTTCTCACAGTAGCAAGACAATGTTATATAGCTACATTATTATATTATATTTTATTATATTACATTTTATTTTAGTTTCTGTGTGTGTGTGTGTGTGTGTGTGTGTGTGTGTGTGTGTGTGTGTGTGTGTGTGTTCATGTGAGCATTAAGGCCAAAAAGGGGATCTACTCCTTTTGAGGTAGACTCATATGCAGTCTACCTCAGTTGTTGAGAACCAAACTCTAGTTTTCTAGAAGAAGTGTATATGCTATTAACCACTGAGTCATTTCTCTAGGTCCTACATTAGTATATATTTTTTCACTGTTGTACAAAAACATCAGATGTGGGCTAACTTCATAAAGATAAAAGATCTGTTTAGTTCATAGTTCTAAAAGTAAGACTGAGGAGTCATAGTTAGTTTTGCAGAGTCCCAGTGCACTACAGGAACAATTTGTACCGAGGATATTTGAATTTTGGTTTCTTTAAAAAACTATAGAAATAGCATAAGAATATGTTTTTGCTTTAATCCCAGGTGTGGGGATATGGGTCTGCTTTGCAGCAACTGACTATGATTTGCTTTGTGTTCTAGCAGAGGCATGATTTTGCCAGACCTAGATAGTTTCTGCAAGTGTGAGACATTTGGAATCCTGGGAACTTTTCAGAGGTTATATTAATGCTAGGGCCTTGAGAAGTAGGGTTGCCATAGTTGGCTGGTTGGTGGTTGGATGCTATTCATGGCTATTGTTTGAAATTTGTTAAGTAGTCACGCAAAAAGAAGAAATCAGAAGAAACAATTAGATATCCTGATGGCAAAAATCAAATTTACTCCAAGGAACTCAGCAGGAAGGAGTCTAATGAAACGTCACCCTCTTTCCTCTTTGTACCTTTTCTGTCTCTTATCTAGTGTTAGGGGGTTGAAAGGGTAGAAGAAGAGAGGTGGAGAAGGGTGGAAGAAAGGCAACTCACAAGTATCAAAATGCCAGCTACAACAAAGAACAGCAATTTCTGTCTGTGAGCACATCTGTAGCCTTTTGTTCCTAAGGCTTTGAGGACTCAGAAGTGGAGACTGCACCCTGATGAGCTTACATAAGGTTAATGACTTCCCAAAGAATGCTTCTCTACATGGCATGGTCAGATTAAGCTCCACCATTGCAGGAGCATTAACTTGTGACTCTGGAGATTCTGCATATGGTTTCACGGACAAGCAACATTTAACAGTAGCAAGATCCTCATCTTAGCCACTTTGTAGCTCAACATTTTAAGTCAATCAACACTAGGATGCAAACCCTGTAAGAAGATAGCAGACTACCAAGAAGATACTTGATACCTTATGAGCATATACAGGGTGAGGAAGTCTCCCTCAGTCACAGTCATAGGGGAGGGGAGTAAGGGGAAAATGGGAGGGAGGGAGGAGTGGGAGGATACAAGGGATAGGATAAAAATTGAGATGTAATATGGATAAATTAATAAAATATAAAAAAAGAAAAGAAAATAGATATTGTTGCTAGAATTTTGAAAAATCCCTTTATTGTAATTAACTCACAATGGGAAATATCAAATAGGTATTTTAAGGTAACTACTCAAACAAACACTTGCCCAGTCCCAAACTCTCAACATCTCAGTAAACTTCTATACTGTTAGAATGTTCACTCTGAAGCCATGGAGCTCTGCTCAGGCTCTTATACTTTCACTATCAATTATAGTTTTAGTCACTTATCTTCCATAAAAACGGAGGAAAAGCACAATAGTGCTGAAACGACAAAGACTGATAGGTTAGATTCTCTTTCATAATACATTAGGCCTTTTGCTGTATCTGTTTTTCCTCACCACAAACTATTGCCTCCTTTTGCTCTCTTTTCTAAATGTTATGCTCGGGTGTTTATACATCTGGATGTATATTTCCAGCCAAGGGTCTCCATAGGAGGGAGAACTTGCAGACTTCTTTTCCTTTGAGATTGGGTGATCTCATCAATATTTTCTTTTAATGTTTTCTTTACGGTTGGTCATGGGCTCCTCTGGGTGGAATAACTGAGGTACATTGTAATCCTATTTTAAACTTTAACTTTCCATACTGGTTTTTATAATAGCTACATAGATTTCTTAAATAAGGATTCCTCATTCTCTCCATCCTCGCAACATTTGGGGTCAGATTTCATCATGGCCATTTTGACTGGAGTGAAGTGAGATCTCAAAGTATTCTTAGTTTGTGTTTCCATGATGACTAGAGATATGGAATACTATTTTAATTTTACTTTTTTTTTGAGAATTTAATACATGATTACTGCACTTACATAATTTCCAACCCTTTGTTTTTCCTTTCCAACTCCTACCTGATTTCATCTTAAATTCAACACCTTTTATGTTTAATTAGGTGGTGTGTACTTGTGTTTGTGTTTGTGTTTCTGTGTGTGTATGTATGTATGTATGTGTGTGTGTGTATGCATGTATTTGTAAAACATACTAAGTTTATTTAATGTTGTTTATATGTAAATGTGTTTAGGGATAACCATTTAGATCTAGATAATTTATAAGGGAGGGCTTGTTCCTGAAGAAAACTACGTCTCCCTGTCTAGCCACTGATTACCCATAGCTCTTCATTGAGTGGTAACGCCATGTGAAATTTCTCCTTTCCATATTGGCTTGTCGAGTGGTAATTATGCAGTTCTTCTTTAGGCATCATACTTTTGAGATCTCATAGGTGCATTTCCCTGTAAGGTTTGGTTATTAGCTATTTATATTTCTTGTTTTGAAAACCATCTATTCAATTAGTTGACTGTTTTGTTGAATGGCAGTTATAGTTTCTCAGTATTTAATTTCTGAAATTTTTATAAATTCTGGATATTAGTCCCTTGTCTGAGGTGCACAAGTGAAGTGCATCTTTGCTGTGTTTTTGTGCTCTGCTGATAGTTTCCTTTACAGTGCAGAAAAATTTAATTCTATCTAGTTCCATCTAGATCCCTAGGTCAGTTTCCTTGCTATTGAAGTTCTGTTCAGAAAATAATCTTACCTACATACTTTAATGTCCTGTTTTTGTTTAGCTGTTTCAGCATTTCCTGTTTTAAGTAAGTCTCTGGTTCAATCTCACCTGATTATTGCACAAAGTGAAAGCCAGAAATCCATTTTTGCTCATCTGCAGATTATTTCCAATTTTTCCAGAACCATTTGTTGAACAGGCTATCTTTATGCTACAGCATAATTCTGCCTCTTTTGTCAAATATTACTTTGTCAATTTCTTTCCAGCTCCTCTGTTTTGGTTCATTAGTCTGTCTTCACGTTTTGATGCCAGTACCACCCTGTAGCAATTCTCCTGTCTCAGCTTCCCAAAGGCTGAGATTACAGGTGTATGCCTTATGACCCTGCCTCTCAAGTGGTAAGCTGATAAAGTTGTTTTTACAAGTGATTAAGTTTCAGTCAAAGTTGAGAAATAACTGGTTTACTAGAGTGAGCTGGAGGCTCTATAGAGCAAAAGTACTAACAGAGACGTCTACAATGAAAACTTCAAGACAACGAGCGAGGAAATCTAAGAAGATGTTAGCTGATGGGAAGGTTGGCAGAACTGTATTGTGAGAATATGGCTATGCTACCAAACGTAATCTACAGAGTTAATGTGATAGCTTTCAAAATAATTCTGATGCTGTGTTTCAGAAATACAGAAGAAAAGAAAAAGAATCCAAGAGTTCATATGTTGCTAGTTTCATGTGACAGCCACACACAGAGTATCAAGGACACCTTCTCATGTGGGTTGACAACCAAATAACTTGGGGGAGTTGATACTAAAACATTTTTTTCCCTAGGAAATAAGTGACAGAATGGATGCTTTCCTGGTTCCCAAGTAAGACCAAGAAGTCTGATATACTGTACCAATATGAGATGCCGAGGAAGCTTTTCTTTTTGGGCCTTACACTCATTTTTTTTTTTCCTGTCTCCCTTTTACTCTATAATGTCTGAGGTCAGCAGGAATTTGTGTTCCATGTTCCATCTTTACACATTATACTTCCTAAAGTGTCTTCCTACTTATTGTTGGTTTTATCTCCTGCCTTCTCATGACTTCTATGACCCAATTTTCTAGTCCCAGTAGCAAACCAGTGATCCAGGTAGCCTTCTCACTCAGCTCCTGATGTCTGAGAAGCATCAAAGAATATATTCTGCTTGGAAGAAGATGCCTATGTAAATAAGATTCGAATGTACTGCCTTTCTTCTGTTAAATCCTTATTTCTTTTGGCTCTATGATATTGTTAAGCAAAAGCACAAAATATAAGAAGATAACTTTACAGCAGAAAGGGGCAGGTCATCTCTCTAGAGACTAAAACTGCCATTGATCCTTATGACAAATTGCATCTCAGGGTCTGAAAACATAGACCTTGTTTTCCTTATTTTTTTATTATGAGGGTGACCTTGTTTCTATTATAAATCAAAAGTAACTGGGGCCTTGTGGCTTTTACAAAGTTACAAGGGTCTGTGGCATATGTGCATTCACTGTCAAGTACTTCATCTGGGAAGGCATCATGGGAATATTTCTTCCATTTCTATGTACTAGTTTGTCCTTTAGCCATCTAATCCTCCTAGTATAATTTATTCTTCTAGTAAATAAATTCTCCTAGTAAAATTTCATGGCTGTGAAAATAAATATAAATATAAAAATTCCAACAGAAGCCCAATCAAATGTCTATTTTAGTTGTATTTTAAGTGTTAGGAAAGAAGTAAAAATACCATATTTTCATTTTTGTTTTTAAACTTAATATAATTATATCAAGGTTACTCTCTAACTGTTGAACTCTATTTGTCCATTTTAAGGGTAAATTTAAAGATGCGAGAGGATAGAGCTACATTTGGTTCTCTCAAAGAGCTACTTTGGGGCCCTGTGCTTTTAGAGAGCCTACAACACAAACCTTCAGCTTTAGTTAGGAAAAACTAGAACATGGACCAAAGGGAGCTTAATTTTGATTGAACTCTAGCACCAGTCTTGGCATCCAAGGGCCATAGGCCTTTTGAACATTCATAGTTGAAGAAATGGAAATTAAGAGCAAGAAATTATCAGTAATATTGTAAACATATTAGCATGTTAGTAATATAATCCAAGGCAGGCTCACAGATGTTGAGATGTACAGTAGTCTCTAATGCAGCTACCTTGTAGGAGACCCACCTGAGATGATAGCAAATTACTGTATGGAGAGTATTAGATTACATAGTAAAGGTCTGATTAGTTTTTTTTTTTTTTTTTTCTGCAGACAGTGACAAAGAAAGTAGATGAGTGAAATCAGGTAAAATTGAATTCTAGACCCTCTGACTCTTAGCCACTTATTAGATCTCTCTGAAACTAATTGACAATGTAAGTATGAAGCTAATTCTCATCACATTTGAATGCTTAAAGGAATAAATTACTTAATATGTGCAAAGTTTAGCACTGCATAGAGCTGTATTGTTGCTTCTGTGTGGGAAAAATGTTAGCTAACACTGCAGACAATGAGGAAGCAGTGACATTTTGAAAGCAGAATCTATGGACACATGTATTGGAAAGAAGGAAGTTAAAGGTAGCATGAAGTGTGGATTTGGTGAGCATTAACATTAAAGACAGGATGACCATTTTATAGACAACTGCAAGAGACTGAAAGCTCAGATCAATGGGGAGGCCATTAGTTAATGGAGACAACGTCTGGGGAGGATTATGATTTGACAAGGCCTCAGAGGCACTTGAAAGCCCTCAGCTCTTTACAGCTAAGGCATGTGAAAACACATCAAGCAAGAATACACAAAATTGTGGCTAATGACCCAAATAATATTTACCCTTTTAAAAATCAACAAATAAGTTTGAGAGTGATTATATTATAGTAAATGCCGTTAAAATAGAGTGTGGTTTCTGCTCCGGCTTTACTGTTAATATTATCTTTAAAATTCATGTTTAGATTTGTCCCCCGTGTACAAGCATTAAGAGGTAAGATACAGTCTGGAGATATAGCTCAGTGGTTAGAAGCACTAGCTGCTCTTGTAGAGGACCCGGGTTCAATTCCCAGCATGTATATAGTGGATCACAACTATCTATAACTCCAGTTCCAGGGGATCTGGAATTCTTTTCTGGCCTCTATGCATGGCATAGCATGTATATGGTACTCATAAATACATGTCAACATTAATATATATAACATAGCAATTTTAATTTTTTTAAAAGAGGTGGGAGACTAAAGAGTTCTTAGAATTAGTGTCTTATAAAGATGAAGGTAAGAGCTAGTTGAGCCGTGAGCTGTTTCTTTCCCTGGCGTGAGGATTCAGTGTCCCTTTGAAAGGCACAACAGAAAAGATCCATGTTGGAATAAAGCATTTCAGTTACCAGACAACAAGCCTATTAATGCTTCCACCTAGGATTTCACAGTCTATAAAGTAAGCATTCCTTATGTTGTTTATAAATTACCTAGTTTCTGGCATGTTGTTACAGCAGCACACAAAGACAAAGGGAGTTACATTAAAACCACTGGCTTCTCTGCTCAAGATAAGACCAACAAGATTTCAGTGAAGATACACCAAATTTTTAATTTTTTAAAATTTTATCACAAGGAGACAAGAAACCTAATGCATAGTTAGTATGAAGCTGAGAGAAAACTTTAGCTCAGTAATCCATGTGAGTCTTCAATTAATAAATGTGATAAAGCAATATTTTTACCACTTCATTATTGACCAATGTTCTTACCTTAAGATACAATTTTAAAACCAGTGGATTGTGAAAGTCCCTAGGCAAAAATTCATATGATACATAAATTTCTGATAGAAGACTCCAAGATGCTAGGAATTACAGGATTATACCATAATATTATAAAAATTATATATGACAGATGAACAACCAATCTTCTGAGTGGAAAAACTGAAGGCATTTCCTGTAAAATCATGAATGAGATTAATGTCTCCCCATAAACATTTGTATCAAATATATTATTGTAAGCCGGGCATAGTGGCACATGCCTATATTCCTAGCACTCAGAGAGGTAGAGGCAGGTGGATCTCTGTGAGTTTGAGGCCAATCTGGTCTAAAAAGTGAGTCCAAGCCAGCCAAGTCTACACAGAGAAACTCTGTATCAAAACAAAACAAAACAAAACAACAACAAAAAACCCAGCCCAAACTATATTAGTTGTAATAACCAGAGAAATAGGTGGAAGAAAGAAAGAGGCACAAGTAACGAAGAAAGAAGCCAAATTGTTACTATTTATAGACTCCTGAAGACCCTTGTAGAAGACTTAGATCTTGAAACACTTTCAGTACAGTGGTGGAAAAAACAACATACTAAATGCAGTAGCTTTTCAATGTAGCAAATACCAAATTAATGGAGAAGAAATAACAAAAATAACTCCATCCACAATAACCTTACAAATTACACAGGGATAAATTTAGGGGAAGGGATGAAATGTGGGACACTGTTGAAAGGAATGACAAGGATACTAGGAAGTGTAAGACATTCTGTGCTCATGAGTTGGCAGAATTAATGTAAAAGTAGAGGGGTAAGATAATATTATCTAATATTATTAGATAATATTATTATCTAGATATTATTATCTAATATTAGATAATAATATTATCTAGAGGGGTAAGATAATATTACCTGTAGAAGAAGAAAATCAACACCGCGACACCAACTCAACTTAAAGTAGATAAAGAATTGAAGTGTAAGATTTGAAAGCATTACAAGTAAGCAGTGGGGAAGCACTTGCCGACATAGGCACAAACAATGGGCACAACTCTAGCATTTCGGTAAGAAATAGCCCAATGGGTTGACATCAAATTAAAAAGCTTCTTCACACAAAACAAACCAAGATGGTACAGAGACAGCCTGAGAGGAGTGAATGAGTCCTGGTAGAGGATTAATATCTAGAAAATGTAAAGAATTCAAAAAAAAAAAAAATAAGACACATGAACACTATGTGATCAAATCACCAAATGAATGATATGTGAATTGAACAGATATCTCTCCCAAGTGGTTCAAATGGCCCTGTAGCTACAGGATCGAAGACTGCATGCCATGCCACCAAATGCACTACCATTGATAGGTAAGTTATAGAATAATAGCAGGGGTCCCTCAGAAGACACATTAATCAGGAAAATGTAGCACTATACATACTAGATTTCAAGAGAATTACAAAGAAAAATTAAAACCTATCATTTGAAAAAGTGGATGGAAGAGGAGATTATGGTAACAAAACAATACAGGCTAAGAAAGACATGTGCCACATGCTTTTGCTCCTATGGGTAACCTAAGGGAAGAAAAAGCCATTAAAGTAGAAGTAGAACCATTGAGGAAAAGGAAGGAGTTCAAGGGGAAGGGAGATAGTGAGTGAGTAATAGGAGTTGTAAATGATCAAAGTATTGAACATGCTGGATCTGTAAGTAAAGAAATCATGTGTGTAATTGCATGATACTTTTGAAACCTCAAAATCCACCACTAGTGTCTCACCTTATTCCACAAGGCCACAGCTTTTTTAATTCTTCCCAAATAGTTCTACCAACTGGGGACTGAATATTTAAACATATGACCCTATGGAAGCCAATACCATTCAGACAATCACATAACTCTACTGTTTTTGAATAATGCTTCTTACACTTTCTAACTTATTATTCATGGTGTCACATAACTGAGAATTACTATTCTTAGGTTATAGAGATGGGCATCAATAATAAGAAAGAGGAAGTAACATGGCTATGTTTATACAACTAAATAGCTATTAAAAAAAAAACCTAGTGCCATTGCTGTGATGAATATCATAACCAAAGCAACCTGAAGAGGAAAGCATTTATTTGGTATATGCTTTTATGTCATAGAAGGAAGTCAGAGAAAGAACTCAAACAGGGCAAGAACCTAGAGACAAGAGCTGATATAAAGGCCACGAAAGAATGCTGCTTACTGACTTACTTCTCATGGCTTACTCAGCCTGCTTTCCCATAGCATCCAGGACCACCAGGCCATGGGTGACACTATCCACAATGGCCTGGACCCTTTCTCATTAATCACTAACTAAAAAAATGCCCCTATAGACCTGCCTAAAGCCCAATCTTATGGAGGCATTTTTTTTCTATTGAAGTTCTCTTCTTTTACATGACTTTAGCTTATATTAAGTTGACATAAAACTAGTCAGCATGCCAGCTGATTTCTAAGTCCAATATTTCTTAACTGTTCTAGAGTTCCCCCCTCAAATGGTTCTTCAGAATTTATTTAACTTTCAAAATCAAAGTTAACCCTTAGGTTATTAAAAACATGTATTTAGGGTGTTAAGAGATGGCTCAGTCAAAAAATGCTTACTGTGCAATCACAAGGACCTGAGTTCAAATCCCTCTCACTCACCCAAAAACCTGTGTGTGGTGGTATGTGGTTGCAATTCCAGCACTGAAGAAAAAAAAAAAAAAAAAAAAAAAAAAAAAGACAGAAGGTTCTCTGGATCTCAATGGCAATCAATCTTATTCAAAAATTCTGAGCCATAGAATCCACTGACTGACCCTGTTTCAAAAAATAACGTGGATAGCTCCTGAGGAACCACACCCAAGGTTGGCATCTATATGCATAGGCACACACGAGCCTATGTGTCTGTTCCTTACAAAAATTTTTGAAGAATTTTCCCAATAAAGCTGTGAATTTATTAAGATCAATGTTTATATTCTGCCACAGATACAAGATCTCGCTGAAACCCTGGAATTTTTTCTAAGCCACTTTTTTTTTTTTTTTTTGGCATGAATTTAAAAATAGAAAATGGAAAGTAGTGAGTTCTGCAATTTAAATTGCAAATAATTTTATACTTTGTAAGTGCTTCACATGACAGGCCATGGTGGCTCACATCTTTAATCCCAACATTTATGAGGTAGAGACTGGCTGATCTCTAAATCCAAGGCCATCCTAATCTACAGAGTGAGTTCCAGGACAGCCAAGGATACACAATGAGACCCTGGTTCAGACAAGACAAGACAAGACAAGATAAGATAAGAAAAGAAAAACCTAGAAACACTTATTTAGGTAGGCAGTGGTGGCACACACCTTTAATCCAAATATTTGGGAGGCAGAGGCAGGTGGATCTCTGTGAGTTCAAAGCCAGCCTGCTGTACAGAGTGAGTTCCTGGACAGCCAGGGCTACACAGAGAAACCCTGCCATGAAAAATCAAAATCAGCCCCACCCCACAAAAAGAAAGAAAGAAAAGAAAAGCTTTAATCTCCCGTTTCTTCTATTGGGGAAAATAGCAATTAATGAGTTGTTAAGAAGGCTAATCATGGAAAATTACTTGAAATACACAGCTGTCGAGGTGGATGATCAGGGACGTTCTTGATGCCTGTTCCGAGAGGTGGACCAGAAGATAATGTGGTCAGGTGCGAAACGCAGCAGCCTAAGCTCAACCCCACGATCTGCATTGTAGAAAGAGACAACCTAGTCCTAAAAGTTGTCCCCTGACTTCCACATACATAAAATCATCAAATAAAACATGATTAAGTATTTATAAGTTAAGATAAGTCAACTTTATAAAAATGTTAAACAACATCTTCAAAACTATAAAATTGTAAAAATTAAGTTATATATCAAAATATAATTTTGCGAAGGCAACCTCTGTTACTTGGCTAGATTCTTCACTCAAAATGGTCATCTCTATCATTGACCTGATGGTCAATTTCAAATGAAAGACATTTGAAGACATTTTTCAAGCCCAAGTTGAAGTGTATGGAAGACTCAATGCTCCACATATTAACTACTATATATTATTTTATAAATTTCTAATAAAGTAATATTTATCTAGTAGAATTTAATAATGTAGTATGGTTTGTAGCATATATTTACACTCAATAAGTAAAGGAGAAAGTGGTGGTAGAGGTAGAGGTGATTATGGTGATGGTGGTGACAGAAATGGTGATTGCAGTGATTATGGTACTGGCTGAGTTATTGGTATGGTTCTGATAGTGTTCATAGAATACCCTGGGCTTATCTTATGAAATTCACAATTTTTATTTCCTTTATAAATCTCTTAGACATCTTGCTAAAGTGCACTTTATAATTTAGTCAGTTTGACTGCTGTCCAAACTTTGTTATCAGCAACAAAACCTAGGGAATATGATGCTGCTGGTCTGAAGAATGCACTTGGATCAGTATGAGTTTGACTAGGAATGACCCCCATAGACTCATGCATTTGAATGCTTGGCCAATAAAGAGTGGCACTATTAGGAGGTGTGGCTTTGTTGGTATAGGTGTGTCTTTGTTGGACGAAGTGCGTCACTGTGGAGTTGGGTTTTGCTCAAGTTATGCCCACTGTGGCAGACAGTCTCCTGCTGTGTGTGGATCAAGATTTAGCACTCTTAACTCCTTCTCCAGCACCATACCTGTCTGTGTGCCACCATGAGTCTCACCATGGCAATAGTGGACTAAACCTCTGAAACTGTAAGCCATCCCCAATTAGATGTTTTTCTTTCGAAGAGCTGCCATGGTCAAGGTGTCTCTTCACAGCAATAAAATGTTAACTAAGAAAATCAGTAAGAATTCAAACATGTTAAAAAAGAATTTTAAATGCCACTAACAAGGTCCATCAAATGCAAGAAACAAGAATTTTTGATGTTTACACACTTTGGGAGGAATTATTGCTTCTTAATACTGTTCTTTAACCAGGGACTATTAAATTTAGCTCAAGTATTTGATCAAGTATTCCATGGCCACCCTAGTAGTGGACAGAGACACAGATGAGGGTCCTTCATTTGAGAAATATTCAATTTACTTAAAATGACAAGGTACACATGACTAAAACATGTACATTGCAACACAAAGATAAATCAACTGCAGAAATATTCAGGATAAAAAAAACCAAAAAAACAAAAAAACAAAAAACCAGTGCTTTTACAGGCTCAAAAGGGGAGACAGATGCTGTTGAGTTGTCTATGGTTGTTGTATAGGGTGTTTTCTGTTGCTATTTCCCTTAGCATGTAATTCTAAAAGCAATGATCTTACCTAACAGCCAAAACACACAACTCCCCCTAAGCAGTGGTAGGTTTTAGGTGTGTCTGAAGATGTGTGAATTTGAAATTCTATAGGAAAATTTACCAAAGATCCCTGTTGAAATTGAAAACCAGTAGATAGAAGGAGGCACTTCTCTGAGTCAGCTTAGGCAAGAAAATCATCATCTGTAGAGTGGGGGGAAGGACTGACAGTGATGGTAAGGATTAGCTGAGCCCTATGGTTTTTATAAAGTCCTGAGTCACAAATCTACAAATTGGTAAGCTGATTTTGATACACTGTGGAGAAGTGGTACAAGATATGAAAAATATACAAAGTCTTAGAAGCCATTAAAACACTTTATAAAACTTTATCCACCAAATGCTCAGACCATCAAGTAAAGTCACAGTGAAGAAGGCACTAAAATATATATTTTAAACTTTACAAACAAAATATACGATGAAAACATTTCTACCATGTACAGCGTTCTTAGGCAAAGCTAGTTGGCAGCAGCAGTTCCAGATGCTCATGTGTCTTTTACAAGAGCAGATACTCTTTCACACACTTTTACAACGGCCCAAAGGCAAATACTGCTTTATCATTTCACAGAAATTAATTAAAGGAAGTGAGGAATGGAAGCAATTAGAGCAAAGTGCTATGCATTGTAAAATACCTTCCAATCATTGCATCTAATTAAAAAGAAGAAATCATGACTTCTAAAGGTCTTTAATTATTGTAAAAGAAAAAATTTAATTAGTAGACATTCTCAGCTGGACATTTAGGCATATCTTTGTGCTAAGTATCTTTCAAGTAAGGAGCCCTGAGAAGCTGAAAATATTATGGATGGAATTTCTGAGACTAGAGGTGGCTGAGAACTCTACGTGAGTGTCTACTGCTCTTGTTGAATCCACAAAGAAGCGTGCTAGAAACTGTGACTTGCTGTAGTAGGTTATGGAGTCTTTTGGTAAACCAGATAGACCTGTTTTCATCCCAGCTAGATACAAATTTTTTTCCTTAAAGAATTAGATTTGTAAATTCATTTGTATTCAATGATATGAACCCAATTTAAGGTCTTCCAATAGCTTGATGGTTTTCATTATAAATATGTACTATTTGTCCCAATGAGGCAACAGAATGTGTGTCGCTGAAAACTCAACTTTCCTCATCACATCTTCTTTACTATCAGAAAACATTATTTTTTTAAAAAAGAAAATATTCTTTGACTTTAGAATATTATAATATTCTCTAGGTATATAAATAACACATACACATTTAATTGATTACAGAGGTGGATAAACTGTTTAAAAATAACAAAAGATATCACCCCATCCTCTTAATTGTACATCTGTGGCAGAATACATAGTTTTAATACAGCTGCCATTAGCTATGTGCAGAAAGACAGGCTTCTAGATCATCCATGGTTGTTCAAGTTCCTATCTAAAGTGCTGTGGCATTTGTATATCATGTCTACTCATCTTCCTGCATATATTAAGTCACCTCTAGAGTACTCATCATACCTGTTGTAATGTAAATCATTTTCTTTTGTGTGGGAGGCATTTTATATATTGAAAAAAAAAAAAAGCCCTATGTGTTCAGCACACACCCAGTAGGTTTTTCATCTCCTTCCAATAATTTCCAGTGTAAAGTTAGATAACTCTCAGGATATAACCTTGAGCCAAACTGCTTATAATGTGAGACTGGGGAATAGTACAATTTTTTGTATGTGACACAATGAACTTTGGTATTGCTTTAAAATTTTCAGTTAAATATTATCCTTAATATTTTAAATAATAATTTAATAATAATAATAATAATATTAATAGTATTATTTTTGTATATTGAAATAGAGAAAACAATATATGATGAGTTTGTTGAGCAAGCCACAACCCACAGAATACAAAAAGAAAGGATGCATTCCACATACTTATTCTTGTGGACTTGTGCTTTCCTACTCCTTAGGTCACATGTCAGTCAGTGCCATCTCACAGAGTGTTCCGACTAATCTCATATCTGCAACCCAGATTCCATTCTAGCTCTCTTTTCCTACTTCCTTAGCTCAGATCTCTTTGGACACATAACCCTGACATGGATTAGAAGCTAGGAAACGGGAACGCCACTTTTCTAGGATTTGTTTATCACATAAAGTGGAAAGTCTTTCTTTCATTACGCACGCGCGCGCACACACACACACACACACACACACACACACACACACACACACACACATCCACTTTACATCCTATCATAGTCCCCTTCTCTGAGGAGAGTCGGGGAACCTCCCCACCAACCCACCCCAGCACATCAAGTCACATCGGGACTGAGTGTATCCTCATCAAGAAAGTCTAAGACAGTAGCTCTCTTCCTTAGAAACCACCAGTAAACTCTGCTGCATGTTGTTCCTCTGAACGTGCGTGTTCCAGGGATCTCATCAGACAGAACCATACAATGTGTATCTTCCTTTCTGTGGCAGAAACCACTTTTTGTTATACTCTCCCACTAGGACCTATGGGTTTGCAACCGTAGTTACACAAACTGCTACCAGATCTTGCTCTTGTGGCTCATGGCATTCTCAGACTCAAATTCAGAGCCAAACAGACAAGGGGCTCTGTTTTGACAGCCTGTCAACATCTGTATCAGCTCATGATTCTCTAAACATTGAGTTCAGCTAAGAGAAATCTGACATATGTCTTTAGCCATAGGACATCTTCCTATGAATTGAGATCTTTCTATGAGATTTCATTATAGCCAGTAATATCGTTATAAGAAGTTCAAAGGGAACATTTTACATTTTTCTTTGATGTTTATAGAAAGTCTGAAAATCAGGAAGGTGATAGAAATGACCTTGTTAAGCACACATTTACTCTCCAGGGCTACGGCTTGCCTCCTCAGTAAGGAAACCAACGTAATTAATGATGGAATTAAAAAATTGCAGAATTTACAAGGTCTTAGGTCAAAAAGCTTGATTACCATTTTCATCTAGCCATTTGCTTGATATGCTTGTTATATTAGTTCATAACTAATGTCAATTTTTTAAAAAGGAAGTTGTGATTGAGTTTAAATGGCTTGGTTGTCTTTATGAAGACAGCCATATTGGCAATTTAGTCTAAATTTGTTCAGTTAAAAAAAATCTGTGTTTCCTGGTAAGTGAAGGCTTTCGTGGGACATGCCCCTTGGGCTAGTATGCAGATATAAGTGAGTATATACCATTTGAGTCTTTCTCTTTCGGGGTTAACTCACTCATTATGATCATTTCTAGCTCAATCCATTTGTCCACAAGTTTCAGGAATTTCTTGTTTTTAATAGCTGAGTAGTATTCCATAGTGTATATGTACCACAGTTTCTTTATCCATTCTTCTACTGAGGGACACTTAGGCTGTTTCCATGTTCTGGCTATTATGAATAAGGCTGCTATAAACATGGCTCTTGTTGTGTGCTGGAGCATCTTCTGGGTATATTCCAAGGAGTGGAATAGCTGGGAAACTGGGACAGAGGGGAGGACATCCCTGGGACTCTAGATGAGAGAAGCATGGAAGAATAGCAAAGTAGAAGGATCCAGAGAATCCTAGAAACCTACAAGTAGAACATTATGATAGGCAGATTTGGGCCCAGGGGTCCCACTCAAACTAAGGCACCAGCCAAGGACAATACAGGCGGTAAACTTTAAACCCCTACCCAGATCTAGCCAATGGGCAGAACATTCTCCACAGTTGAATGGAGAGTTGGGTATGACTTTCACATGTACTCTGGTGTCTCACATTTGACCATGTCCCCTGGAGGGGGAGACCTGGTGGCACTCAGAGGAAGGACAGCAGGTTACCAAGAAGAGACTTGATACCCTATGAGCATATACAGGAGGAGGAAATCCCCCTCAAGAACAGTCATGGGGGGGTGGAATAAGGGGAAAATGGGAGAGAGGGAAGAATGGGAGGATACAAGAGATGGGATAACCATTGAGATGCAACAAGAATAAATTAATAAAAAAGTTAAAAAAAAAGAACAAAAAAGAAAAAAATCTGTGGTTGACAGGAATCCATATTTTCTTCAAATTCTTTCTGTTTCATTGGAAAGAATATAGAAAGTGCCAAGTTAAATTTCGGAAGGCTTCACTAAGTCAGTCTTAGGAGAGATATTTCAATGAACCACTTGAATCATGCAGTTCAAGAGACAGGATTATATATGAAGCAAAATTTTAAGGAAAAAGCAACATAGTATTGATGAAGGTGGAAGGGAAAGGGAAGGCCTACCAGAGAGAATGGCTTTGAGAAGTCAGGTATTTTACCTCAAAGAAATTCAGATTGTTTCTAAATGGGGCCTGTAGATGGCACTGATGGCTCCAGTGAGGAAAGTAAACAAAAGGAAATGGTTCTACATAAGTTTACATTATTTTTTGTTCACTCAATTCATTAATTAGAAAGTAGAGAATGGGAGGAAATGGGATTATGGGTATATTGGTATTTTGAACCTTGGAATTTGAAGGTTGTTTGTATTAGATGAAACCAGATATAGATTCTTGCTAGCCCAGGCCTTTCTATTTTTTCCTTGTAATTGTCATTACAAGCTTACTTTGAAGTATGTTTTGCATTTTTTCCCAATGCCAAAGCAAATCAAGTCATAGTCATTACACATACATTATAGAAGTGGGGACTAAAGGGTACATTAGACCTGAAGAATTAAAAATCTACCCTGCCACATACCTAAGTGAGCCCTACATGTTTGTTCAATTTTATTAATTCATCTTGTTTTTGAGACAGAGTCCTATGCTGCTCAGGTTTGTCTCAAATTTACTATATAGTCAAGAATGACCTTGAGTGCCTGATTGTCCTGAGTGCTGTTATTACAGGTGTGCACCATGACCTCCTTCTTGTTCATGCTTTCAAATGGTTCAAAGACTAAATGTATTTGAAGCAAATATTGTATAGCAGTTCAAGCACATTAATGAGTAACAGTTAACCACATCCAATTAATTTGGCCATGATCAAATAGAAATTTATAGCTAGTATCTGGACTGGGGTTTGCTTCTACATTCTCAGTGTCAGCAATAAAAGTGCTGTGCTGACAGCTGCCTTTTAACTCTGTACTGTCAGGTATCTCCTGTCTCTTAAAAGAATCTTTGGCAGAACCCATAACTTTCCCCCATTGATGATCAAAGAACACCAGGAACACATTGGCAATCAAAAAACCACATGAAGGAGAGTGAATATTGAACATGGGAACTTGGCAATATATCAATCAGAAAGAAGTTCTCAGAATGAGCTTGTATTGGAATTGGGCCATGTCAGATGGTTTTTGGGAGAGTTTATGACTTTGGAGTTTAGGAAAGTGAAGCTTTTCATTGTACTGGACACTGTAACAAGGCAAGATTATTCAAGGAATGGGTGCTGCCTTAGTCTGTGTATGATGCTCTAAAGGACAGTGGACCATACAATTTATGATGAACGGAACTTATGTGCTCAGATTCTGGAGAGACTGGGGGCCATCTCTGGTAAGACTCTTTTTGCATCAGCCATAGCAGAAGGTAGAAGATCTCAAGTGTGAGAGCAAGAATCAAGGTGAGGTTGGCTGGTGTAATCAATTTTACAGTCAGCATTAGCCCACTCATGAAAATGGGGCCCCTGTCATCTGAAGCCATCCTATGAAGGCCCACTTAACACCTTTGCTTTCTTTCTTTTTTAAAAAATTTCATTTATTATAATTTATTCATATTACATCCTAAATGTTATCCTCTTGCTTGCATATTCCTGTGCTGCCCTCCCTCCGTCTTCCACCTTATTTCCCCTACCCTAGACCTCTGACAGAAGGGGACTTCCTTCACCACCTTGTGGACACATTATATCAGGTCTTATCTAGTTAGCCTGCTTCCCCTTCCTCTGTGTGCCACAGGACATCCCCACCAAGGGGAAGTAACTAAAATGGGGACACCAGAGTTCAAGTCAGAGGCAGTCCCAGAATTCCCCACAACCTTGAAGAATGAGCTGTCCATTGGCTGGATATGAACAGAGGGTCTAGGTTTATTGCATGCATTGTCTTAGATTGGTGCAACAGTTTGTGCAGGTCCCCCTGGGTCCTGATCCACCAGCCTTGATGGTCTTCTTGTGAAGCTCCTGAACCCTTTGTGTCCTTCCATTGCTCTATTCTTCCATACCACTCTCAGCGCTCTACCCAGAGTCCAGCAGTGAATCCCAGCTTCTGTCCTGATCCCCAGTTGGGTAGAATCTCTCAGAGGACATCTATGTTGGGCTAATATCTACTTATATGGGAGTGTATACAACGTGTGTCTTTCTGGGTCAGGGATACCACACTCAAGATGATCATTTCCAGTCCCATCCATTTGTCTGCACATTTCAAAATTTCCTTGTTTTTAATAGCTGAGTAGCATTCCATTGTGTGAATGTACTACAGTTTCTTTATTCATTCTTCGGTTGAAGAACATCTAGCTTGTTTCCAAATTCTGGCTATTATGAATAAGGCTGCTATGAACACAGTTGAGCAAATGTTCTTGTTGTATGATGGAGCATCTTTCAGGTATGACCCTGGAGTCATATAGCTGGGTCTTGAGGTAGAACTATTCCCAATTATCTGAGAAAGTGCCAGGTTGATTTCCAAAGGGGTTGTACAAGCTTGCACTACCACCAGCAAGGGAGGAGTGTTCCCTTTTTCCATATCCTCGCCAGCATGTGCTGTCACTCAAGCTTTTGATCTTACCCATTCTGGTTGGTATAAGATAGAATCTCAGAGTTGTTTTGATTTGCATTTCCCTGATGACTAAGGACATTGAGTATGTCCTTAAGTGTTTCTCAGCCATATGCAATTCTTATGTTGAGAATTCTCTTTTTAACTCTGTACCCCATTTTTTAATTGTGTTATTTGGTTTGGTGATATTTAATTTCTTGAGTTCTTTATGTATTTTGGATGTTAGTCCTTTGTTGGATGTAGGGTTGGTGAAAATCTTTTTCCAGTCTGTAGGCTGTCATTTTGTTCTGTTGACAGTGTCTTTTGACTTACAGAAGCTTTTCAGTTTTATGAGGTCTCATTTACTAATTGTTGGTCTTCAAGCTGAGATATTGGGGTTCTTTCAGGAAGTTGTCTCCTGGGCCACTGAACTCTAGGCTTTTCCCCACTTTTCTCTTTTAACAGATTTAGTATGTCTGATTTTTATGTTGAGGTCTTTAATCCACTTGAACTTTAGTTTTGTGCAGGGTGATAAATATTGATCTATTTGATTTTTTTACATGTAGATAACTACTTAGACCAGTACCATTTGCTGAAGATGGTATCTTTTTTTCCACTGTATAACCATACAGTAGCTTCTTTGTCAAAAATCAAGTGTCCATAGGTGTACGGATTTATTTCTGTGTCTTGAATTCAATTTCATTGATACACCAGCTTATTTCTATGCCAGAATCTTGTCACTTTAATTACTGTTGCTCTATAGTACAGGTTGAGATCAGGGATGGAGATTCCTCCAGAAGATCTTTTATTGTACAGGATTGTTTAGCTATTCTGGGTTTTTTGTTTTCTATATGAAGTTGAGAATTGATCTTTCTAGATCTATAAAGAATTGTGTAGGTATTTTGATTGGTATTGCATTGAATCTGTATATTGCTTTTGGTAAGATGGCCATTTTTACTATGTTGATCCTCCTGATCCATGAGCATGGGAGATCTTTCCATCTTCTGATATCTTCTTCAATTTCTTTCTTTAGAGACTTGAAGTTTTTTTCATACAAGTTTATCACTTGCTTATTTAGAGTTACACCAAGATATTATTTGTGGCTATTATGAATGGTAGAGTTTCTCTAATTTCTTTCTCAGCCTGTTTGTTATTTGTATATAGGAGAGCTACTGATTTTTTAAACTAATATTGTATCCAGCCACTTTGCTGAAAATATTTATCAGCTATAAAAAATCTTTGGTGGAATTTTGAAGGTTATTTATGTATACTACCATATTATCTGAAAAATAGCAATGCTTTGACTTCTTCCTTTCTGATATGGATCCCCTTGATCTCCTTTTGTTTTCTTATAGCTCTAACTAGAACTTTAAGTACTATATTGAAAGGATATGGAGAGAGTGGGCAACCTTGTCTAGTCCCTGATTTTAGTGGAATTTCTTTGAGTTTCTCTTCACTTAGTTTGATATTGGCTATCAGCTTGCTGAATATAGCCTTTATTATGTTTAGATATATTAATTGTATCCCTGATTTCTCCAAGACTTTAAGCATGAACGGGTGATGGATTTTGTCAAATGCTTTTTTTGGCACCTAAGGTGATGATCATGTGGGTTTTTTCTTTCACTTTGTGTATATGATGGATTACATTGATTGATTTTCATATATTGACACACCCCTGCATGCCTGGGATGAAGCCTACTTGTTCATGGTGAATATTTTTGATGTGTTCTTGGATTCAGTTTGTGAGCATTTTATTAATTACTTTTGCATTAACGTTCATAAGAAAAATTCGTCTGAAATTCAAATTTTTTCTTGGGCCTTTGGAAGATTGAGGTATCAAGGTGACTGTGGCCTCATAGAATTAATTTGGCAATGTTCCTTCCGTCTCTATTTTGTTGAGTAGTTTGAAGAGAATTGGTACTATCTCTTCTTTGAAGGTCTGGTAGAATTCAGAGATGAAACTATCTGGCCCTGATTTTTTTTTGGTCATTGTTGTTGTTTGTTCGTTTGGGAGACTTTTAGCGACTGCTTCTATTTCCTCAGGACAAATAGAACTATATAATTTGTGTACCTGATTCTGATTCAACTTTGGCAAGTGGAATCTATCAAGAAAAATTTCAACTTCTTTAGGTTTTCTTTTTTTTCTTTTTTTCTTTTTTTCTTTTTTTTTTTTTAGGGGTTAAAATTTTTTTTTTTTTATTATTAATTTATTCTTGTTACATCTCAATGTTTATCCCATCCCTTGTATCCTCCCATTCCTCCCCCCCCCCCAATTTTCCCATTATTCCCCTCCCCTATGACTGTTCCTGAGGGGGATTACATCCCCCTATATATTCTCATAGGGTATCAAGTCTCTTCTTGGCTACTTGCTGTCCTTCCTCTGAGTGCCACCAGGTCTCCCCCTCCAGGGGACATGGTCAAATGTGAGGCACCAGAGTACCTGAGAAAGTCGTATCACACTCTCCAGGTTTTCAAACTTTGTTGTGTATAGACTTTTGAAGTAAGACCTAATGATTCTTTGGATTTCTTCAGTGTCTATTGCTATGTCTCCATTTTCATTTCTGATTTTGTTGATTTGGATAATGTCTCTCTGGCTTTTAGGTAGTTTGTCTATTGTGTCGATTTTCTCAAAGAACCAGCTTTTGATTTTGTTGATTCTTTGAACTGTTCTATATGTTTCTAATTTCTTTATTTCAGCCCTGAGTTTTACTATTTCCATCTGTATACTCCTCCTGGATGTTTCTACTTCTTTTTTTTATAGGTCTTCCAAATGTGTCATTAAGTTTCCAATCTCTTTATGAAGGCACTTAGTGCTATGACCTTTCCTCTTAGCAGTGTTTTCATTGTGTCACATAAATTTGGGTATGCTGTACTTTCATTTTCATTGAATTTTAGCAAGTCTCTAACTTCTTTCTTTATTTCTTCCCTGACCCAGTGTCATTAGGTAGAGAGTTGTTCAGTTTCCATGTATGTGTAGGCTTTTTGTTATTTCTGCTGTTGTTGAGGTCCAGCTTTAGTCCATGGTGGTCTGACAGAAAACAAGGCATTATTTCAATCTTCTTGTATCTGTTGGGGATTGCCTTGTGACCTAATATATGGTTAGTTTTGTAGAAGGTTCTTTGAGGTACTGAGAAGAAGGTATAATCTTTTGTGTTTGGGTGAAAAGTTCTGTAGATATCTGTTAGGTCCATTTAATTCATGACACCTGTTAGTGTCATTATTTTTCAGTTCAGCTTGTGTTTTGTCGATCTCTCTTTTCATGAAAGGGGGTGTTGAAGTCTCTCACTATTTATGTGTGGGGACTGATATGCCATTTAAGATTTGTTAATTTTTCTTTTACAAACGTGGTTGTCCTTATATTTGGGGCATATCATATTTTTCAGAATATAAGACACACTTTCTCTGACAAAAGTGGGGGGAATATTAGGGTGTGCCTTATGGTCCAATTGCTGTCCATTGGGCATCAACAAAGAGGTCATTTACCTATGTCTTCAGTGTGCTAGCCGAGGAATGTGTACAGGGTTCAGTGTTTCTGAGGGAACAGGAAGAGGCCTGGGTGGTATCATCAAAATCTCTTCTTACACAGAGCTTGTTCTGCCCCCTCCCCCACCTACCCCACCATTGTGCTCCTCTGAGCTGAATGCTGAACTTAGCTTGCTGGGCAAGTAGGTGCATGTTAGCTTGCTGCAGGGAGTGGGACAGGGGGAGTGCAGTAAAATGTGTCACAAAAAGGAAGCTCATGTGTCCCTCCTTGACTCCAGTGGGGCCACATTGCTATGCAGAAACTACTTTTCAATAAAGTTGTTTCTACTTTTAAATGTTTTATTTTATTTATTATTATGGTGTGTGTGTGTGTGTGTGTGTGTGTGTGTGTGTGTGTGTGTGTGTGTGTGTGTGTGTGACATGAGTGGAGAGCATGCATGCCATGGCACAACTTTGTAGGTATAAGAGAACTTATAGAGTCAAGTTCCTCCTTCAATCTTTATGTGTTTTTAACCTTCTGAGCTATCTTGTTGGCCTCTAGAAGTTTTTAATTACAAAATATTCTTTACTTGTTCAAAGTAATTTTAGAACTTAGACTCTTAATATCTTTTTAAAGTATATCATTTTTCTTACAGTGACTAAGTTAAGAATTCGCTGACTAAGCAGAGGTATTGAACTAGCATTCATGAAGAAATAGATGAGGGAATCTAGGAATAAATGATGCATATAGAAAAAACCACTAGAAAAAATATAACAAGAGTTTCTTCTCTGTAGAAGTAGAGACTCCCAATACAACAAGCACCAGAACAGAACTACAAAGGAGCGAAAACAGCCAGCAAAGAGAAGAAATGAACTATCTCCCTTAGCACCCACTGTCAAGCAACTTTGGCAGCATCTCCTTGACTTATTGGTCAATGAAGAACATTCAGTATGTTCAGGAAATGGTGTCTTTTATGCACTTATGTTTTCTGAAGTACCAAAAGCACTATTGGTATTTAGCTTGTTAGCTGACAATAACGAGTCAAAAACTTCAAAAATAGTATTCACTTTGGCACTTGGAATTAAACCATCCACCATTCTGGGTCAGTAAGGTAGCTGAATATAGGGTGCAGACTGTAAGATGTAAGAAGATGAGCCATGAATTGCATATGGAACACTCTATTTAATGAGAAGACTGATATGAAATGAAATTTCATAGTTCATTGGTTACTTCCCAGAAATAACTTAAATTTAAATTACAGCAAACATGCCTCCAAAAATAGGGTTTTAATCCAAAAAGTTAGCTAAGTAGATTATTGAGCAATACAAGAATACTTTATATTTGGAAATTTGGATTCAATCAGAGCCCTTTGTGTAGGGGGGGGATATGAGCAAAGGAATGTGTTCATTTTTGTGTATCCCAGGTCCAAGGCTGGGAACATGGTCCTTCCCAAGTCAACAGACTCACAGTTTTAGGTGTTTAGTTTTTGTTTGTTTGTTTGTTTGGTTGATTGTTCTTTTTGGTTTTTTTGTTTGTTTGTTTGTTTGGTTTTTGGTTTTTTGAGACAGGGTTTCTCTGTGTGGTCCTGGCTGTCCTGGACTCCCTTTGTAGGCCAGGCTGGCCTCAAAGTCACATCAAGCCGCCTGCCTCTGCCTCCCAAGTGCTGGGATTAAAGGCATGTGCCCCCACGCCTGGCACAGATCTTTAGTCTTTATGTAGTGAATAATCAAGTGCAGTAGCAAACAGAAAAAATGTCCCCCTACGTTTAAATGTTACTTGAAATTAAGAATTGGTTAGTTTATCAGTGAACTACATGTGATCTAGAGGCAACTGGACTTGACTTTTTGTCTATATAATAACCACACTTAGCTGTGCAATCTAGAGAAATCTCTTAACTTGTGTACAACTCAAACTTCAAATCCATTCAGAACAATTCCATTATTTAAAACAGTATTATTGTGGGATATAATTATAACCATATCTAGAAGACAAAAAGCACATTCTTCAGTGTATGGTAAGGACACAATAAACACCAGCTACCCAATAAACCAGCAAATACTTAGCTTCTTTATATTCTGGTAATGTAATAGAGTGTGGCTTATATATATAAGCAAACTTTTGAACGCTATAATTCTAGTTTTCAGCTCACAATAAATCCTTAAAGTATACTTTAATTTGGTACGGTTAAACTTGCACTAGGTATCAGGAAGGTGAATATCAAAAACTATGTGATACTATGCCATATAAGGATGTTAAGATAGCTTAAATAAAAGATAAGTGATGCAGAGACCTTAGAACAACCCACACATACTCCATGGAAATGGAAATTGTGCAACTGCTTTGGAAAATAGTTCATCAGTACTGCACAAGGTTGAGTGCAACATTATCACATAATGTAAAAGTTCTATGCATAGATTTATATGCAAGACAAGAGAGAACACATAGGTATACATTCAGACTTAAACACAAATGCCCACAACAGCATTATTTACAATTTCTCAAATGTGGATACAACTCGTTTCCACTAATAGTGGATTCAGAAAAACAGGTCAACAAGTGCTCCTATACAACAGAATATTCTCCAGTAATGAAACAGAAAAAATGTACAACGCAAATGATACTAAAAACCTGCAAATACAAGGAGCTACTCCACATATCGAATAATTCCATTTATATTAAATTTTCTGAATAGGCCAATGAGCAGCGATAGGAAATAGATTAATGTTTGCCTAGAGCTGTGGGGTTGAGGTGGGAACGATGAGGGGTGACCGCTAATAAGCAAGATGTTTCTTACTGGAATGATGGAAATGCTCTGAAACGGTGATTACTATATGATTCTGTGAGCTAGTAAGAAGAAAACACTATTCAATCAAATGTTGAAAATAGCAGCAAAATTGGTAATATCATGAATTTTCATTAGGCATGAATATATAGTGAATAGCCCTAGTACTATCTCTGTTGTAAGTTGTTGCTGATACCAGGAATTAGAGGATATTTAATGAATACTACAGCAGTTTCTTTCAATGCAAGTAGCCCTGTTTTTGTTACTGTGTTAAGTATATCCAAATACCAAGCCCATTAGGGGTAATTAGCATCTTTTTAGGGATTGACATATTTGTTATTCTATAAAATTTATTTGTTTCTAGGAAGCAAAATAAAACGAAGTTTCTTTGAGCTTTCAAATTTCTCATAGGTATTGTGAGACTTCATTCATTCATCCTCTGACACCACAGAGGCTACCATTTCAGCTGGTATGCACCTTGGCTTTAGAAGTATGGAGGCAATGATTTTTGTTTTTTGTTTGTTTGTTTGTTTCTACAGCTTATCAGGTGATTAAATATACTTCTGAGATGGCCAATCACTTTTGCATGAAAAAACTGTGGTCAAGTGGACAGACAGCATTATCTCTTATTTTATACATGGGAATAAGAAACATAAAACCACCTCTGTATATGTTGTAAGGGTTATGTCTAAGATCTTCAGCAACATAACAATCTCCAAATGCTTAAGGACCTTATATAAAGTGCTATAAGATTTTCCCAGGACCTATAACTATTCTCTAGTATATTTTAAATCAACTTTGTACCTAGTCCATCTATGGAGTTAAAACTTGAACATTCTAAAATACTGTGCCTATGGCCTGTCTACTTCCTCTAAAAATTACTTTCTTCTTTGCCAGGATTGTTTTTGAACTTTAGTATTAGTTCATTTTAACAAGTCACAGCTATGTAACATCCTGTAGGACTTTAAGCAAATGTAGCAAATTCTCATGCTAATTAAAGGAGGAAGAAGCAATTTATATTAGTTCTGTGCAGTCAGCTTTTTGATATTTTAACTCAGAGACATGCATAAGAGCATGGATCTTGGCTCCCCAAACCCTAACCTGGACTTTGCTTGAGTGAAAAAGTGCACCTCAGTATCCATGAAAAGTGCTCATGAATTAAGTTTTATGTTATAGACCTTAGACTATCTTGGATACATTTATAAAAATAATTTAATCATTTATTTCTAGTAGATTATTTATATGCACATATAGTCTTGCCTCCATGCCTATCATTCTTGTCTTTTATTCTTGACAAAATGACTGATTAGATGGGTTTCCATTTCTATACCTTTCATTTATCTTCAACGTCTCTCATAAATGTTGAATTAAGCAGGTTTTATGGGACTTATCATAAATTGTAGTTTTCATTGAAACTGACTGTGACAGAGTAGGTTTCTATACTTTCAGCTTCAACATCAGTGACTCAGAATTTCTGGGCATTAAGTAGGAAGGTTTTCATACTATGAAAATCATGTATCAGTCCTACAAGTAAAACTATTTGTGTGTGTTTTCCCATATGCTTCTCAAATTCATTAGAACTTAGAAAACCAAGGGAACTACCAGAAACCAAATCATTACTTATAAATATGAACTAGGAAGGATAAATAATTTTCCTGCTATAGAAATAAGACTATATTTCTTTTCAAAATATATTTTTCAAAAGGTATTTCTAAATGACTTTTAATGCAGATTTTAATAAGCTATATAATTTCCTTCCTTCTACTTTCTTCGGGCTCAAGTACCCAAGCTCACTTTGCTTTCTCTTTCAAATTTATGGCATCTTTATTTATTAATTATATATATATATAAAATTGTTGATGTGTGTTGAGATAAATGTGTAAATATATATTCATAAATATGTAAATGCAACCTGTTTATCAATATGGCTGCTAAAGATATTTTTAGCAGTAAACATCTGTTGGGCACACATCATAGGTCAGCTAGTTCATTTTTGTTATTTTGTACTTAGAATGAATATAGCGGCTAAGTGCTAATCACTGATAGTATTTAGATAAAGTTAGGTTGAATAACTTTCCAGTATCAAATAAGGCACAGAATATAAATACAACTGAAAGAACTATTAGAGTTTTTATATGGCAGAAGTACTAGAAGGGATTGTGTGCTAGAAGTTTGGTCTCCACTGTGGCTATGTTGGGAAGTGGTGGAAAGGTCGTGAGTTGCAAATCTCTATTAGATAAAAAAGAGAGATAGCCAAAACATATTGAAGGATGGAAAGCTTCCTTAACAAATGATGATGGAGACATTGGATATTCATATGTAGACAACTCAAAGTAGATCTCTGTCACTCACTTTTTTTCCTGCCAGTATAAAAGTCAATTTAAAATAGATCAAATACTTTTATATAACATTTGAAACTTTGAAGCTATCAGGGGAAAATGTAATGAAAACACTCAACAGCTCTCTGAATAGGACTCAGAAAATAATAGCAAGAACTAATGAATTTAAAAGATCAGACATGAGACTAAATAGAGAGCTCTTAAAAGACACAAGTGGATAAAAAATATGTAAGAAAATGTCCAATATCTCTCTCCATCAGGTAATGCAAATTAAAACTTGGGCAGAGAAACCAGGTTCAGTTCTCAGCACCCATATGTTGGATTATGTCCAACCATAACTTCATTTCCAGAGGATTTGATGCACTCTTTGAAGTTCTACAGGCATTAGACATGAATGTGATACATACGTATACATGCAGAATACTCTTACTCATAAGATAAATAAATCTAACAAAACAAAAATAAAGAGCTACTTTGATATCATCCTGTCCCAATCAAAAGCACTAAGATTAAAAAAATAAATGTGACAAATGCTAACGTGGATATGTGGGTTGGGAAACACTGTTCATGGCCATAGGAGTGCAAACGTCTATAGCCACTCTCAAAATCAGTGTAGAGGTTCTTCAAAAAGCCATAAATAATCCACCATAAGCTTCATACATAGTATTTTTGTGAATTTATTCAAAGGACTCTATATACCACTACAGATATAATTACTGCTCTATATTCATGCTCTATTCACAATAGCCAGGAAATAGAAGCAAACTAGGTATCTTTCAACTCATGAATAAATAATAAAAATGTGATATATTTATAAAACAGAATATTAATCAACTTTAAGAAGAATAACATTCATATGTAAATGGATGGTGCTAGAAACAATTATACTAAGATGAAAGATCCAGAAATGCCAAAAACCCCTGCAAATTTCATCTTATATATGGATCTTAGTTTTGAATCTTTGGATATGTGTGCTTTATTTGAAATACTGACAGATGCTAGGAAACTAGTAAGTGGCCATGGGGGAGGAAGAATCCTACAAGGTATAGGAGACATAATACAGTGACAGAAAAAGGAAACAAAAACATTGGAATAGGAAGGATTAAATGGAGTAGGGATAAGAGGACCTATAAGAGAAGAGATTGTAGAAAGGGATTAATTAACACTAAAGACCTTTTGAAAAAGTCACATAGAAACCTACTGCTGTAGAAGCTTTCTAACGTATACACATATAACAAAAGTTTAGATATAGTTCACCTACAATGTTGGGCAATATCTCAGCTAGACACCTAACAGATATAAACTCTAGTATCATGAATTGTTATCCCATTTTGAGCCGTTGGCCAGTGGGGTTTCATAGACACCCGAACTTATAGATTATTGCCATTGATCTTAGTTACGTTCTGGAACTTGAAGGTAAGACCCTAATGCTGACGACATCACATACTTGAATCATAAAACATGGAGAAATCAAACAGATATTGATCTGGGAGCTTCATTTCTACTGGCAGGATTTTATAGTGCTGAAAGATGTTAGGTATACCACCAGAAGAGAAAAGTAATTATCAATCGTATGTGGCTGTAAACTCTATAAGATACAATAATGAACAACCTGGTAGACATGTCCATCAGTGTAATAGTGGCAGGAACATTGTTGGGGTGACCAACCACTTTGTGGTTCTATTTAAGTTCTACTCCACAAAATGACATTGATACCTGGCAGTATTACTTGTCCAGTTATCACTAGACAGGGTGTAGGCACAATGGGAGAACTTATTACTCTGCTAAATGAACACAATATTAAAATGGTTTTTATTGACTTATTGCTCTACCCATAGATTAATATACTTCTCAACCATCATCCAAGAAATTTCTTTTTGTAGTAGATGGCATTTTTTCACAGTTATACACACCTGGTGAGCATTTGAGGACAAGAGATTACTGTGTTCCCAGCACTAAATAGTACATCTATAATATACTTCTCCTCCCACAGGCCTCAAGGATCGTCATGAAAAAAAAAAAAAAAAAAAAAAAAAAAAGGGAAGATTCTAAGAACCAGAGGTGGTGGCTACCTACAGGGAAACCTTGTTTTCCAGACAAAAACAGGATAATTGAACATATGAACTCATTGTGATGTGACAACATACATAAAAATCTGCTCAAATTTAAGACAAAAAACAAAACAAAACAAAACAAAACACCAGAATGAAGATAGGAAGGTTGACAAAGTCCCACTCCTAGATGAGGAGCTGTTGGCATTTGACAGCTCCTGGAAGAGAAAAAGTCAGTTTCCTGTAAGGTTGACTACATTCCAGGGCAAGGCTCTGCTTCTAAGAGTCTATGGCCAAACACAAGCTTGACTTGATAACTAAGAAAAAAATGGGAAGGGCATAAAGTGGAATGATGGGGGTGGGGACAGATCTCAGAAGATTGGGGAGTATGATCAAATACATTGTATGATCTTCTCAAAGAATAAAAAGATTGAAATAAGAATTGATAAATGAAAAAAAATTGATAAATGGATTAAATGCTATGTATTTGAGAGGGAGTAGGTGGGGCTATGGGAGGGGTTTGAAGGAAGAAAAGGAAGAGAGAGATAGTGTAAGTATAAATATTTTTGAGTCAAAAATTTAAGAGAAGCTCCATAGAGAAAAGAAACTGAGTGAGGAGACAGCCTACAGAATGAGGAGACTGACCACTACACTCAGACAAAGGCTCAATATGTAGAATATAGAGAGAATTTTAAAAAATCATCTTATTGCTAAATGAATAAATGAACTAGCTACAAAGTTCTCTAAATAAAAAACAATGCAAATAAAAATGGAAAAAAATGTGTTCAACGACTTAATCCTTAAGGGAAAATGCAAATTAAAGCCACGTTGAGATTCCATCTAAAATTGATCAGTATGGATAGCATAAAAAACACAAATAACAAGCCAGGCATGGTGGTGCATGCTTTAACCCCAGCACTCAGGAGCAAAAGCAGGCCGATCTTGGTGAGTTTGAGGCTACCTGGTCTACAAAGAGAGTCTAGGTGAGACAGGGCTGTGACACAGAGAAAACCTTACCACACTGTTGGTAAGAATACAAGTTTACCTATTATGGGAGTCTGCATGGATATTCACACAACCCCTAAAAATAGAGCTGCCATATGACTCCTGTGTATAACTAAAGGAAGTTTAGAGATATCTGTGTACCATAGTCATGAAACACTGTTCATGGCAGTCAAGTCACAGAATCAGTCCAATTACCTATCCAAGGGCTAATGGAGAAATAAAACGAATCATGATTAGAGTGTGAAGTATTACTGAATCTTCCAGCAGAGAAATGGGACCAGGGACGATGATGTTTAGTAAAATAAGTCACTCAGAAAGAAATATCACATATTTCACAGACATGATTGAGATCTTAAAGAGACATGAAATTAGAAGGGAGACTAATTAGGAAGAGGGAAGGGACTAAGTGAGGCGATAACAGAGATAACAGAGTGTAATATTAAAATATTAAGATACCATGTGCTTATTATATCATGAGGAAGCCCAATATTTTGTGTAATGCAGAATGGAAATGCGATGTGGGAATGCAATGCAAGTGGGAAACTTCATGTCTATCCATTGGATAAGAAAATCATTTGTAGAATATGCAGAGAATTTTAAAAATTGAAGATAAGAAGAAATTCAGTTACTAAGTAAGTGAATTAACTAAATATAAGGTCTTCAAAAGAAGTACAATAACCAATTAAGTCATAAAAAAAAAAAACCATTCAATGTCTTTAGCCATTAGGGGCATAAAATGTACAAAAAGAGAAAGTGATCAGATAATAAATCAATTAACATTATGTATACACATACGCATAATATTAATGTGTACCATATGCATAAGCATACATGTGCCCACACACGTTACTATAACACTGTATTTGACTGTGAAAAATCAAGAGACAGACTTAGCATCTATATTTCTCAATCCTAACATGGGCTTTACCACCCCAAACTTTCTGCATTTCTTATTGAGAGTGAGACGTGGCATCAAGCAATGCAGAGGGAAAAGAACATCAAGGATGTCTCTAAAGGGTAGGAGACAGCTCGTCATCATGCTGTATATGGGTAACTGAGCCTTGGGCCTGGACATAACACACGTGGCTGTGGTTCTCTTAATCCCTCATGCTCACTGACTACTACAATCTGTATGTAGGGAACTGAGTATTTTCCAGGTATTTTAAGGATTCATGACTTTCAGAGCAGCCCCACAATAAGACACGAAAGCTGTCATTGCAAAGAAAGTTATTGCCATCACCTTTATATCTGTGTCTTTGAATGGTATGCAACAACACTACATTTGCCCTCATTTTTCAGGGTAGGAAGCCAAGTATGCTACCTTTCACATGGCAGGTAGAGCATCATGTGCCCCATTCCAGGATTTAACCTGTTGATTATAGCACCACACCAGCATTCAATGTGGAGCACCAGTAAGAATATTACCCAGAGGCCTTTAGCAACGAGGAAGCTTTGAAAGCATGGTCCTTTCCAGGATTCAAGGATGCTGAGCATGCACTGGCAAACACATTCTGGAAACTCTTAACAGAACTGCTGAAAATGTTCTGTTCCCTGCTCCATTATTTTCTGTGGCTGACAGCTGGGGTCCTCATTATGGGATTAATACTTCACTGAGCCTGGCAAAGTGCTGCTCCCCTGCAGGATGGAAGCCATTTAGAGCTTTGCCATTATGCACACAGAATGTAGCTAGCTATTTCTCCATCTTCTTTTTCTTATCTAATCAGCAGTGAACAATTGCCCAACAGAGATCTGGTCTTATCTATGTGGTAAGGCATGCCAGACCTTACCAGTGCCATGCAAAGTTAGATTACACTAGTGAGGAAAAAGAAATGTATAGTCCTCCAAGTGACAAGAGGGAAGAAGTGCCCTATGGGCATCTGTGGGTAATGTGGTTCTTCTTATGTGTCTTCAAAAAGCAGAATTATCCATTCCCTATGCTGGCAGACTCTCTAGGATCCTGAAAGCATGACTCCTCTTTCCCTTAGTACCAAAATAATACAGTATTTTTATAAAAATAGTGAAGTTTTTATTAGGAGCAGATGAAAGGTCTAATTTATTTAGTTTTCTTAGTAGATGACTTCATAAATAACCTAATTACATGGCTTGAGAAGGACGAAGAAGGTGATGGCTACATTCCAGCAGACAGAAGTCAGGGTAACACTGGCTATGACCACTGTCTTAGAAGTCACAGGCTTGTTCTATCAGCAAGGAATTAAAGGTCTACTCTTTAAGCTTTACTTATTTTGTTTTTAATAAATATACCATACTTGTAGCCATTTATTGACATTTTGATGTATGTATGATTATCAAGTTAGAATATTTAGCAAATACATCCCTTAGTGCACATGTTACTTTGTGGTAACAATTCTAAATCTAGTCTCTTAGCTTTTACAAAATATTCAATACCAAGAAGTAGGGTGGACTTAAAACTTTCCTAATGCTGAGACCCTTTAATACAGTTTCTCATGCTATGCTGACCCCACAACCATAAATTTTTTTGTTGCAACATACTTCATAACTGTAATTTTGCTTCTATTATGAACTGTAATGTAAACATCTGTGTTTTCTGGTGGTCTTAGGTGACTCCTGTGAAAGGGTCATTTGATCCCCACAGGGTTCGTGAGCCACTGGTTGAGAACCACTGGCTTAAAGGGGGTGAGGGGTAGGGCTAGCAAGAGGGGCCAGGGTCTTGGTAGTCACTGGGGGAATAAGAATGGATTTGAGAAAGATTAGAGGAAGAAAAAAACCAGGCTTTAAGTGACGGGTAGTGATGGGTATATAGCATTGTAGACAAGGAGAGCTGTGAAGGCTGAATGTAGAGTGACAAGGTGCATTCGTGTAGAAGATTTTAGTGTTAATCAGCGTTTTTTGGAAGATTAAGCTAAAAGGTTTCTAAGCTGTAGGATTGAAATGGTATCCTAACATGCTCATCCCAGGGTGTACAGGATGGAAGTTTCAACAGCCTCAATGACAGTATCTAGTATCTAGTATCAGAGTTCTTGATGATTCCCAACTCCTGGGCTCCATACCTATGTGACCCTGGGTACGTCTGAGCCTCAGTTTCCCCAGTCTATATTTTTAAAGGTAACATTAATTATTACTGTATTGGATTGAGAGTGTGGCATAGTTAAGGCTGTTAAAGTACCTGTTAGACACTCTTCACGGCACAGTAGTGTGCTTAAGATGAGCTTGTTCTATGTTCCTGTTTTATAACATCAGTGCTTTGAGAAGATGGTGGTTAAATAAAACAGAGGTATGTATCAAGATGGGATGAAGCATTTTTGTCAAAGTAAGCCAGAAGGATGTGATGTTCGGTGTCAAATTTTGTTCTATAAATTGCTCTTTCTTCTTTGAAAAAAAAAAAAAAAAAAAAAAAAAAAAAAAGAAAGAAACACCAGCTACGAATCAGATATGGTACAACAATTTAAGCTTCAGGATATAAAACATCACTCTCCCACACTTGACCTTTCTTTGTAAAGAAAAAAAAAATTTAAAAAAAAAAGCTATAGAAGAACAATAAAGAAATGCAGTTTCTTCATCACCGTGGCACAATGAACAATGCAAGTTGAACAGAGGGTATCTGTCAGGTTCAGCCTTATATAGAGTTTGTCAGCATCATCTCTTTGGGGGAATAAGGTCCTGTTGTAAGCTGGGTGATAATTACTTCTTCAGTGACATCTTTTGTGTCTTACTGAGGGGCTGCTATAAAAGTCACCATCTCTCAAAATGCCAGAAAAATGCTCAGCTTTCTGCATAAATATTGGAGTGGTTAGTGAGCAGGAAGGATGAAGAGAAACACAGGTATTGGGTGGTGGAGGAGCATGCCTTTAATCTCAGCACTCAGGAGGCAGAGGCAGGCACATCTTTGTGAGTTTCAGGACAGCCTGATCTACAGGATGAATTCCAGGACAGCCAATGGTATACAGAGACACCCTGTCTCAAAAAGCAAGAGGGAGCAGAGGGAGGGAGGGAGGGAGGGAGGGAGGGAGGGAGGGAGGGAGAGAGAGAGAGAGAGAGAGAGAGAGAGAGAGAGAGAGAGAGAGAGAGAGAGAGAGAGAGAGAAACCATAAGCTATGTATGTTATGTCCAAGCCCAAAACTCAGTTACCCAATCATAGCAAGATAACGAGCTGGCTCCTAGCCTTTAGGAATACTCTTAATTTTCCCCTCTGTATTTCTTGATGCTATTTCTCCCTTTCAATAAAACCAATTTACAAAATTCAATCTGCAAATGTCAAGGCTGTTTCCCATTAATAAATGGCAGGAGGTGCTCCTCTGAAAGTTGTCAGTTTAAAATGGTGAAATGCAGTGGCCTAGGGAAGGAATGCTTCCAGTGGGGCTGCATGGCATGAAATGAGGGCTACCAAACAGATTTCTTCTTAGTTAAAAAGGAACTTGATTTGATGACTGAAATTGATCATTAAGAGAGTTTCTGTTTGATGGGACATCAGAATTTGGAGTTATCCCCAATCCTCTGGCTCTATCAGTGATTTAAATCACTCTAGATTGTGATGTGGCATGAATATAAACTGCCACTTAGACATTATAGAAAATGGGAGAAGGTAGCAGTATGTTTTCTTTTTACTTAACTGCCAGGCTGAAGTCCAACTTTTGGTACTATAAGTGACTGCCACACACCAGAAAATTTATAAGGAAGAAAGGTGTATGTGGCTCCTGGGTCTGGGAACTCTTATGCCCATGTCCAAGAATGTGGTCCTAGCATCTGCTTGACAGGGAGTAAGGGTTTCATTACTGAATCATAGCATGAGACAGGGTGTTATAGAATGCGACAGAGAGAGACAGCACTGCTCTGCTCTCTTGCTATAAAGCTACCAATGTCATTATATGGCTCCCACTTTGTGGCCTCTTTTAATCCTAACTACCTCCCAGAGACTCCACTCCCAAATAGTGTCAGCACATAATAGAGATGATTGAGTTTCCAATATATAATCTCTAGTGTTCACATTTAAAGCATACTAATGAACAAAGTATAGTTTATAGGCCACCATTGGCATAACACAATGGGTCTGTGCAGGCAATGCTGCCCTGCCTCTGTCCCTCTACTTAACCTCTGCCCCTTTACCTTAACAGCTGTTGTTACAGGAAAACTCTTGGTAAAATGTATGCAGTGTTGAGGATTTTTATGGACTTAAACAGAACACAACAGAGGCCCAGCTAGTCTGGGTATGTATGTAGCTTGAAGAACATCATGGGGAAAATAAAAATAATACTGGAGAAGTAAAGCCACAGAAAACTCCCAGGGGAAGGTTTAAAATTCAGGATGACAGCCTTATTTAACCTGGAGTTGCCAGGGCATGGAGAAGAGCTGACCAGATTTGGCAAGGTGAGTATGTGAGTGTCCATATACAGGGTCTCTGGGGAGGCCACAAGCCAGCTCCAGCAGGTTGTTGCTCTACAGGGACTTACGCCCTCTTCATTTTAAAAGAAGAAAGAAATGCTTCCTCTCATGTGACAAACAAACAAACAAGCAAAACAAAACAAAAAACCCTCCTGATTTTTGAGAGTGCTGCTGGAGCTTGAAGCCAGAGCCTTCTGGGTATTAGGTAAGCACCATGACACCAACTCCCAGCCATGAAAGCCCATGTTCTCTATAGCAGCAATCTGACACAAGTTTCTCACAGATCAGTGGCTTGGTTGAACATGCTGCACCCATATGTGTGGACAGGCTTTGGAAACCTCTGCTGCGGAAGGTTGGTGCTGGCAGGGAAACGTTTACATCTAGCGTGTGGGAGCATGGTGTGTAGTTTCAGGGTGGAGTTTTGGATGGGGGGTGTGTATCCAAGATACATGGGCGAGTCACAGTAATTAACAATCATTGGCTCTTCCGTAAGTCTTCTTCTAAGAAGGCAATCCGTTGATTTAGGCTGCCTGGTGGATGCTAATGGAGTCTGAGTAGAGCTGTTTCATAAGAGCCGTACTTTGAGAGGATCCTTCCTATTTTTTCCATTCTCATATCCATCTATTACCCCATCATTAAATCAATGCAAAACAATTATTTGCAAGCTATTGATCTTCATAAATGGGAAAACACTAGTTAATCTTGAATATTTTGACAATACCTTTGATTTACATCTGGAAGGAAGAAGGGAAAATGTGAAAAATGGCAACAGTTACCAAGAGTTGATTATAGAGGCAGAGGGGGGTCCATAGTTTTAGGTGCTGGTTTTCAACATCTTTCCACAGTCAATTGTTTTAAGTTCTCAGTTCATTCATATATATCGCCTCTATCTTCACATGAGAAATTAATTTGTGTCAAGGAAGTCTTTTTGGAAAAGGACAGTAAAGGACAGTAAGAAGCCAGTGTCCTTCTCACAGTGATGGAAACAAAACTAGGCTGGTCAGCTTATTTTTCCTAACAACTGGGAAATGTCAGCTGGAGTATGGACTTGAGGCCGGGAGACAGACAGGTTCCACAGAGTATGAACAGCCAAGAGGCAGGTGGTCTGAGAGGACCCTTACGATGCTCTGGGTGCTTTTTTGTTTTTGTTTTTGTTTTGGTTTTTCGAGACAGGGTTTCTCTGTGTAGCCTTGGCCATCCTGGACTCACTTTGTAGACCAGGCTGGCCTCGAACTCACAGCGATCCGCCTGCCTCTGCCTCCCGAGTGCTGGGATTAAAGGCGTGCGCCACCACGCCCGACTCCTGGGTGCTTTTTTTTGATCTCTTGATGTTCCTAGGACATGTAGAGGAACATAAGAAAGTAAAAACTCCTATTTCAAAATGGTAAGCAGCCAACAGAAAGGACACACATACTCCCTTTCGTGTTTCTTATAACTTTAGAGTTTCGATTATTCAGTGCTGTGATTAGGAAAACTGACTGTTAAATGATTGCAAAGCGGCTCCAGAAACTTAACTACTGTTAAACACTCACTTGGAAAATTGAGATATTCTCAAGCAAGACAATTTTCAACATCTTACTTTTCAAATGCAGTAGAAAATAGAATTGCAACAAAGACACATTAATATATACATATAAGCAAATTATACATACGCCTATATATACGTATTTATCCATATGGAGATAGAGAGAGAAATAGAGACAAGGAATGGATAAGGAGGCAAATGTTAAAGCTCATGAGTAAGTATGGCTGGAAGGTGCAGAGAAGCTCTTTACACTATTTTTGCAAACTCTAAATATATTATATATATGTACATATATACATGTTATGTTACAATACAGCTGCTAGTGATTCTTAGTAAGATGCCTACTGAGCTCTATACTACAAAAAGCACCGAATTCTCCATTTACTAGTCTCAGGATGGAGGGCAAGTATGTCATCCTACTTTGATTATTGTCAAATTCCACCCAGGAAAATGAGGGAAGTCACGTGTCATTGGTTTCCAGGTCAAAGTTGAGATATATCCAAATGTGAATCAGGTACATTGTACATTCTCTGGGATAACCCCATCAGAGCATCAGTGGAAGCTCTGCCTAATGTCGATGCCAACAGAGTCAAAATTATGGTGCGAGCCAATATTAGGAAGACATAAAAATTTCATCTGGGGGTTGTTTCTAACTGTGAACTACTTTTAATGGTCTCTCTCAAGGAGTCTTTTGGTGGATTGAACCCACAGCCATATTTTGAATCCATCAGCCTTAATGCAACTGAATTTAGAAACAAAACTCTTAAAGGAGCAGTTAGCATCAAGAGAGGTCACAGGGTGGGTCTATGGTGTGACTAATATCTTTATAAGAAGTAGAAGACTAAGGTACAAAGATGTTGAATTCAAGGCCAGCTTGGGTTACACAATTATATCTACAAAAGAAAAGGAGGAAAAGAAGAAATAAGAGAGAAGAAGAAGAGAATGAGGAAGAAGAAACAATGAAAAAAGGAAAAGAAATAAGAAAGGAAGATAGGTAGGGATGTGCTATGAAGCACAGATGGAATGGAAAATTTTAAGTAAGATTTGGTTTAGGTGGTATTTGATCATAAGATGAACAGATAGGTCTTTGTCACAAAGAAATCCCAGCCCTGTCTCTCATATATAAAGTCTTATAATTAATAAAAGGTTAAAACACTCAAGCTGTGTGTATTATTTGACAATTCCATGTTACCAACTTTGGTTTATTGACTATGGTTTCTTATAGAACACAGTAGGAAAGCTGAGGCAAGATTACTGTCCACTCAACTGGCCCAACATGCCCAGAAGCCCATAGCTCTTCCTGTCTTATGCAAGTCTCCCTGCCAAACTCTTTCTCTTCACCATTGTTCACTCACATTTTCCTAGTCAACTGGATCCTCAGCTCTAAGAATTAAAGCCAAGCTGCATTTGCTGTGTTTTCAGCTGAGTTCATGGTGTACAGCAGAGGCTTCGGATCTAAGGGGAACTTGGGAAATGTTCTGCATATAGGTAGGTGTGTGGGTACCATGCTGTAAGGTAGTTTCTGAACACTGCAGAGTTGCGTTATCTGAGCCTTACTTATCCATCACATCCTTACATCCTCACTTGGTGCCACTATGGTTTTCATTCTGCCCATGCCTGTATATACTTCATATCTAGTTCTCTGCCATACTTGTCAGAACAATGCTATATTTCACCAGAAAGTTACTGCTTTCTACTTGTTCTGACGTCATGCTCATGGTTCCTCAATGAGTACTAACATGTCTGTGGAGTAAGAGTCACAATTATATGCATATTCTAAAGAAGAAAAGCAAGACTCAAGGGAATACTTAATTTGGCTTGAAATAATGTAAGTAGCAAAAGGGAAAAAACCAAACAGGCAAGATTCTAGCTCTTTCTAATCTCAAAGCTCATGCTTTGTCACACCCCACTGGGGGAAATACGAATCATGAATTCATTGAATTTTAACAAATAACCAAAGATTGGTTATATCATACACAATATTTCATTGCAGTCTAATATGGAGAGAGAGACAGAGAGAGAGAGACAGAGAGAGAGAGACAGAGAGAGAGAGACAGAGAGAAAGAGAGAGAGAGAGAGAGAGAGAGAGAGAGAGAGAGAGAGAGAGAGAGAGAGAGAGAGAGAGAAAGGAGAAGTGAAGAGACAACATTTTACAACAGCTTTGAGATTATTACGGCAACTTCATGAGCTAGGTCTCAGATGGAAGGCCTTGTTTCAGAAGTGATGTCCTCAAGATTATACAACTGGGAGACAGGATAATTCGAGTCCTTCCCCACATCTGACATTAATCTACTACACAGAGTTCCTCTGTGATCTGTCAGACTCCTCAGGCCAAAACAGAAAGATGGAAATGAACTAGAAGAGATCTTCAATTTTTCTCAGTAATTATCTACTTAATCTTAGCAGTGGGAGGCCAGCTTCACTTTGTTTCTAATTTTAGAATAAAACATACCTGTAGGTAACATTGGCCATTCATCACCTGAGCTGAAGTGTTATTTATACCAGATTTTTTTTTGGTACTACAACTCTAGAAAAGGTTGAGAAGTGACTCAGTTTATCATCCCATACTTTACCTGGTGAATTATTCAGAGTAAAGTCTGGCTAAGCATCTCTTTTATGAACAGATATCTACGTCTTCCCAGGACTTGGCCCCACAGATTTTATGTGGTCAGTCCCAAACCACAAAAACTGAGTACCTATCTTAGGGAGGTATCTACTGATTTTATAAAGACCATGACCAGGAACAATTTGAGGAGGAAAGGGTTTGCTTGCTTGCTTGTTTGTTTATCCAAATTTTTAGGTTATGCTCCATCATTGAGGGAAGTTACAGCAGAAGATCAAGACAGAAACCTGGAGGCAGGAACTAAAGCAAAAGCCACAGAGCGCCACTGCTTACTGATACAAATTTCATGGGTTGCTTAGGCTGATTTCTTATTCAGCCAAGGATAACATGCCTAGGGGTGGCACCACCCCAATGTGGTGGACTGTCCTACACTAATCATTAATCAAGACTTGTCTATAGGCCAATTTATAGAGACTTTTAAAAAATTTTACAATTTGTTCATATTACATGCCAATTTTAACTTCCTCGTCTCCTCCCATTCCTACCCTCCCTCCCTCTTCCCCCTAACCCCTTTCCCTAGTCATCTGAAATGGGGAGCCCTCCTCCCCTCTCCTTCTCATCCCACCCTACCAGGTCTCATTAGGACTGCCAAGACCTTTTTTTAATATTAAGCTCCTTTTCCCAGATAACTCTAGCTTCTGTCAAGTTGAGAAAAACCTCAACAGAATAGTGTCACCTGGGAGAGTTGGGTACAACATCTGCCCTGGAGCCTTAGTGAAGTTCCTGTAAAGTGGTTTTCAGTTTATTGGTAATATATGTCCAGAGAAGCAATGGAGAAGTGAACATGGTGACCGTGGCTCTTCAGTAAGGGATCTTCAAAAATTAGAAATAACTTACTTGTTATCTAATTCCGATAGAATTTTAGCCATCACAAGTAGGTGTCAAATTAGGAATTAAATAATTATATTCATTGCTTTTGGAAGAAGAAGAACCTGAAGAAATGCTTTCTTTCCTTGGGCTAGGCAAAGTTTTGAGACATCATTTCTCTTTATTGTCACTCCTGGAAAAAAAATCTATACAAATCTTGTAAGGGACAGCATTTCATATCCTGTTGAACATCACAGGTAGTTTGAAGCAGAGGGTCAGGATTTAGATATAAAATGTCCCCAGATTTTAGGACAAGATGACTCATCTACACTTCGAAACTGTTTACAAAATTTACTGTTGGGCAATTTTGAAATAAATAGAATTCTTCCCCGCCCCCCCTCCCCCCATGCTATGTGGCTTTAGCTCAAATGAGTAAGAGACCTGTTCGAAAGGAAATGTAGTTGGCAGCTTCCACACGTTTCATTTGTTTCCTTCTCCCTCAAGATTTTGTTCTGTTCTGCCTGGGCCTCCCCCCCCCCAGCACCCTCCCCCCCACCCCCGTGTTTGTAAGATCTTTAGTTAAGATAAAAGCAACGCTCTCATTCTTTATGCCATGCTTTCTCATGCAGATTAATCCAGAACATTGTCAAACCAACTGAGTAGAAAATGACCTTTTTCTCATGTAGATTCTGTGGTTGGTTTTGAAGATGCTGTTTTATATTCATTTAATGGGACTGAGAAAGGAATTCATGGAACAGAACTGGGTGCTATGTGCAGTAGGCAGAGCTTGGTGGGTAAACATCAACCACAAATTAATTATAGCTGGGTAGACTCATGATTAAGCCAGGTTGCCTTTGCTTCTAACGTCTCTCTGATCCATTATTAATAAGCTGTATGGCCTTGAAAGATCCACAATGATTGTAAGTTTCAGTATCTTTATCTCTTCCTCCCAGATAACAGTCCCTCCCCCATCTTGGTTTTGAATCAACTCTAAACATCATAAAGTCATAAAATGTCAGTTTTCCCACTAATGTGTGTCAGTGCCTTGTGTATGGAGCAGTGCTCAATAAATGCTTGCACATGAGGAAGGATGAGATCCTTAGTACAGTTGCCAGTCTAGCAAAGTCCAATAAATGATAGTTACTTCATTATTATCATTATCATCATTATTATTATTTTCTCTGCTATTTCTCTATTATTTTTAAATTGGCTTCATAGTGACTAAACAGCCCACATAACTGACAGCCCATTTCTTCTGTTCCCTGCAGCTTTATTCTCTTAAATATTTCCAAGTCTTTGTTAGCAAAATTTCAATGACAAATTTTAAATACATGTTGAGTGCAATCATTATGTTCAATGTCAGCAGCTTTCCAAAAAAACTTCATGAAAAGAATATATTTGTATTTTCAATAGGAAAAAAATGGAGGCTGACATTTTTCACTGTGCAAATCTTAATGACCCAAATCATTTTCTTGGTCAGACTTTAGCAGCTCAGATAATGGGGAACTTTAAAAAAAAATTGCTTCCATAAACTCCTTAGTCCATGTTTGGAACACCTTTGCAATATGAGTTCATTCAGCTTTTGTTTTAGAGAGGATAGGACTGCATTGAAATGTAAGGGCATTTTCCCTTTCCTATTTATTTTATTCATTTATTAACTCATACAATAAAGCTTTGTCTCCCTCTACTCCTCCTAGTTCCTCACCTCCATTTTCCCTTTCTCCCCCATACAGTGCTCTCATGGTTCCCGTTAGTAAAGAACAAGCCTTTTAGGGATATTAACTGAGGTTTCCTGTTCTTTAGTTAGAAACCTTGAGTCCTTTATAAAAATTGTGATGCCTTCCAGTCCCACTAAGGGGAGATTTCTGTTGGGAGAAGCTCTTTGGTTAACTACTCTTGGCCAGAAGGAACCTAAGGCCAAGATGAAAGTTAGAGACAGCACCAAAGTCTAGGGGCTGTAGCCAGATGAAATCTGAGATGCCAAGGCACTATGAAAAAATAGGAGAGAGATTAGTAAAAGATTTCATTTGAAGTACTAATCTATGCTGAAGATTCCTAGGGAGGCGCACAAAATAGAGATTTGGTCTATATTACTTACTTTCTTCAAGACCTTGACACAATACATGACCCAAAGCAACTTGAAGAAGAGAGGGTTCATCTTGGCTCACAAGTTGAGGGGATAACATTTATCCTAGCAGGAAAGACATAGCATCAGGAAGATAAGGACACTGGTCGTGCTGTGTCCAATATTAGGAAGCAGAGAATAATGAATGCTTGCACTTAGCTTATTTTCTGCTTCCCACATATTCCAGGAATGAGGCTGCCCATGTATAGTTTGGGCCTCCCATCACAATTAATACAGCCCAGAAAATCTCTCCTTAACATGGTCAGAGATTTGTCCTCAAGGTAATGTGGATCCCGTCAAGCTGACAATAAATATGATTCATCACAGGTGGGAAATGCGAAAAAAAAAAATCAGTTATAAAATAAACCTCCTTGTCGAAACTCTTTTTAAAAATTTTTATTTTATTAATTTATTCATATTACATCTCAATGGTTATCCCCTCCCTTGTATCCTCCCAGTCCTCCCTCCCTCCCTCCCATTTTCCCCTTAGTCCCCTCCCCTATGACTGTGACTGAGCACAGAGAGCCAGGCCTGGACTCTGAGCCATCAGAGCCTTGGCTGTAGTGATGAGAACCAAGCACCCCTTTGATCTTTTAAGAAACTGACTAGGCATCTAATGTTCAAATTATGTTAAGGCAACTTAACACAGGCATTTAAATTGCACCCCTAACTCTACCTAGGATTAAGCAATCGGTTTAGTTCGTACTTAGTACTTACTAAATTCTTTACAAAATTAATATAGTAATAAGCAAAACGCAGTCAAATGAAATCATCTTTAAAAGCCTTTTGGTCAGTTTAATGATCAACCTGGAAGGTGTGGTGGTTTGAATAAAATGGACATCCTAGGCTCATGTAATTGAATGCTTAGTCAGAAGGGAGTGGAGCTTTTTGATAGGACTAGAAGGATTAGGAGGTGTGGCCTTGTGGAGGAAAATGTCATTTTGAGGCCGAGTATTGCTCCTCCTTCTTGGCCTACAGATCAGGATGTAGCTCACATCTACTTCTCCAGCACCTGCTTGCTGCTGTGCTCCCTGACATGAAAATTATGGATTAAACCTCTGAAACTCTTTGTAGCCCCCCCAGATAAATGCTTTTTTTTTTTTTAAATAAGAGTTGCTTTGGTCATGGTGTCTCTTCACAGCAGTAGATCAGTAACTAAGACAAAAGGCAAATATGCTATTTTAATATAATTAGGAGAGTCTATGTAAGACTTACATATTTTTAGTTCAAAGGTATGTTGTCAAGAACAACTAGCACACGATCTTGTGGTGTGGTAGTGGTGGTGGTGGTGTGTGTGTATGTGTGTGTGTGTGAAGAAAGAGAGAGAGAGAGAGAGAGAGAGAGAGAGAGAGAGAGAGAGAGAGAGAGAGAGAGAGAGAGAGGGAGGGAGGGAGGGAGGGAGGGAGAGGGAGAGGGAGAGAGGGAGAGAGGCAGGAGGGGGAAGAACATAAATCTGTGTGGCACCATGGGCCACATAGGTATGTAGATTCTGGGGATCAAACTCAAGGTATCAGATGTGGCAGCAGCTGCTTCTACTGTCTGATCTATCTCTTTGGCCCTAGTGGTATTTTCTTTCCTTTTAAACCAAATTCTAAGATTCTAATAGGACCTCTTTTTAAAAACTGACATAGAACAGAAAATGCACATATTTATGAGGTACCATGCCTAAGAACTTACATTCATATATATATATATATATGATATATAATATACATATGCTTATGTATATTATAATATTTAAATTATGTAAAACATGGATATCTCCTAAAATACTTATGGATATCTCCTAAAATACTTATCCTTTTTGTATTGAAAAAGCATTCGAATTGCTTTGTTTTCTGAAAGTATACAGCATAGTATTGTCAGCTATAGTCACACTATTGTACAGGAGTGCCCTAACATTTCTTTCCCTTATCATAACTTAGTGACCATTGACTGACCCTACCCCTCCCCTTCCCTTCCAGTCTCTGATGGTCACCATTCTTCTCTGAGCTTCTATGAAGTCTGTGTTGTAGATTCTACATCTGATTGAGATCATGTGGTAGCCATCTGGCATTACATTCCTGTCTTATTTCACTCAACATCCATCCATCCATCCATCCATCCATCCATCCATCCATCCGTCCATCCATCAATACTGAGGCCATTTTCATTGGTTGGCAGTTGTGAAGAGGGTTTCAAAACTACTGAAGTGAAATTACCTTTTTATATACTAATTTTATTTCTTTTAAATACATGTCTAGTAGACAATAAGTGGATCATATGATAGTTATACTTTCTTAATTTTCTAAGATACCCCATTCTATTTTATATAATAGTGATATTGATATATATTCCTCATTTGGTGTTTAAAAAAAAAACCAAGTGCTTTTTGAATAAATGCTGACAGACATGTGAACAGGATTTCATCTTGCAAATAGAATTCAGCTATACTTCCTCAGACACAATCTGTCCACACGTTTTGTTTTAATAGTTCAAAAGGCAGGGGACCTTTGTCATGAGCAATATGACTTTCAAATATAAAAAAAAGATAGTGAGACCTGTGCAGGTCAAACATTCCTTCAAATCTACCATGGTTGCATTCCTTACAAATTCAGTTTCATAAAGAAACAACGTTAAAACATACACTGTCTTTACAAGGAACATGGAGTTAGTTCTTACTTAACTAAGGCAATTTCAAGTGACTACAGAAAAATTCAGCAAGACATTTGAGCAGGATGCAGGATGCGGTATACAAAGTAGACCCAGTATGTGATCTTGCTACTTAGGAAATCCATCATCACTAATGCTACATACTAGGCAGAGATTCATCTTCATCACACGACAGTGGCCTTATCCAGCTAAACAACCTTGTTCTCCACTCTGCCCTACTTTCACGTTTTCCAGACACCAGTGAATAATGACAGGTTCTAGGCTATTGGTGAGCCCTGAGTTCAGGGCAACATTAGCATCAAAGTTTTTTATTTATTTATTTATTTTTTAGTATATCCTCCACACATTGTGTGTGGTGTTCCCATACACCTGTTTTCAGAGAAGACCTCCTTCTTCTATGTCCTTGGTCTTGCTGCAACTATGGATGGCCATGATCACTTGCAGGTCAGATGGTACAAACAGAGGAAAGGTCTACATGTGCTTCCTTGTCAGGCAAAGACATAGCAGATATTATCTCTGGGCCAAAGACACAGGAAATTCTTATTGACATCACATTGTTTTCTTTGTTCAGGGCTTCTAAATACTCTCAGCTTAGATTACTGTGAATCACCACACCTTCATGTATTGAGGGTGTCAACATTTGTGACTCCACCCTCACCAGGTAACTTAAGAGTTTTATTCCACAGGCTGACAGGGGCGAAGGAACTATGTGAGCCTTCCATGTCTCATGAAACTTTTCCCCCAGGCAAGCAACACAGAGGAGAGAGACTATGGATTGGCTGTGATTTCACATCTTCTCTCTCTCAGCATGTTTTGACATCAGTGAAAGCAGTGTCTGAATTTCCCTGTGACTCCTGGACCAAGAGCCAGATTTTGCTGACTTCTTGGTAGCTGGCTTGGCCTCCCAAATGTGCCACAACTGCATGCTCATATTCCATCTCATCTTGCCTATAGCAATGTCTCTTTAAATTTTATATCTGTTACAGCTGTCTGTGGGTTCAAAGGAAGGTTTGAAGGGACATATTATCTTGTGTTTTGCTTTTTATAAATGTGGAAAGTCATTCTTCTCTACTTTCTACATCCTAAGTAGGAGGTCAAAATCATTTCACAAAAATTTTAAGCTCATGAAAAACTGTTGAAGAACTTAGAATGAAAAGAAACACTCCTATCCTTTATAACTGCTATTGCAATTTTTATCTTGCTATTTCTATTTTACTATTATTGGTTAATTGGTTATATTGCCAAGTATATGTCTATATAACTATTTCTTGGTTAACTAGCCTTAGACATTATCTAATATTTCCCTAGCATGACAGATAAGAGCTTAATAATGCCATGTTCTACCTTCTCTATGGTAGAATTATTCTGTGTAGCACGTACAACTTTAAGATCTGTATGCTCACCTTTATTTATCTACAAATTCTATTCACTACAAATTGCTTTTGACTATATTTCATTTCTTTTACAAATTTTCCTCTTTCTTGTTTTATGCTTAATCTTTGGTCTTAGGGTTTCTATTGCTGTGAAGAGATACCATGACCATTACAACTCTTGTAAAGGAAAAATTTAATGGCGGTGGCTTACAGTTCAGAGGTTTAGTCTATTAACATCATGGCAGGAACATGGCAGCATGCTGGTAGACATGTGCTGGAGAAGGAGCTGAGAGGTCTACATCTAGATCAGTAGGCAGCAGGAAGTGAATGGCACTCTGGTCCTGGCTTGAGCATCTGAGACTTAAAGGTCTATCCTATAGTGACATACCTCCTCCACTCTGGCCCTGGCTTGAGCATCCGAGACTTAAAGGTCTATCCTATAGTGACATACCTCCTCCAACAAAGCCATACCTACTTCAAGAAAGCCACATCTTCTAATATTGTAATTCCCCGTGGTTCTATGGAGGCCTTTTCAATTCAAACAACCACGTTTCTATTATAAGATGTTCTTGCATCGATGCTCTCTACTGCATTCTAGTGTTCTTTCATTATCTCTTTACTGCATTGTGTTTCTTCCTATTTTCATTGTCATATTAGTTCCCATGAAATGACTAAGTAGGATGATGATAACAGTCATGATGATAATGACAACAAGGATGATGATGGGTCTGCGTTAGTGATTTACTCTCCCATGCTGAAGATGTCCAGTGACATACTATGCAGGTTCACCCTGAACTGATGAGTTAAAGTACTGTCTCTTAGGTGTTTAGGCCAGAATTTTTGTAGCTGAAAAGTAGCAGACATGGGCTCCCTTCCAGGGGATGCCAGAAAATTCTGTCTTTCTTCTTCTAGCTTCTGGTAACTTCAGGGAATCTTTGATTTCATAACCTGGATCATTGCAATCTAGCTTTATCATGGATCTACGTTTTATTTATCTGGTGTATTCTAGGAATCTTGCCATTGGGATCTCTCATATAACAGATGATAATTTCATTTTAAGACCCCTGACATGATTATAATCCTAGAGTTCTCATTTAAACAAGATCTCAAGCACAACATTTAGTGGTTAAGACATGGGCATATCTTTTAGAGACTCCCTGTAGCAAAGAAACTGAATTTTATATATTCAAAAAATATACCCCTTCTCTCTATAAAATTTGCAGGGTATCAAATTGTATACTGAAAATAAGTATCCATTTGGACATTGATGGTACTGTTTATCTCCTTCAGTGATGTTGGTATGGTCTGGGGAACATTATAAAATTGTTTTTGTTAAGTACTTAAAAAAAGATTCTTTTGGTGGCACATGTCTATAACCGCAGGAAAAGGAGGAAGAAGGATCAGAAGAATGAATTATTCTTTGAAAAAGAGTGAGTTTGAGACCATCCTGAGAAACATAAAACCTTGTCTGGAAAAAGAAATAGGTTTTATTTATTGAAGCTTTTGGGGTTTTTCAACCTGTGATATTATCATATTTCATAGTAGCCTATCACATTAGGCTCTTTTTCATTGTTTATAACATTGAGTATTTTTTGACCTCTTTAATTTTTTCTATAAAATTCAGATGATTTATAAAGTCTCTTAAATTTTTTGGTTTTAAAGGGGGTTATTTACTTATTTTGAGACAAAGTTGAATTATCCTAGGTTGACCTTGAGCTCAGAGTCCACCTGCCATAGCTGCATAAGTCATTGGGATTATAAATGTGTATTTTTAACTTTCTTCTCAGTCACACATTATTGTGGCTTTGTGTTTATATTAGGCTTATGGTTTTCCTTATAAGAAATAATGAGAATCTCTCTCTCTCTCTCTCTCTCTCTCTCTCTCTCTCTCTCTCTCTCTCTCTCTGTGTGTGTGTGTGTGTGTGTGTGTGTGTATGTGTGTGTGTTAGTTTCCTGTTTTACTTGGTTTTCCTTTCAGGCCTCAAGATTCCAGGAAATATGTAAATCGTCTTGATTTTTTATTGCTACTTAAGGATGAGCCAACAACCCCCCACTGAGAAGCCTGGGTCTCATGAGCAGATAGCTGGCTGGCCGACTTCCATATAGGCTGACAGACAAGAAAGTTTCTTTATCTACTTCAGGATTTCTAAATACCAGATATCCTGATATTTAGTGCAGGGCATCAGCAAACCTACAGACTTACTCCTCACATTTTCTAGAGTGACCTTCAGTCTTCCTCCAGGGCAATAGATCCTCAATGATCCCCTAATGCCCCAATCTAGGGATGGACATAGTTCGACTTAACCTATTCATTCTCTTTAATTTCTTCCAGAGTCTAATAACCATCAATTTCTATATTTTCCAATATTCTCAATGTCAACTCATCTACCCCTACTAATATCCACTGTCCCTTTCCAGGTTTTTATATTTCTTCTACTGCATCCCTCATCATTGTTTCCCAACTTTTTTATCTTTATCTTCTTGAAATATACCAAGTATCTTGCCTGTTCCTGATGCTTTTTTTATGCTTTTACCAATTGAATGAATTTGGCCCTTTTCAAAAATCTTCACCATGATTTTAACAGTGTCTTCTTTATAGAAGTACAGTGGGCCGAATGAAGTCAATTTGTCATCTTGAATCAAATGGTGTGTGCGTACTTTATACATTTGTCTGGCTCACAGTGTGAAATGGAGGCAAACTGACATTTGTGTGCAGTAAACTAGATAAAGATTCAAGTACCAAGCCCTGGAGGAACAAGAGAAATGATAACTCCTAACCTCGGTTGCAGTTTCTTCAAAGTTACACAAGAAACAGTGCCATCCAATTGACTACTGGGAGTCTCCAAGGAGAAACAAAGAGGAACCAGGAAGTGCACATATGGAAGAGGTAATAGGAACAGGAATAAGGACCAAGCAGCTCACACCTCAGTCTGAACATTTTATAAGAACTGGTAAGTCTTGGTAGCACAGATATTATCTTGCACATGTTTTACATGTTGGCTTGAATGGCAAACTTAAAGCTCTTCTTAATTCGGTGAACTCCTTAGCTCATCCTTTGCCATTAATAACCCCAAGCTCTCTAAATAAACATAAATTAAGCTTTCTAAATGAACACAAATTAAACTCCAGGGAAATAAGGTAAATAGAGATAAGTTACTTGTACAAAGGCTTTAGAAGGTTCCCTTGTACATGTACCATTCTTTTTTATACTAAGAAAATAATTGTTAATTGACTTCTTTGTATTGTGCCATATTTTATTAGAGTAAGCTTAAGAAGGCAACCTTGTACCCAGTGAACCACTGGTTTTCTGTGAAATGGAATGAAGCAGCACCAGTTTCATTCAATTGATAAGTGAGTTACAATAATTAATGAATCTGAATTGCTTAACAAAATATCTGAAATGAATAATCTTTCAATTTATTTTCTAATGCAGGTTAGTTAAACTATAATATCTTTACTTTAGGAAATCAAGGAGATAGTTATGAAGATTAATAACATTGGCATGGAAATACAATAAGCACTAGGATCAAGACCACACTAAGTTAAGTCGATATAAAATGATAGGTCTATGCTGAGATAAGATAAATGTAAACAGACTAATTATTATAGTTAAAAGGCAAAGACTGACAAAGTGAATTAAACAGAAAATCAAATATTGTATGTGAGAGAAAACATTAATGATAAGGTCATGGAAAAGTGAGAAATGAGGATACAAAAATACACATACCATGTCAGCAATAAAAATACTTCCATAAATCTTAAGACTATTTACAATGCCCTAGTGGTTTTGTTGGCTCATCCTTAAGCAGCAATAAACAATCAAGAAACTTTACATATTTTTTAAAAATCCTGTCTTAAATATGGGTTTTTGCTTCACCCATAGAGTGATTCAAATAGATCAAAGAAGCAGGGACAAAGGCTGTACCACCATAGAAACCTTTTGCAAGTGTATTTCTCAATTGTCACCACTGAAAAAAAGAAGGAAGACTGTGAGGTATACACACACGTGTTAGTTCAGGCTGATAAATTCATTTATTACTCCTGTTTGAATTCTGATGATCACAAATAAATTTTATACCCTACAATAATATTTAGGAAAGGTATAAAATACTATCCATTTATCAATGGTCATAAGATATGCCTAGCTTGGGGTTTATGATAATTCTTCATAGAAAAATAAGCCCAGCTATCTCTTTTATTTAAAATCGGAGGGGAAATAGATGTTGCTACATTGGAATATTTTATAAAAAAATTATATTGAAGAAAATGGGTTACACATTTATCATAATATAACTAATAGCTGGAGTACCCCCAACTGATTAGTTGCCATACTTGAGAGTGCCCATCACTCAGAAATTTGTTTTACACCCTCTGTGGATACTATTAGACACACAGAAGCCTTAGATATGTCCATCTGCCACTGGCTTTGGGAGCCTGCTTGAAATGAAGCATCAGGGTAGCCCACCAGGCTCAGAACCATGCTAGTACTGGTTATTGAGAATGACGCAAGAGGTTTGCAGGCCGTTGATCTTCCCTGGGATTCTGGTGAGTGAAAATCCAGTGTGTAAGAAGAGCAGAGTGTGGATCAAATTCCCAGGTTGAGAAGCCAAGTCCTAGGGCAGTGGTTCTCAACCTTCCTAATGCTGTGACCATTTAATACTGTTCCTTACATTGTGATAAGTCTCCCAGCCATAAAATTATTTTTGTTGCTCCTTCATAACTTCAAATTTGCTACTATTATGAATTATAATGTAAATATCTGTGCTTTCTGATGGCTTTAGGCGACCCTGTGAAAAGGCTGAGAACTGCTGTCCTAAGGAAACATAAGAGACTATCGAATATGGGGTTTTGATGTCCTCTTTCACTAATAAATATAATTCTACTCACCTTCCCATTGTAGTTGTTCATTATCACTTTCAAAATAAATTAAAAAATAAAAAAAGAATTTAAGATGAAGAGCCCTACATTTGTAGTCCCGGCACTTGGGAAGCTGAGGCATCAGGATTGCTGGGAGTTTGAGGCCAGCCTGGGCCAACCAATGAGTTTCAGGTTACCCAGAGCTACAGTTTGGAGAGGTCGATAGCTAGCTAGATACAGAGACATAGAGAATTTTCTTCAACCAGACCGAACATGTTGAGTTAGTTTGTGTGGTGGGACAGTCCTCTAATGTTGAAACACAGTTGCTAGCAAAAGTGAAGAAAGAGTGGAAGATTATGCAAACAGTGAGAGTACACAAAGTGAGGCAGAATGAGCTAGGGAGGATGTCAGAATTAGAGTTTCTATCTATAATAAAATACCATGATCAAAAACAACCTGGGGAGGAAAGCGTTTACTTCACCATATACCACTAAATAACATTGCATCACAGAGAGATCAGGGAGGAGTTCAAGGCCAAGGCCTGAAAGCAAGAACTGAAATCTCAGCCATGGAGTAGTGCTACATACTGGCTTATTCCTCATGGCTTGCTTGTCTGCTTTCTTATAGCTACCAGAACTACTAGGGGTAGCATCACCCACAATGGGCTGAGCTCTCCCACAGCATCATTAATTACGAAAATATCTCCCACGTTTGCCCACAGGCCAATCGGGTGGCGATATTTTCTCAGTTGAAGTTCTCTCTTCCCACATGATTCTAGCTTCTGTCAAGATGACAAAACATGAGCCCGCACAGGAGATAGTCTTGATTTTAAACTATTTTGATCAGGAGCACCTTGTTAGTTTCTCTCTGGAGCTTAGCCCTATTCATGTCTGTATTTCTGTTCTCAAAAAAAAAAAAAAAAAAAAAAAAAAGTCCCAAAGCCCCAAAAGACCCCACAGGTTAACTGTGGTTGCCAAGGAAACTGCCTGGATTTGCATTGACTTTCACTGATTCCTAAAGGCAATCCCTGCTAGATGCAAGGCCCCCAGGGGCACTGGCCTCAGAATTGCTGCTGACAGCATTAACCCTCTTTCTATCTCCAGATCTGGTCGGCTTGCCTCTCAAGTCCTCTAAATCCTGAACTCTGCTAAGGCGCCAAGACTCTGGCTAAGCTTTAGGGCACACTAATTTTAGTAAAACAAGGGACTTACTTATGTAAAGGAGTCTTGGGCCATGCCTTTGCCTTTTGAGTTGGATTCAGTTTGCACCGTTCTTCTATTGTTCTTCTTAATGAAAGCATGTTTCTATTTCATGCAGCATTAGCTGAAGACAGATACCAGGAAGCCCTAAGACCCACTTTCTTCCATGCATCATGCACCTTTTTGCATATTGCTATAGTTGTACCCAGAGTGAACATCCCTAAACATAGCTTTTTAAAATGACCTGGCACCAAAAACATATTTCCATAGGAATTCTTTGTATTTATACAGTCAAATTAATCAGAACAGTCTATGCAAGTTCAAGGGAAAACCTGTAGACTCACCATTATTTGATGCCATAGTAGTACAGTTCCAAAATACCACGTGAGACAAGAGATATTAATTATTTGTGGAAAGTACAATATGTTAACAATCCTCTATTTGCCCACAATTCACAGCTTCCCCACAGTCAACTCCTCTCCAAAGAATTCCCTTAGGTTTTCTCTTATTTCTATATCAACTCAAGTGTGAGTGAGACTCCATGGGCACAGCCTCATATCACTTCTTGAGTATTCTAAAGCTTCTTCAGTATTATTACCCTCAATCCAAAGACTTGTAAACTGAAGAGAGCTTCCTCCATCTCTGTACCCAACCCATAATGGTAGAGTAGCCTTATGCTGGCTGATATCTCTAGACAAACTCATCAAATCTCTGACAATAAGAGGCAGACTGCAATTATGGGTCCACTATAAGGCTAAGATCCAGCCAATCTCATGTTGCCTCTTTGTAGACTGGAGCTCAGCTGTATTCTAAGAGTGAGTTGTCAGAGTCTTCTTGGTGTACTCTAGAATCTCAGCTCTTTTCTTTGAGTGCTATTTTATTTTCTGCCCAAAGTAGCTTGCTATCTGGAGAGAAAATTCAGCAATTAATAATGTTCGTTGCTCTTCTGGAGGACCCAGGTCTGATTCCCAGTACGCACATTGTCCCTCCCAAACATACGTACTTTGTAATATCTCCCAGATATTACACATCTGTTTGCACTCCCTGCCCCGAATTCTTTTAAGTTTTCACACCAGTTCTTGAATCAACCAAAGAATACAATAGGCTGAAAGGAAGTAATGAAAGGATAGTCTAAGTGTGCAAGAACATGGCTGCTGGTCTTTAGAGCTAGTTGATGAGTGGAGCCAACACCTAGCAGGACTAGAACAAATGTATTGAAATTTTGTGGATTTTTCCAGATGTTCATTTTCAAGGACCAATGTCAAGAGGATAAAATATCTTACTTCTACTTCATTTTATAAATTCAAGATTAAAAAATCATTTAAATATGATATTGCCAGGCAAAGACAAGGTGGCCCCAAATATTTGTCTGTGTCATTTGTTAGCTTAGGACCCTAAAGTAGGAGGACTGCACTTTGTGGCTTCTAATGACCTCTAAGCCAGTCTGAACTACATTCAGTAGTCCTGTCCTTAAAAATGAAAATATCCCAAACACTTAAGCCAATCAAAGTATAGCAGTTGAAATATTTCTACCATATAAACAAAGCAATTAATCAACGATCAGCTTTTATATCACCAAAATCTGAATGTATGAGATCTGAAAGTAGTACTTCTCGACATGGCAGCTATCCCTCATACTGCAAACAGTAGAGGGCCCATGTGGTAGCTGTGCTTCCTGTCATTTGCTTGGCTGTCATTGTCTCTCTCTTTTGCTGTGGAGGACCCATTTGTTAGCAATGACCATTCTAGGTGCTTCTTCCTTAGAGCCTACAATTAAGGTGCTGAGGTATGGCTCACTATAGAACATCAGGACAGATCAGTATATGTTACCCTGTACACTGATCAATTCATGAAAGGTAGATGACCTAATCAGAACCAATTAAGGAAGACAAGAGAATTCTCATGTTGCTTTTTGAGTTTCTTTCCATAAGAAGAGAAGAATTCAAGAACAGTCATGTGCCTCCGTATAGAAAATAAGCATGCTGCTGGACCTGATGATGCAGGCCTTTAATTCCAATTATTCAGGAGACTGACACCATAGAATCAAAATTTAGGACAGGCTTAGGCTGTGGAGTGAGATCAAGGCTAGTCTGGTGAACATAGCAAAAGTTTGTCTTAACATAAGAAAAATAAAGGGAACTGGGTGCTAGTTATGTAGCTCAGTAGGTGAGCATTTGGTTAATATGAATAATGCCCTAGGTTCAATTCCCAGATACTTCAATACTTCAATCAATCAATCAATCAATCAATCAATTGGCCAAGCAGTAACTCACTCAGCAGAGGATGTAACTAGCTCAACAGAAGGATAGATGGTTTGCTTGCATCCTCACTCTTCCTACCAAAGTGAATTATATTCTACAACAATTGGGTTAGGGAGCCTGTGAAATCCTTTTGGGCTCCAACTAATCTACTTTTACTTGCATTAGAAAGTCTCTTAAATAATGCAAAAGCTTCAAGCCTAGAATGGAGGGATAAGGTAAAACACAGAAATGATCACCTTCCAGCAGGTACTTAGTATTTAAGAAGTCACCGAAAATTAGTCCACTATAAAAATGCAAGAGAACATATATACTGATATGTTAAGGAATGAAACTGAAGGCATCTGAAGGCAAGAGTCCTTCCTAAATATATTTTCCAAGATCACCTTTCTGAGCAAATGCAGTTCTTTATTGATTTCATTTCCTGCTCAGCTCAGTCTTGTCTTGGGTCTTGTAATGAATTAAACATACACAAACAGATCGAATGCTGAGGACCATAGAGCTGCATGATTGGCATCATGGTACTGAGAGGTTGAGTTCAGAGCCATCCTGAGCTCTACAGCAGGATCTAGGCTAGCCTGGGCTACAATGAAACTCTCTATAAACAAAACAATGAAAAAGTGAAGTACAGAGACATATTTTTTCATTCATTAATTTATTTACTTTATATCGCAGTCAAAGCTTCCCTTCCCTCCTCTCCTCCCAGCCCCCCCACTCTCCTCTTCCCTCCCTTCTCCCTATGCCACTCCCTTTCTTCTCAGAGAAGGGGAGGCTTCCAAGAATATCAACCTGCCTTGGCCTATCAAGTAGGACAGGGTGCATCTTCTACTCTTGAGGTTAGACAAGGCTGTCTAGGCAGAGTTAAGGGATCCAAAGGCAGGGAAGAGACTTACTGTTAGAGGTCCCACATAAGGACCACGCTGTACATCTGTTACATATTTGTGGGAGCCTAGGTTCATCCCATGGATGCTCTCTGGTTGGTATTTCAGTCTCTGTGAGCCCCTATGGACCCAGGTTAGTTGATTCTATAGGGTTTTTCGTGGTGTCCTTGACCTTTCTGGCTTCGTTCCTTCTTTCCCCACTTCCATAAGATTCCCCAAACTCTGGCTAATGTTTGGCTGTGCATTTCTGCATCTGTTTTCATCAGCGGCTGGGTGCAGCCACTCAGACAACTGTTATGCTAGTCTCCTGTCTGCAAGTATAGTGGAATATTATTAATAGTGTCAGAAATCTTAGTCTTCACTAATAAAGCTATACAGGCTTTATATCCTAGGGACAGAAACCAAGTGATCATTTTTCAATGTCACAACTACAAAGGACCCAAAGGGTCACCACGTCTTTTTTCTTAGATTTTGCTTTTGGGAATCTTTAGGCTCAGAAATATTAAGAGACTTCCTCAGAACTAGAAAAGATCAAGGTTTGTGGTAGACTTCAGCTTTTGACAGACATACCAGTAAGGGCAGCTCAGAGAAAGAGTTTCATGGGATACCAGAGTAACTGCTCCCACATGGCAACTGTGTGCCTTTCCTGTGCTCAGCAAGCTTCCTGGGCTCAGTGGATAAGAGAAATTGAGAATGTCACAGTAGCCTTCATATGGCTTGGTGTGAAAATGCTACTCCAAATGCTGATCTCAAAGGAACAGACCACAAGAACTATGGCCTTGTCAAATATTTAGCTCCTTCATATGTAAAATGAGAAGAGCATTGCATTTCTCATTAGACTTGTGAAGACAAGGTTAGATGAGGACCAGAACATGACTGTCACCATCACCATTATAGTACTATTTCATGTGCTATTGTTGATCTTTGGCTGAGCTGTGAAGGATGTCTTAAAATAAGTATCAATGCATGGATTGATACTGTTCACTTAAGTAACTGAAATATGCTTTGTTCCCAATTAGTTACTTCCCTAAACTTTATCAAAAAAATGGGCTTTTAAAAATGTACAGGTGTTCAAATTATTCATTGTACCTTTCAGTTAGAAAGGAAGCTTTATTTAAGCATCTGGAAGAACTATTTTCTATGCTAATCTGACCCTCCTTTTTTCAAGAGTTGCACTGAAATAAGAGGGATTTGCACAACACTTCTGTGTCTTTACAATTTGGTCATTTTTTGCTTTCTTGACTTGGCTTCTTATAAAAATGTTTTTTAAAAACCCCCTCCAGTCACTAAACATAGAAGTTAAATGAAAATAGAATCGTTTCGTAATAAGATAAAAAGGAATTTGTGCCTCTAAGAAGTGTTGGAGTCCCAGAAGTATCAACACAAAACACTTATGATAAAAACACTCAGATTTTTGAATAACAAGAGGATTGCTCAATTTAATTCAAATGGATAAAATATTTTCAGTTGACAGTTTAAGTGTTATATGCTTGACTGTTGGACAGTGTAAACCATCAGAATGGTCCCTCTTGACTCAGGTAGGAAGAATGCAGAAGCAAATACATCCTTTTTGGCATAAGAACAAAAGATAATATATTTCCTAGAGTCCTCCAGAGAGCATCCGCCATACACAAAATGCACACCTCACTTACTATGAATTGAGCCAGCTCTTACTCTTGGCAGGGGGAATCTGAATTCTTCACCAAATGAAATCATCTTTAAAAGCATGGGTTGCTCTCTACCTTTCTTTGTATTCTCAGTGGAAGAAGATGAGAACACTGTTTGTCCCAAAAGGAAATGGTGCTGAGATGTACTGAAATGCCAAATCCCATCGACAGGCTTCCAATAATGAGATTTCAGTGGCTTGTATGAGCCCTCTGCTTCCTGAACTTTAAACTCCTCTACACAGTGTTTATGCAGACAACTAGCCAAGATAAGCAATGTGATTATTAAGGAGTATATCCTCTTATTTCTTTCCAGATCTATATAATCATGACAGCCGTGTAGCCTTTATTAACTTATTTATGTTTGGTAGAGGATTGGAAATATGTTTTCTTTTGGTTGCTTACTTAGTATTAGCCAATTTTTACAAAAGAATCATGGCCACTTTTCCCTATGACATCATTTTCAAAGGCTTCTCATCCATATCCTTGCTAACTATGATAGTGTCATCTTTCTGTATTAACAAAGGCTGCAAGACTTTACCAACTCCAGATATCACCGTTGTCCTTTGATATTTACTGATCTGTTCTACCTTCACTGACACCAAAATGCTCATACCGTTATGTGATATTTTCCCATAGCCTATACACATCCTCCTCTATATTTGAATGATATCAAAGCTACCTTTAATACAGTGTAAATGCTATAGAAATGGTTATACTATGTTGTTTAGCAAACAATTGTAGGAAAATGCGCGCGCGCGCACGCACGCGCACACACACACATATCCAGAGAGAACAAGATGCTTCTTTTCTTTTCTAAAAGTATTATTTATGGATAGATGAAACCATAATTACAAAATCCACAGAAAGGGTCACTCATTTTATTACTAATCTTTGTTTCTAGACTAAATAAGTATAAGCAAATAGAGTGAGAAATTCCATACCGACTTAAAATCTCTACCCCCTTTCTTGAATTTTAAGACAAAATTGACTGGGCATGGATAGCTGAGACCTTAGCTTGGAATTGTGAAATTCAAGCCCATCACAAAGAGCAAGGACATTCTATGAGAATCAATACATCTCGGCATCCTGGCTAGACAGTGGATCCCCGAGCATGCTGCTCACGCCTGGCACAGCCCTCGTTGGCACTACTATATGTTTCAAGGCACCACATCAGGATTCTGGCTGCAGAAACCCAGGGTTGGTGTTCAATTTGGGAAGCCAACTTCTCATAGCCACTTAAAAATTTATTAGCACAAGAATATCATCAAAGACACGACAGCTATGATATCAGCTAGCTTGAGGAGCCTGCAAGAAGAGATTTTTTTTTTAATGTTTTTTCACAATTCCTCTCCTCTATGAGTTTTCTTGAAAAGTTAGGTTCTCTTTAAGAAGTTTTTCTTTTAAAGAAAACTTCTTTCCTATTGTTATGTGGTCTTTTAAATAGGCTCCTCATTTTCAGATTCTTGCTGTAGCCCTAGCTTTCATTTGAGGCAAAGGCAAGGGGCACTAACATTTTTCCGCTTCTCAATTTGCTAAATTTTGAGGTTGGGTCAGTGAGCTTTATGGAAATTAAGAAGCTGTCCTTGTTCTCTGAGACAAATTTATTATGTTTAACCTCTATAGATGCTAATGAGAACCACAGCTGAACTGTCCCAAAGGAATGTCACACCAGTGCCAAACTGTATCCCCTCTGCATTTAAAATGACACTCAAATGGCAGTCCCCACTGTTTAGAATGTAGTTAGGATGATTTCCTGCAGACCTTCCTCAGACCTCTGGGCAGCTGGAATGATAGGGCCAGATCTAAGCTTCCCCTGAAGAGATCAAACTACCTAAGTCTTAACCTTTATCTGGGTTTGTAAAAATCTCATAGTATAAACTACAAAATGGGTCTTTGAGGACACTGCTTCATTTATCGGATCTGTTATCAAATGAATGATCCTGAAGTGCTGCATAAAGCAATAATACATTATTAAAGGAGAGAGCCAAAGTGCAAATAAACAGTACATCTTATAATAAGCATGTGATGGCTAAAATTCAGTCTCCTCTTGATGGGCTCTTGAACCACCTAGGAGAGTGACATTGTGACAGGTTCACCAGGGAATTTCTAGGATGCAATAACGGGAGTGGGAAGCCCCATCCACAACATGAGTAACACTGCAGGTGGAATCCTGGACAGGACCAGAAAGGGGGAAAAAAAAAAAAAACGCTAAACATGAGTATTCACTGCTGACTACAGGTGCTGCTTTGAGCACTAGCTATGCTGACCTTGTTATGGTGACAGGATGTCTTCTTGAACTAGGAACTAAAATAAAGCCTTTCTGCCTTAAGATACTTTTGTCAAGTATTTTTCAATAGAAATTAGACAAATAGTTTCTAGATACCATTTAGTAAGATGCATAGAGAAGAGGCAAGAAGATGCTGTGATCTGAAGAGCAAGATGAATACACACGTCAAGGGAGTCGATAAAGGATGCTAAGAAATTGATTTATTTTGGAAGTGCCATAGCTCAGATTGAGAATGTCACCCCTGTGCTCATTTCTTAAAGCCCTGGTTCTATGCTTGGGGACCTGTGGAAGGGATCCTAGTGAGAAATCTTTCGGCCACTGGGCCCATGCCCCCCAGTGGGGATTTTTTTTTTGGGTGTGTACGCCCTTCTCTCTGCCACTTGCTCTATGGCCACATGGATAGTGCTTTTGTTCCGTCAAGTGCTTCTTGCTTTTATATTCTAGATCATCACAGAGCTCAGAGCAAAGGGCACTGATCATATACCAAAATCCCCCAAACTGTGATCCAAATTCACTTTCTATGTTTGTAAATCTATTATTTTAAGATAGAATGATGACTAATACAGGATGAGATCTTAAGAAGGAAAGGAGGGTAGGTTCAATATCCTCCTGTTCTTAGCACTCACACAAACTTAGGATCTACGTGTTCTCATTTGAGAGAGTTAGTATAGCTGTGTTGTGATCAAGCTTTCCCATAACTCAAGATGACCATATGCTCCTTTCCACCTGCCATCCTAAGGGCTTAGAAAGCAATTGTTCAACTAGAAGAGTTTAATCTCTTAGTTAATTCTTCTCCCCCTCCCCCACATCAAAAGAATTCCTGATGTCCTCCTGGGAGCTGGGCATTTCAAATCTCTACCTAGTCAGTGTATTGAATCCACAGATGCTTCACAGTGAGTTCACGAGTCTGAATGCTTGCTTGAACCTATGATAGGCCCTACATGGCTCTGCATAGCACTAGCAAATGGAAACAAAAGATTTAGAACATGGAGTATTGTGGGCACAAAAACTAAAAGCAGTGAAAAAGCCTTGAATCAGAAAAAAAAATCAACAAACTAATTTCTCTCATTTCACTGATTTATGAATCCTTAGGTAGGTTTAATGTTGAATCTGTGGATGAAGCTATTTCAGTATGTAGCTTCTGTATCAAGTTCATGGCACAATGAACATTAAAATGTATGGAAGAAACAAATACCAAATGGTCATGTTTTATTCTACTGTCAAGTTCCAGAAACTGCGCTAAGAATACACCCACTTCCTTTCTCAATGACATTTCAAGAGTGACGGTGAAGGAAGGAAGAAAAAGAAAGGAAGGAAAAAAAAGAGAGGAAGTGATTTTACCATGAATGTAGACATTTCTCAGGGTGAACAACTTTAGCTTTATAAAGATGACTCGTATAGGAAGATGTGGTCTGGAACAGGCTGATGACAAGTTCTGTTTTATAATGCCCAGCTATCTGTGATTTGTTTGTCCTTCACCATCAGGAATTAGTGGGAAACCTATCACAGACTAACACTCTTCTGCAGCCTCATGCTTGGAAAGGCCTGACCAGATGTCTGCAAAGGTGATTTTCAGGTCTGAGATATTCTCATTCAAATCCTGCTTGCTCTAAAAAATCTACTGCGTAGGTTTCTACAGCATCACGAGCAATCTCTTATCTCTGAATTATTTATATAAATCCAATCAATGCTGCACAGATTTGCTGTTTCTAAGATTTTATCTTCTACAATCACCCAAATAACTCTATGGTCAACTTCTATGTTCAATTAGATAATATTCCTTTGAAGAGAAAGGAAGAGGCCCTTCTATCTTTACATTACTTTAGCACATATTCAGCAAAGTCTCAGGCTAAGGAGATGCCCATGTTCTGATTAAAAAAAAATATCCAGATAGCAGCGCAAATTTCCTGCTGTGATAATTCACCCTTGCTGATGTAAGAGAGAAGCAGCCACAGAGAACAGGCAAACAGAATGATGTGATTATGCTCAAACTTACAAAAACAAACAGACAGACAAAAGCTCAGCAAAATAAAGAGGCTTCATTGGCTTTTGAGCTGACCATGCTTCTAAAAAGATGGACTAATGGACTAATGATTCTAGAAAGACTTTGGGTAGCATTGTTACTTATTAGCACACCATTCACTGTGGTTGTTCACTCCATACAGTAAAGTCATTCTCTAGAGAAGAGAGTTACAGATGAGGAGAAGAGAGAGGTAGTATGATTGGATAAATTGATGCTGGGTTGGGGCTTTGTCTCAGCTACTATTTTACTACTGTGAAGAGACACTGTGACCAAGGTAACAGGAGGGAAGTGAGAGGCTTCTTACAGTTCTAGACATGAGGGGTATGGATTATCATGGTAGAGAATGTGGTGTCAGCTATGCAGGCATGGTGCTGAAGTTGTAGCTGAGAGCTTACATCTGGTCAGGGAGCAGGAGGAAGAGAGAGTGAGATTGAACATGGCACGGCTTTTTAAATCTCAAAACTCACTCCCAGTGATACACATTCTCCAACAAGATCATGCCCTTACTTTTTTTTATAAAGAGTACCAAGAAATTGAGAAGCAAGCATTCAATTATGAGCCTATGGGGGGCATTCTAATTCAAACCACTAGATTCAAAGGCAATTTTCTTTCATGCTAATTTTTAAACTTAGTATGAAAGTCCATTTTTACCCATACTGAGAGGTACAGAGGTGACCATGATTTTTTATATTATTGGCCGTAGAAGAATGAAGAAGAAAAAAAGGAAATAACGAAGAGATAGATGAAGGAAAAAAGGTGAGCTAGTTCTGTATCACAATAAGAATTCTAGTCCACAAAGATTTATGAATCTTTTTATTGACAATAACTACCAAGTACCTGAAGGTTCCCAGCACATAGAAATAATATATGCTCAAAGAGATGGAAATGCTACATACCCTTAGATAATTACTGCGCAGTATGTTCATAGACTAAATAGTTCATAAATATTTAAAAATATCACATTAGTTAAAATTTTAAAAATGAGATAGCACAATGTATGTAGAAACCTTGTATGAACTAAAAAGTTCCATCCTGGAGGGAGACTCTATAAGACTCAGAAAATAAACACCTTACAAGTCTCAGGAGTTCCCTGCTACTTTCAGGATTCATAAGGCTACTCCAACTCCAAGATCATAAAGAAGCAATAAGAGAGAGATACAACTCTGACTAGTTAAACTACCTGTGAGTTACACAGAGAGCTCCAGGGATACGGATTTCATAAGTTGGCATCCGGGATGGAGAGGGCTGTTGAAAGGATGGATGATGCAGCTACGTAGTAACTCCCCATTTGTACTACTTTAAGTAGCTCTAGCAGCTGGACTTGGTGGAATTCTCTCTTTGGCCAGTTTTTGGTGTTCTACCTGGGCTGAGAAGATTCTTGTTCTTGTCTTCCCAGGAAAAACATCACAGAACAAACAAATAACAACAAAAGAAAGTGAACATATTGTAGAATAAATACAGCAAAGAAAGAGCAAATGATGGTCCTGTTTTTTTTTAAATTGGGAGATCATTTTAAGGTTTTCTGTGATGCTCACTACATACTACCGTGTTGCATGTGGATAGTCTTGGAATTTTTTTCTCTGCATGTAGAGTGCTTTCTTAGCAGGATAGAGATTTACATTCATACTAGTGTGAGATTTGGGTTTATTCTTCACAGTTTGTTTTATTTTGTAAAGAGCTCTAGACAGTTTTTCCTGGGAACACTATGTAAATTCTGAAGACTGATTGATGGACAGATTGACTTGAAGGCTGTCCTCCTGTTTTTAAAACATTTTAAATTGCCAGTAGTGGTTCTGACCCGCTGTGCAGAAATTAGAGGCACCTACCTGCTTCTATTCTTAAATGGCAGCCATATGAAAGCTTATTGTCTTAAGGTACTTTGTCCCCTGGGTTACTGGATGAGAACAGATAGCTGGACATCTGGTTCCAGTCACCTCTGTTTACCTGGTAGGCGTTGCAGGGGAGCACGCCTCTGCAGGTTCTGCCCCACAGTTCATGCTCAAAAGAATGACATGCAATCAACATGTCATGAAGTTCATTTGACATAATGCATTCTGCAGTAAGGCATTTATTAATAGAATAGCACAAGGTACTGTTTTGTTCCTATTGTTTGACATAATGCCAGTACAAGTTGCTGTTCCCTAGCCATTATGTCCTCATGTTAAAAGTAGTGTGCCTACAAATGGCAGAACATTAGTTCCTTTTAAGGCAACTGCTCAGACTGTCTCAGCAATTCCTAGCAAACAGTATCTGATTAGAATAAGTTCTCTCTCCTGAGCAATGGCTGGATGACAAAAGCCAGGATAAAACAATCATCAATGCTACATATTCTGTAATAAGGTAGGTAAAGTAAAACAGAAAGTAGATTTCATGGCCTTTCTTTCTTGGGGCTTCATAATAGTCACTCCTCTTGGAGAATCAGAACCTTCTCATCCCATCTACCCAACTGTCAACAGCTTATACAGACAGCCCCCCAAGAGCCAGTGCTCTCCTTCTGCCAGAGGCCAGTTCGTGCTGGGGACTTTCTCCTTTGGTATTCAAATCTGGAGTCCCACTGTCCTGATAGGATTTCAACTTGATATGAGGTAGATTTATCTGAGAAGAGGAAACTATCTTGAGAAAAAAAAATGCCCCTATCAGGTTGCCTGATGGTGATTCAGTAGGGCATTTTCTTGATGGATGGGGGAGAACCCAACTATGTGGGTGGTGTCACCCCTACACAGGTAGTCTTGGGTAGTATAAGAAAGCAAGCTCAGCAACCCACCGGGAGCAAGTCAGTAAGTAGCATTCCTTCATGGTTTCTGCTTCAGTTCTTGCCTCCAGGTCCCTGCTTTGACTTCCTGCTCTGATCTCCCCCAGGGATTGACAATTAATGCAAAGTATACGCTGAAATAAATCTTTTCTTCCAAAAGTTGTTATTGCTCATTATTTTTATCATAACAATAGAAACTTTAGCTAAGACACCCACCCACCATGCCTTCTGTTTCTTCCTAGTTTGTCGTCTTCCTTGCATTTGGTATGCTGCTCTTCATTTTCTCAGTACACTCCATCTCTGCCTGAGTTGCCCAGGGTCACTTTCTGTGTGTGGCTCCTGAGCCATGGAGGTAGCAGGTCTGAAGGGGGAAAAACAGCTAGACCAGGCTTCGCAGCTGTTATCTTATGTTCATCATTCCATATGTAACTTTGGATGTCATATTCAATAAATCTTTTTGAGTGAACAAAACTAAAGCTGATGCAAATGTTATAGTGTGTTAGAATGTTTTAGACTCCCAAAACTTTAGAAAATCAGTACTTTAAAAAATAACGAAATAAAAATAATGAAATCAATACATTTTATTCTCATTTTAAATAGATTTATTATTTAGTGTTATTATTTTCAATTACGTATATTGTGTGGGTACATACAGGGACTAGAGGTATTATGTACATATGGAGCTGAAGTCATAGGTGGCTGGGAGCTACCTTACATGGCTTCTAGGAACCCAACCAAGACTCTGCAGGAGCAGCAAGTGTTCATAACCACTGGACCACCTGTCCAGCCTCTAGGTAACTGCTTCATGCTGCCTATTTTCCTATCTTTGAACTAGCATAAGAAAATGTCTATTTGCTTTAGAGCAGAACATACCTGTTATAAAACTCACAAAAACTGATCAATATTCTATCATGGTTGGCATTCTTTTATAATAGTGTTAGATAGGAAGTTGATTGACTGAGGAATCTTTAGCAGATATAAGATTTCATAATTGCTTTTCAGGGCATCATTCTTAAGACACTTTCATCACCTCTGGAATCAAGTCAATTGTGGGTTGTTGTGACTACTTTCGGATTGAATAGTTTTGCCTCACCATAACCTTTTCCACTCAAGCATCTGCCTAAAGACACCAGACCTCTTTTAAATTAGTGTCCCAATAATTTGGGGAATGTATCTTCACTGTGGGTTTTGGCTCAGTAGATTTCAATGTGGACACACCATTTTCCCCAACCATCACTGATTCTATAGTTTTTACATTGAAGATGGTAATATGACTCTTAATGAAAGATTTTCTGTCTATGTCCTGGTGAATTCTTATATGTTTAAGCATGAAAAAAATCACCACATGGTTACTCTTTTTCTTCTGTGTTTGTAATTTAAATGTATGGGCTTGGAAATGTGCTTCTTTGCTCCCTATGCAGTGCACACTACAAAGAGTAATTATATGCTTTCACTGTTCAACAGCAGTAATACTCTAATCAATGCCTTATGCTTGTATGCAGCCAGACTATCACTCCCTTTAATCTGCAGCACACTGACTTCTCCAAGGAACATAAAAGAATGAAAGCCTGTTTGCTTTCTTAACTGTAATGGTGTATTTACCTTTAACCCTGGGATTTGCTCATAACAAGGCTGGATTTCTTGTGTTCATGGGTAAGAGGCCTAATTGAAAGTGTATTTGGCCACCCAAATTCATAAAGATTAAGCAATTTAGCATAAAAGGAAGCCACAGTGGTACTTTATCCTTATAACGGTTTTGATTTTCTGAACCTGAAGCCCAATTACAACAAATCTTCATCTAGTATACACTCAAAGAAAGCCCAGAAAAAAAAAAGGAAGCATCCTAGGGTAGTAGAATCAATGCTTAGCCAATCATTATGGGGATTGAATTCTAGTTTCGCCACTGACTTGTGTGTCATCTTGAACAAATTCAAAAACAACTTTGCTAGTGAAGAGTATATGCAAAACTAGCACAGGGAAGCACTGTCACACATTCTACAGGATTGCTTGTGGATCTTTGAACTATGTGTAATAAAACATATACTAATGCAATTTTAGGAAGGAAGAAAACATTGGGAAATTCAAGACTGTCATGTGGAGAGATAGGTTACAGCAGCAAGGGAACTGTACACCCTTTTCTCCACCACATCCTAGTCTCTATGCAATGGACATTTCTTCTCTGGGTCCTGAGTATTACCCAGGCAACCAAGTCCTCATGACAAACTTCCAACTTGGCATAAGTCAACCCAGTCAACACAAGCCTCCCTCTCTTCCAAATTGTCAGTGTAGGATTGAATATCCAGGCACAAGACATTTCTTGGCCAAAGTGACTGGTTCAGGAGTGGACATAGGTATGAGATGATCTAAGTAATGCTTGGGACTCTGTGTAAGACAGAAGGAAAGAGAGTAACTTCTGCATCAGGTGATGGTGTACAGATGCAAGATGGGATCTACAGCGACTATTTTTTTTTTTTAAATCAGGAGGAAAACTGGCCAGAGGAAAAAAAGGTAGAGAGCTGCAGGGAAGCAGATCTAAGCCCTATTCAAGTATGCCTAAAACTTGTACTGTTTCAGTCAAGGGAGCCCCAAACTTCCTTTTGTTATTTAAAGTAGTTTGCAATGAACCTTTTGATATTCAGGTTCAAAGCATTATGGATTATATATAGTGGTGCAGTGCAGAGCTGTGAAGCAATGACAACAAGTGAATAAAAAACAAAAAACAAAATCAGAACTTGAGGAAACTATTCCCTCCTTACCCTTTTTCTTTCCAAGACTGACAGCTAGATTTCCTAGGAGGAAGATCACAGAGATAGAGAAAGCAGTAGATGTGGTCATTTTATCTAAAGTGACTCTTGAAGTATTAGTGGCTTAATAAAGTGTTTATTAGAACCCAGGCCCCTGTGGGAGAGAGGAGGGAGACAATAGAGTCCTGGGAGTTAAGCAGGATTCCAGGTTAGCACAATCTTTGCATCTTGCACAAGTAGAGTCCAAGATCACAAAGCATGTTGATACCCTAATATCACATGGCAGATGACAGAAAGAGGGTCAAATTTCTCTCTTGTGTCCTAGAATATAAACACATGGCCAATCATAAATACCAGAGACTTGGAAATGACATTGAATTGAGGCTCAGAAGAATCACGAGATCTGGCGACTACTGATCAGGTTTATTACTTATTACTATAAGGACTATGGTATAGGGCTTACAGTATTTGCTTAGAAGAAGGTTTTACTACAAACTTAAATCTGCCAGACAAATAACCCAGAGTAGTGAAACTAACAAGTCAGAATACCACAGAGAAAGAAGGCGTCTGCCCAGCTGAGAGGCCCAGTCACAGGAAATGAGCCATACTACGCACTGAGTCAAGTGCTTTCACACATCTGTCCAGAAATTTCATTTCTCAAGATCAAGGAAAACTCTAGATTTTATAGACAAGGTTTTGAATCCTAAATGACGGAAAATTTTTTTCCTATTAAGATTATACCATATAGCCCGGGAAGATCCTGGACTTCTACCTTCTTGCCTTCTGAGTGCTAGAATTACAGGTATATGGTACCTGTATAGAGTTACAGGTATATGGTACCTGTATAGAATTACAGGTATATAGTACAGCAGCCATTGTACCTGGCTACTTCAAGTATTAGATGCCCAGAAAACCAAGTGACTTCTTTCTCCTAAACAGTACCATTTGCTTGTATGTACCCTGCAATCTACTTAAGAAATATCTTAGCCTAGAGTCTGGAGAGAAGGCTCAGTGGTTAAGAGGACCTGTTGCTCTTGTAGAGTTGTTGTTCAGTTCACAGCACCCACATGGTGGCTCACTAGCATTCAAATTCCTGGGGGATCCAGCACTTTCTTCTGAATTCTGTAGGCATGAACATGATACATAGACATATGTACAAAACACACACACACACACACATACACACACATGTATAATAAAAAATTAAAAAATCTTAGTCTCTTTTGAGCATATGTACCTAATGCAAATTCACAGATATTTATTGAAATTGCATTTATATAGCATCTATTCGTATGAAAATATTAATCAATGTTATTTCTAGTCTTTTATGTATAAGCTAAAAATATGATATTGAACCCCTTTTCTGCATTATTGTAATTTATGCATTTGATTTTTGGAGATGCCTGTTCCTTGAACCTGTTGAGATATAAATTTTAAGGAAATCTATCCTTTAAATTTTTATATGTGAATATTTGATATAGAGTTAACTTAGTCTAAAGTGATGAAGGATTCCATGCTGTCCACCAGTAATTTTTCTTTTGTAGCTCTCAAGTGAAAAGTTGTCATATGACAATCTTGTATTGTAGAAGTCTCCAAGTATCATCTTTTCTCTGGACTGAATAATGTCTTTAACTTTTATTGTGGAGATAAAAGATATTTTAAGAAAGTTTGTGCTTGTTTGTTTGTACACCCTTTTCACTTCAAAGGCTACATACATATTTTGCTCTATGAGGGTATCACTTCTGATTGTGGCAACACAGAATTCCTGTTTGGCAAATTTTACAAATAGAAGAACTATGGATATATGTTAAATATATATATATATATATGTAAATGTATAGTCTTAGAAGATTAACATATTCCTGACTGGAAATACTCAGCTCTTAATGGTATTTTCAATAGCTGTGACGATTAGTGCTCATTGTCAATTTGACAGCATCTGGGTATGTCTCTGAGGGATTATCTCAAGTACATCAGTGGGTGTGGAGAGACTCATTTTTACTTTGATACAGTCATACCCTGGATGCACTGTAGAAAGCAGGGAGTAGACTGAGCATGGCCACTCCTTGCTTGACTCTGGATGCAATGTGACCAAAACCTTAAGTTCTTACCTGCCATGATTGCCCGTGAACCAAAATCAATCCTTTCTCCAGTAAGCTACTTTGTTAAGGTACTTTATCACATTAACAAGAAAACAACTTAGACAGCAGCTTTCTTTTTCTATAAAACCTACTTGTTCTGTTAGGGTCCTGTTCTTTAGCCCAGACTGGCCTACAAGCTCAAAATCTTCCTGCATCAGTCACTAAAAGATTCTGAGATCACAGGGATAACTCAACCTAGATTTTTTTTAGCACCAGTTGGCCTTCAACTATCATGAGCTACCTGTTTCTGTCTTCTGAGTGCTAGAATCACTGATACCTGCTATATACCTAGCTTAAAGTCTAAGCATTTTATGTAACAGATTTTCATACTTTTTAACACAAAGTTTTTCATTTTCTGCATTATGCTTAGATTTCTTTAAAAGAACCAAATACTCAGTAATATGCAGAAATTGCAGTTAAACATCACATATTTCCTTTTATAGACTTGATTATACAAAAGGAAATTTCAAGAAGATTTTTGTCCATTGATCTTTGGTTTAGAGAAATGAGAAAAAAATATGTGATTTAATTTACATAAAAACATCTGACTTAAGTCACTAAGATCAGTATGCGTGTCAAGCAACCTAGACATGACATACTTCTTCCCAGAGTGAGCCAGAAACACCCCTGTGAGCCATAAGGTGATTCCTATTTTATCTTCTTAATTAACATCTTTTAGGTGCCATAAACCGTGTATCAACTGACCCAGTCAGAGTATACCATTGAATAGTTTGTTGTATGGTCAGAATTGAATAAGAATATATTCATCATCCCTCAAAATGGCCCCAAATAGAATTATTAATCTATCTTCAGTTTTCCTAAACATTTTCAAACTTAGACACCTACTGAACCATATGCTACCTCTATTTGTTTGTCTATTACTGTTATTTTATTTCATGTTTCATTCATGTCATAGCACATATCAAGAACCCATCTTTTAAAAAGATTTTATTATTTTTTTTATTAATTTATTCTTGTTACATCTCAATGTTTATCCCATCCCTTGTATTCTCCCATTCCCCCCCCCCCCATTTTCCCATTATTCCCCTCCCCTATGACTGTTCCTGAGGGGGATTACCTCCCTCTATATTCTCATAGGGTATCAAGTCTCTTCTTGGCTACCTGCTGTCCTTCCTCTGAGTGCCACCAGGTCTCCCCCTCCAGGGGACATGGTCAAATGTGAGGCACCATAGTACGTGAGAAAGTCATATCACACTCTCCACTCAACTGTGGAGATTATTCTGACCATTGGCTAAATCTGGGAAGGGGTTTAAAGTTTACCTCCTGTATTGTCCTTGGCTGGTGCCTTAGTTTGAGCGGGACCCCTGGGCCCAAATCTGCCTATCATATTGTTCTACTTGTAGATTTCTAGGACCCTCTGTATCCTTTTATTTTGCTATTCTCCCATGCATCTCTCATTTAGAGTCCCAATATTTTATTTTTAATTATGTGTGGAAGTGTCTATGTGAGAGTATGTACATGTGAATAAAGTACCCACAAATGCCATCAGAGGGCACTGGAACTTGGGAGGTGGAGTTACAAGGAAACGTGACCTGCTTAATGTGAGTGCTGAGAACTAAACTTCAGAAGCACCATATACTCTTAATGGCTGAGCAATCTTTCCAGCTCCAGGAATCCATTTCTTTTGATTGCTGAACAACTTACCATTACAGTTTATTTAGACATGTATTCATAGACATTTGAAAAGTTAAACTTTGGCGTTTCATGATAATTCTGTTCTGTGTAAACATCAGTTTTTCTAGGTATAAACCTAGGAGTGGAATTGCTACCATCTCTATGTATAATATCTGAGAAACTGTCACACTGATATCTAAAGCACCTGCACTAATTTAAACCCCTACCAGTGCTTTATAAATGTCATGGCTTCTCTACAATTGTCTCTTTTTGATTATCACTTTACTGATACTCCATTGTGGTTTTAATCTGAGCTCTCCCCAAAGTCCAGTAAGCTGATGCTTTAAAGCTTTTATGCCTGATCAATAAAAACAGGAGCTAAGTAGTTTGATATTGTTTGAAAAACAGACCCTTTTAAACTAGATTTATGTTGATAGGGTGAACCAAAAAAAAAATATAAACAAAAATAGAGGAATCAAATCTTATTTCACTGAACCTCCAGTATTAATTTCTTAATAGGAAGGCATATTTATACCATGATTTCTCCATTTAAAAGAAATGGTTGGTTTTTGCCATTTTAACTGTGCCTGTTGAGAGGGAAAGAACCCTTTTAAAGAGCACATTTCTATAAACAAGACCCAGAACAAGGAATCCAGAGAAGAAGCTCTTCTAGGGACCCTAGCAAAAGGATACAGCTTTGAACAGATTGCAGCAGAGAAATAGTTTTGAAGAAAAAATAGGAAAAAAATACCTATAAATTATACATTGAAAACATGATAAGTGAGAGGGAACTCGAGAGACATAAAGAAGAGAGAGAACTTTATTTGGAAAAGTACAAGATATGTTAAAGGAAAGCATGTGACAAGTTACAGCCCATTGCTAGTATTCACAATAATGCTCCCTCAAAGTAGAGTGGATGTTTTCTGAGGATTCACTGAAAATTCTGTCCTGAAGGCTTACTTCGACCTACTGCATCAGAAACTCAATGAAGTAGGGAGTGGGCAGAGGTCTATGTACTAATGAAGAAGGTGATGCTGATGCCTATCCAGGCTTGAGAAGTGCCTTTTATCAACTAGACTTACAGTGCTATTACACAGGGTTAGAAAGAAAGACATGTGGCTAGAAATGGAGATGAGGGATTCTAGTGAATTCTGTAGCTCAGAGAGAGGCCATCAGAATCTGAAGAATAGGGCAGTAATTGGTTAAAGCACCAAGTAAGGATGATTAAGAATGATTGCTTAAAGTGGAAATTATTAAGTTGGCAGCAACGAGAAGAGAAATTGCCTGTGTGAGTTAGGAGGCTCAAATGAATGAAAAGGCTATTGCAATGATCCAGCTGAACATTGAAGGAAGTCAGTGCAGGCAATCACTTAATTCAGAGAGGGAAATTAACTATGTCTTAACTTTTCTTCTAGAGATTTCATGGAGAGTAGATATTCTATTAGCTGATATGGAGAAGAGAAAGTGGATTGATTATGAAACAAAAGAAACAAGGTGGAGAGGATCAGCCTGGATCTCATTAGAGTTTTGCTACTTTCTCAATATACTCATTTCTTAACCCTGAAACCATTAGCTTCCTGTAAGGCAAAATAACAGTCATGATAAAGGCTCATCTACAATGTGTATCTTAAAGAATGGGATTTATTAAGTTTAAATTTGAGAACAAGTCAGTAATTAGAAGGATCAGTTCAATGAATTTATTGATCATTTCAATACATCTTCAGGCACTCAAGTGCAACTGGTTGGCTGGCATAAACAGTTCAAAGGCTACTGGAGTCTGGCTATGGACTAAGAAGTCACCTAATTTGTAGTTGAAGAAATGATGAGATTGTTGAGTAATGTGGTAGATGTGAGAAAAATATCATGTCTGAGAAGTGAAGATATGTACTATAGAGAGAGAAAAGGAAGAGATTCCGGTGAAGGCTCATGAAGACAGAAGAACACAGATAATATTATTATCAAGGTTGAATAAGATTTCCCCCAAAGGGGGTTGGTACCCATAGTAGAAGCCACTTAATTAGAATGAGGAATGAAGATGGATTTCAGGGTTTTGATATTCAGGCATTTTTATTCATATTTGGTGGAAATTTTGAGAGGAAAATTATACTGCTAAGGATTAAAGAGGTTAAAGGTCAGGATTGGAAGAAGGGAATTATTAAGTGCTGGTACTGAAAGATGTGTCAGTGGCCCTATGGAAGGTTGAGCAGTAGACGATAAATGAACCTTGAGAGTGTTTGCTGGCAGCAGAGAGCCATTCAGAACATAAGGAAATCTTGTTTGAAGGCATTCATGGATACAAGTCTTCTGTCAGAATGTATTTGACAAGGATTGACAACTTCAATTTGAAAAACAGTTAAAAGTTTCACCTAGAATATGACACGTGGAAATAGGATGTCATAGTCAATGCATTTTAAAGTAATCAGATGAATTCCAGCCCACAACCTATATTCTAAAACCCAACAATAACTGAAGAAAACCTTTAGAACAAGCGTAAAATTATTTTAGGAACATAAAAGAAGTTTTCAACCTGGTGAGCACGCCAGAGACAAGCACATTTGATCACGAGATCTCTACCTACATCCCCAATTTGTCCTAACATTGCTTTCAGTTTTTTCTTACATGATTTTGTGATATATTTATAATTGTCAGTCTTTGAAGTATGCAAAATCATGCCATGCTAAAATGACACACAGGTAATTAATTCTTTCCCTCTCATCTATTTAAATTCCCTGACACCTAAGTCTGGGAATGGATAAACTGATAGAAAAATTTATGAAATAAGAAAGTTAATCTTACCAAAAATTAGATATTTTCACACTTATCTTTGAGTGAACCTTAACTGAGGGACTGTGTTCATCAGACTGGCCTATGACCACACATGGAAGGGCATTTTCTTGTTTGCTAATTGACGTGGGAGGGATCAGCCCAATTTGGACAGGTCCATCCCTAGGAAGACTGGCATGGGCTGTATAAGAAAGGCAGTTGGATGTGAGCCTGTAATTAAGTCAGCCAGTAACTCCTTCATGGTTTCTGTGTGGAGCTTCTTCCTGGCTTCTCTTGATTCTGGACTATTACCTATAGTCCAAATGCACCCTGACTTCCCCAGGCTGATCACATCCAGTGTTTTGTCACAACAGAAAGAAAACTAGGACAGATATAACATAGTATATTCACCTAATTATACTTAACGATTTTAATAAAAAGTCTTGTCTAAGGGGTAAACTTTTTGTCTAATTTTAGCTAAAATAAAATTAAAACAGTAAGTACTTTTTTTATATTCTTAAAACTGGAGTGGTATTTAGTTATAAGAACTCCTTGGAAAGAAACTGAAATAAACTGACTTTGTATTAAAATGCTGCAATTTCATCACAGGGGATAAATGAGAGATTGAACTGGTAAGAAAAATAATTATCAAAGGCTTTTTTTTAATCATGCGTTGGGGCTGCTGCATTATACACCCAATGGAAACCAGTTCAAACGAGTTTGTGTGAATCATCCAGTTAAGGTGCAAGTGCACATAGAGGAAATCTCACAAGGCCCTATTTCTAGATGAAGGGATACAGCAGTCAAAGGAAGCCAAGAGGGAGAACCAGTGTTGAAGAGGAGAGGTGCCATTGATAGGTTACTCAATCTCCAGGGGTCACCTCTTATCCCCCAGGGGACAGTCCTAAGCACAAGTACATATGAGCAATACTAAATGTTCTCAGTTTGTGTGTGTGTGTGTGTGTGTGTGTGTGTGTGTGTGTGTGTGTGTATGTGTACACATATGGAAATGTCAGCTACAGGTTAGAGATTAGTTACAGGTGTCTTTCTCTGTTGCACTCAACCTTATTTTGTGAGATAGGGTCTTTCAATTTAACCATTTTGCAAAGACTACCTTGCCAGTAAACCTTTGGATCTGCCTGCCTTTTCCACACCCCAGTACAGGGGTTAGAGATACACTGCAGTACCCCAGCTTTTACATGGGATCTGGGAATCAAACTCAGGTCTTTATGCTTATTCACCAAGGGCATGACCCACTGGGCCATCCCCTAGCTCTGACATCATGAATCTTGTTAAATTGAAAGGATTCGGATGATCCCAGGAGATGACTGAAGCAGACTTATGTGTGTGCCTGTAAGGGTGAGTCTAGAAAAGCTTATCAAGGACTCCTTCTGAATGTGCACCATGCTGTAACCTGGAAGTCCCAGCAGAATCCGGGCGATAAGGAGGTCTGTGTATGTAGGCATCCTCTGTCTGCTTCTGGGCCACCATGAGGTGAGCTGCTGGGCTCCATTGTCCCTTTGCCATCATAATGGGATGGAACCTTTGACATCATGAGCCAACAACGTAAAGCTTTCCTCCCTGAAACAGTTTTGCTTAGGTCTTTTGTCATGATGACAATGAACCAGCACATCCATACTGTAACCCACTGGGATGTGCTGTTTCCATTCCTAGCAGCAATGCATAAAGTTTACCTGCTCCACATCCCTAGAAACAGTGGAAAATCTGTGGGAGTTTCTGGTCCTTTGTTTTTGTTAGTTTTTCATTGCATATCTACAGACAGAAAACAAGGCACAACACATACACTTATGGACGAATATTCAACTTTAAAAAGAAAGTCTAGGGGTTCTTATATGGTTCAGTGGGAGAATGTATGTGTTGCCACACTGGACAACCTGAGGTAAATTCCTAGGAAAGCTTCCACAAGTATAAACACACACACGCACGCACGCATGCACGCACGCACGCACACACGCACGCACACACGCACGCAAAAGCTAGTCCTATTAAATATTACTACAGAGAGATTGAAGACATTGTGCTAAGTTAAATTAGACAGAACAAAACAAAACAAAACAAAAACCAAAAAACCAAATATAACAGAATTCCACCTATTTGAGGCTTGAGTATTTGTTAGGCAGAGTGACTTTTGCCAGACAGTAAGAGCAGAGAGGAGGTGATGAGAATTTTAATATGCAGAGCAGTGAGATGTTATGTTAATGTGCTATACAACAATACAAACCTTAGTGCTGCTGAACTTGAACCATAAAAGTGTAAGACTGTAAAGTTTATACTGCATTTTATTGCCATTTTATTTTATCATTTTAATGGAAAAACCACAAGTCTGTTCTAATTTTATTAGATCCCTCACATTTATGTCTTAACCATTGTTATGTCTTTTGTTTTTAGGGAGGTAAAGAATATTACACACCCATTCACAAGTTGATTGTAGCTCCCAGCTCCCAGAATCTTCTACAGAACCTCTGAACAATGACTCTCCTTTCCATCTGGAGTCACATGGCTACCTCTAATTCCTAGGCCTACTGCAACTTTCACACATAAAATATGACTTCTCTCTCATGTCTTTTCTTCTTACAAGTTGATATGATTGTTGCAGTGGACTTTAAGGATTTAACATTTATTTCTGCTGTAGATATTTTCTCTCTTAAGTTATGAGTTTGTTTTGTTTCTTTAACAAAGCATGGATATGTCTTACTGCCTCTTTTGTCAGAAGCACAATTTCTTATTTCAAAAGTGAAATGTGTTCCATTTGGAAAATAAATTATTCTACAGAGTGCATATGACATCACTTTTTGTTCATCTTCTTGCTCCCTCATCCCATGCATAAGGTTTTTCTAAAACTCAAATTCTACACCCCTATCTTTGAGTTAACATGCTTTTTAAGAAAAAACTTCACCATTACACATCTCTATAAATAACAGTGCATTAAAAATACTCTGTTGTAAATCACACAACCAATCCTTAAAATTTTCTTAGGACATGTTCCTACATGAAAAATTACTATGCAAAACAAAATGTATGCTTTCAGACTTTGCTGTAAATTGTAAAATTATCTTCCTTTTAAAATTCCATCATGAAAGTGCCCATCTCACAGTATCTTTGCCCAGACTGTAGCCTAATTGCTAGTTTCAATATTTTATAAGTTGGCCATTCAATCTATGTTGCTCACTGATTTAACATGCATTATTTGGTTACTAAGGAAAAGGAACACATTTTAAAAGCATGTGCATTTGGCCATTCGATTTCATCTCTGTGTGAACTAGTAATGGTCCTTCCCTATTTCCTTTTAATGTATTTCTTACTAAGACAGAAGCTCTTTTCACACAAATGTCAGACTTAGTGATGTATATTCCAAATGTTTTCCTAGCTTACTACATTTTTTGATTTCACTTAGGTCTTCTGAAGGGACTAGAATGACTTTAATATTTTTTTCATCTCACATTAATTAAATATATTCATGGCTTCTTATAGAAAATTCCTTCAAGAGCCTTGATTCAGAGTATTGTCAGTGATGAGAAAAGACTTGTTTTCAGTTGAAGACCAAAGTTTACCTTTTGGCCAAGAATTTAGCAGGACTAAATTCAAAAGAGAGACTCACTTTCTGTATATCTCTGAGGAGACTATTCACCCCCTCATCACTTTATCAAATGCAATGGCATGGCCTGGTGCTTTCTATTTGATTAATTATTTTACACAGTATGATTTTGGGTATGTGATAGTCTGCACGTAAAAGACAGCAAGCCAACTCAAGCAGTGAAAATTCTTAGCTTCTATGTAGATATCTTTTGATTTCAAAATATCTTATGCCTGATATTGGTTTGATCGTCATAGAAGTCCTTGTAGATTCATTTTTCAATTTGTAAAACACAGATCTCAAAGATCTGGTGGTTTGGGTAATGTATGACTCTTCAATGGCAGAGTTGAGTCCCTAATTTGTGACCTTCTTAAAATTCCTTTTGCCCATGACAACACTGTAAGAATCCCATCTTGCCTTCTTTAGTGCTTTCCTATGGTATTACTGAATGAAGTGTATCTACATGGCAAATACAATTTCAAAATCAGGCGTGTGTTGTTAGTGACAGGGTGATTTTGAGTAAGTAATTATATTTTCTCCAGCCTCAGATTAGTTACCTCTATAACGGGCTGGAAGTTATCACTAGCTTGTCCATGAAGATGTGTGTTCAGATGACAAAGAGTGCATGATGAGTTCAAACTCCATTAGCTATTATTACAGTTGGAGGCAGGAGCATGCCATCACCTAATGTATGGATTATTTAGTAGACTCCAGTCTGTCAAAAAGGTGTGCACGATGTAGCCCAGTATGCTATGATGATTGAAAGATTTTTTGGAGAAGTAAATGTTTATATCTCATCTCCACATTCCCCTGCCCCTAGGATTGAGAAAATAATGCTAGATCCCCAAGAATAGCAATACAGAAGCTTTTTTCACTTCTCAATTTTTATCCAAAGACCCCCCAAAAATTAAAGGGAAATCCTCAGCCATAGATACAGTACCCTATAAATGGACCTCAGAATCATTCTAAATCTACATTAGTTTCCTGGACGTTATACAGCAACATATGAATGTCTATGAAGCCAGTGTCTAAGAGTTAGAAGAGACCTACAAAATTCCCTATACTCTTCCACTGATGGTACTGTTCCCTTAAAATTCAGCTTAGGACCATCAACCAATTTGCTAAAAGTCTCCAGGTTCTAGGAAACCTCTGTCATTACACTTTCAGTACTGTGAGTGAATTATCATAGATTCTATGGTGACTTATAAAAAATGAAGGCAATGGGTCAAGATAGTCTCAGAGAAGTGGTTTTTAACATAATAGGTACATGCTCAACTTATCTGCACCCCAGTGCCTTGTAGTCTCTGGTGATTTGAAATTAGATGACATATGCCAAGCTGCTTCACCAGCTTGCAAGGCAGTGTGTCTTCTATGTTTTAACTCAGTGCCTCACATTGAGACATGATTTGCACATTTTTCTACTAAATAATCCATTTAGATTTCTCAATAGCCTTTTGGGACTCCCTCCAAAGCTTCTCTGTATGCTCATGTGGCCACTTTGAATACGGTTAAATATTGAGCAGCTTCAGAACATGTGCCTAAGAAAAAGACTTTTGAAGATTAATCAGAAGAGTTCGAGTGACTTCTTGTAGAGGTTTATGCCTCTAACATCTCTACTGCATGGACAACAAGCCAGATCAAGCCGACTTACAGAGAGGAGGCAGCCAACAAGAAGGTTAATGGCCATTCTTATCATTGCTTGAGAACAGACTTAGTTCCCAGGAGACTACTACATTCTGGAAAAGCTGTCACTCTTAGCCAGAGAGTTAAATCCAAGTGTAGCTTTGCTCACACAAGACTGAAGAGAGGATGTGAAGAGAGACAGAGAAATTGCTGCTGAGTGTAGCATTTTTCCCAAAGAAGCCTTGAAAAGAAATTACTCACAGCAACAATATTCTCCCGAGTACGAAGTGTTAATGAGACCAAATGCCAGCCAACACATGCCCCTAAATTAAGTTGTCATCCTATAGGACGCTCTTCACAGTTGAGTGGAGAATGGGGTCTGACTTTCACATGAACTCTGGTGCCCCATATTTGACCACGACTCCTGGATGGGGAGACCTGGTGGCACTCAGAGGAAGGATAGCAGGCTACCAAGAAGAGACTTGATACCCTATGAACATATACAGAGGGAGGAAGTCCCCCTCAGTCACAGTCTTAGGAGAGGGGAGTAAGGGGAAAATGGGAGGGAGGGAGGAATGGGAGGATACAAAGGATGGGATAACAATTGAGATGTAATATGAATAAATTAATAAAATATATTTTTAAAAAAAGATGTCATCCTAGATTGCTGGGCCACCACTGGACTTCCAATTTCTAAGTGAAATTTGAGGATATTAAATCTCTACATTTCTTTTGGCTATACTTCACAACTTTAAAGAATTCTTAATTACCAAGTAAAATTTGTCATTAAATAAAAATTTAAATATCTTTTTTCATTATTCTGTACACCATTACCAACTTGCTAAGCCTATCACATAATCGTACTTATCTTCAAAATAATCTTTGATAGCAGGATAGGATTTATTAAAATGCCACATTACAGAGGAAGAGGGTGAGGATTTGGAGAGCCGTATGAGAGGCAGAGTCATAATTCAAATCTACATATTTAAAGGCAAAGTCATTCTTCTTGAACACTTCTGGGATCACAGACAGTTTTTCATGGTTTTTGGTGCTAAAGCAAGGCATTTTCAACATAAAAGTGCTAAATAACATCATATATCTACATTTAATTCACAGCGTTGACGAGATGCTGGCTAAAAAAATTCCCCACATTTTAGGGAAACACACACACACACACACACACACACACACACACACACACACACACACACTGACATATACACAAGCTTCTAATGAAATATTGTAGTTATATAGAGAGTATTGAAAGCAGATGAGCAGTTCGCTGTGGATAGCTGTTTTTATATGACTAAAATTTAAGAGTTTAAAGAACTGATCATTAAAGGAAGATTTAAAAGGTTTTCCAGTTGCTGACAAAAAGGACAAACAGAAAATCTCTATACTTAAATAAAAAAATTCAAAATTGTGATGCTTTTATGATAGAGATGCTGACATAGTTCTGTTAGTATGAGGGAGTTAGACAGTAGGTCTCAAATTTTAATGTGCACAAATTTCTGTTTGAATCAATGTTGTCTTTTTCTCATATTTTGATGCTTAAGAACAAGAAACTTACATTCTTTTTAGAAAAACAAGCTCATAAAAACCTTACCATGTTTGTTGAATTAATTTTTCTGTATTATTTTGCCTTATGGAAAAATTCTAAAATAAAGATTATAACATCTTGGTTTCTCAGTATGCATTAAAAGCCTACATTCTTTGCAAGTCTCCAAAACGTCTGCAGTAGAAAATTCTCAGATAAAAACAGCCTTATTCCTTAGTTAAAAACTTTGCTCATTTTTTTCTATAGGACTCCAACATAAAGAATGTCCACATAGCACTCAGAGGAAGGACAGCAGGTTACCAAGAAGAGACTTGATACCCTATGAGCAGATACAGGGGGAAGACGTCCCCCTCAGTCACAGTCATAGGGGAGGGGAATAAGGGAAAAATGGGAGGGAGGGAGGAATGGGAGGATACAAGGGATGGGATAACCATTGAGATGTTACAAGAATAAATTAATAATAAAAAAAGAATGATTCAAAGCCTCCTATGACAGCCCCATGCCATCAGAGAGCATTACAATCTCATTAGGGGGATCCACAGGGCCTGCCCTTTCCACACCTCTAGGTATTTCCTGGACTCATACTTGCTGTTGTCCACAATCTCATTCCCCTCCTTCTGTTGTTCCAACAGCCATAGTCTTTGTGTCTGCCACTTATGCTGCACCTGTAACTGCAAGACTATTATTATATTGTGAAAGACTCAGAGAAGCTCTGTCCTTCAGGGACCTATTGGTTTTAAGGCTATCTCCAACATAATATCAGTTCCATACAAGCTGATCTATGTTTTGTCTGCGTCTCAAATGTGTATGACAGTGTCTGGCACAGAGAATGTGCCTAATTAATGCTGTTGAATAAATGATCATAATAGCTTCCACTTAGTCAATGCCTGCAGTGTATCCTAAATCTTCTTAGTGCTTTGCAAACAATATTCTTGTCATTCCTTCTTGGTGCTTTGCAAGCAATATTATTGTCATTCTCTGCAACAATCCTGTTGGGGAAATCATTACATTATTTTCCTACCTGTAGAAGAGTCAGCAATTTAAGCAGTTTGCCCAATAACATATAGCTAGTAATTGGCCTAAGGAGTTGTATTGCTTTCCTCTGATAACCCATGGAATAAGTGAGCATATAAGCAAATAATTACAAGAGGCAGAGAAAGAATGAAATAAGGAACAGATGAACAATTAAAGCAGTGTACCAAACTGAAAAGTAAAATCTTTCCTTCATGCAGCTTTAAAGAAAACAAGGACACCATTCAAATGAATTAAAATGCACAAACTATCACTTCTTTTTTTTTTTTTAAATCAGTGGAATAAGATTTCAGAAAATATCCCAGAACATTTGGAGATGATAGCATTGCAAGAGGGGAGAGATTGTAAGGTCTCAAAAAAACAAAAACAAAAAACAAAACAAAAACTCCAAAGCACTTAATAGGTATGCACATTTAAGAGCCATCCTCAGCAAGGCTTTGGTATCCTAACTCTCTCTCTGTCTCCCTCTCTCTCTGTCTCTCTGTCTCTGTCTCTGTCTCTCTGTCTCTGTATCTCTCTCTCTCTCTCTCTCTCTCTCTCTCTCTCTCTCTCTCTGTGTGTGTGTGTGTGTGTGTGTGTGTGTGTGTGAGAGAGAGAGAGAGAGAGAGAGAGAGAGAGAGAGAGAGAGAGAGAGAGAGAGAGAGAGAGAGAGACCATGTCCTCTGGCTTCCTCAGTTTATAGAAGACCTAGAGATCAGCTACACAACATTAGCATGCTGACTGGTGACTTTGAAGTAAAAATACAAGTCACACCCTAGGTATCAGGCATGAGCTGTTCAACTTCCCACACAGATCCAGCTGTAGAGTCAGATTGCCCATCAAGACAGTTTCATCTCTCATATGAAAGATGGCTGAGAGATTTATCAGCGGGGCGACAGCATGATGAATGTGTCATCTTTGCATCCTCACTCTCACGGTAGCTGAATGCTGCCTCTCATCTCTTCAGATGGAGTTCAGACTTAAACAAAAGAGGAGAGACAAGGAAAGGGAGGGAGGAGGCAGGGACTGACAAAGAGGAAAGTAGGAGAAGATGGGATAGGGAGGGAGGTAGAGAAAGAGGTGTGTGGGAGAAGGAAAGGGGTTTGTTATCACTGGCTGCAAGGAGGAAATTTCTCAAAGTGTAACTTCTTGAGGCTGAAAATGTCTTTACTCCTGACTTGACTGGTTTTAGTAAAATTTTAGTTTGCTTGCTTCCCCGTGGGCTCATCAAGTCATGACTTATGTGACTGTGTGCAGGGGCCCTGATGATTAGCGCCTTCTCACCAACCATCACTCTCTGTCTTGCCAAAAGAAGTCAAATGACCCCTTTAAAACAAAGAATGATTTCAAGCAGTGTCTACACCCTGATTTGCACCTATGTGTGTACAAAATACAGACATAATATCCTATATAGCATTTTATTGTAGTTTTTTCTGAGACATTATTTTATATAGTCATTTGAAATAGGGTAATTTGGTAACCTAATTACAACTTATCTGGGCTGGGGAGATGGTGCAATGGGAATAGGCATCTGGGGTCAAATGTGATGGTCTGAGTTAGATCTCTGGGATCCACGTAGTGGAAGGTTAAGTACATACTCCTGAAGGTCATTCTTTGACCACGTGCTCCCTTCAGCATATGCTCACCAGGATACACAGATACATATACATGTATACATACAATAGAAGGAAAATGTAATAATAACTTTTAAAACTGTAATTCACCTACCTAAATTGAAAAAAAGATAGCCAATAGTCACTTTCTTCTTTGGGATCTACATCTGTTCCAGTCTCTGAGATTATTTTTTTATTACTAATGTATTGTATAACTTTATTATTGATATGTATGTATTATTACTATGTGCTGACACTATCTCCAACATATTTAATTTCATGAATAAATTATTAATATTCTTATTAATTGATTTTATTTTTCCTCTCTTGGCACATTTCTTTTTATGGCTTTAGATTCTGCTTTTCCAGGTATTAGTCAAGCTATCATTTCATTTTAATAGTTCATAATGCCCCTTCCCATGCGGCATAAAGAAGCACTGACATGTGGCTTCTTAAATGATTTTTAACAGAGAAGAGCCATTATATAATTTGTGTGTGTGTGTGTGTGTGTGAGAGAGAGAGAGAGAGAGAGAGAGAGAGAGAGAGAGAGAGAGAAAGAGAGTGAGGAGAACCTAGTGTAAAACATGGCAAATTCAAATATAAGAAATAAATCACCCCCCTTTCCTTCATCCTCTGCTGCCTTACAGCTCACTTCATAACCCCTCTCTAGATAAGCAAAACCCTGTTTTCTTTAAAGTTTTTGAAATATGTTCAGTACTGTACTAGAGTTTCTTCCACACTCTCAATAGTTGACAATATTTTTTTGTTTTTCTTTTCTTTTTTTTAATCAACATTTAAAATCCAAAATAGATTTCCAAAGTGGCTGTACTAGTTTGCATTCCCACCAGCAATGAAGGAGTGTTCCTCTCTCCCCACATCCTCGCCAGCATGTGGTGTCACTTGAATTTTTGATCTTAGCCATTCTGATGGGTGTAAGATGGAATCTCAGAGTTGTTTTGATTTGCATTTCCCTGATGACTAAGGAGGTTGAGCATTTCTTTAAGTGTTTCTCAGCCATTTGACATTCCTCTGTTGAGAATTCTCTGTTTAGTTCCAAACCCCATTTCTCAATTGGGTTATTTGGTTTGGTGGTGTTTAATTTCTTGAGTTCTTTATATATTTTGGATATTAGACCTTTGTCAGATGTAGGGTTGGTGAAGATTTTTTCCCAGTCTGTAGGCTGTTGCTTTGTTCTCTTGACCATGTCTCCTGCATTACAGAAGCTTCTCAGCCTCATGAGGTTCCATTTATTAATGGTTGACATTAAGGCCTAGTGCTATCTCAGAAAAATGGGAGTAGGGCTTCCTCAAGACCCAGCTATTCCACTCCTTGGAATATACCCAGAAGATGCTCCAGCACACAACAAGAAAATTTGCTCAACCATGTTCATAGCAGCCTTATTCATAATAGCCAGAACATGGAAACAGCCTAAGTGTCCCTCAGTAGAAGAGTGGATAAAGAAACTGTGGTACATATACACTATGGAATACAACTCAGCTATTAAAAACAAGGAATTCCCAAAATTTGTGGATAAATGGATTGAGCTAGAAATGATCATAATGAGTGAGTTAACTCAGAAGCAGAAAGACTCACATGGTATATACTCACTTATATCTGCATACTAGCCCAAGGGGCATGTCCCACAAAAGCCTTCACTTACCAGGAAACTGGGACAGAGGGGAGGGCATCCTACTGGGACTCTAAATGAGAGACGCATGGGAAAATAGCAAAATAAAAGGATACAGAGGGTCCTAGAAATCTACAAGTAGAACAATATGATAGGCAGATTTGGGCCCAGGGGTCCCGCTCAAACTAAGGCACCAGCCAAGGACAATACAGGAGGTAAACTTTAAACCCCTTCCCAGATCTAGCCAATGGTCAGAATAATCTCCACAGTTGAGTGGAGAGTGTGATATGACTTTCTCACGTACTATGGTGCCTCACATTTGACCATGTCCCCTGGAGGGGGAGACCTGGTGGCACTCAGAGGAAGGACAGCAGGTTGCCAAGAAGAGACTTGATACCCTATGAGAATATACAGGGGGAGGTAATCCCCCTCAGGAACAGTCATAGGGGAGGGGAATAAGGGGAAAATGGGGGGGGGGAGGGAGGAATGGGAGGATACAAGGGATGGGATAAACATTGAGATGTAACAAGAATAAATTAATAAAAAAAAAGGAAAAAAAATCCAAAATAGTACTTATACACATTGGATGATTTTTAAACCAAATTTATGCTCTTGCATTTAAATTATAAATTAATATATGTTCATTTTATAAGTCATCACTGGATACTTACATACTTCCACACTTTGCAATTGCATTCTTTTGAAATTTGCATGCATTGCTGATGGCTTAACAAAGGCTAAGGGAGCCTATCTCTGTATATCTTTGCCACAACCCAAGGCCATAAGTTTGATTTTTTCCAATTGGATGAGCAAAACACTTACTTACTGGTCATTTATATTTTCTTTAATAAATCTTTTCTTTTGATTACTTTAATCTATTTAATATTATATTGCCATTTTGTCATTGTATAGATATGATTTTTATTTTTCAAGTTGTATGCTTCCTTTTTCTTATTCCAACTGCCTACCCACATACCCTTTTTTCCCTGGTCTCTTTCAAATTCATGGCTTGTTTTTTTCAACAATTGTTATTGCATGTTCATATGGATACACATATGCATATATTCCTAAATATAACCTGTTGATCCATGTAATGTTAAATATATATAATTTTTCCCCCAGTGTTGGCTGCTGGGCACCAGACAACCAACTGGTGTACTCTTTTCTGGAAAGGACCAGTTCTTTCCATTCCCAGACTTCCTCAGTTGCATGTACTTCTTTGTGTAGAATTAAGGCCTCATGGGCTTTTCCCTACCCTGTTTGGCATGTTCATTGGTGCTGTCCTTGTTCAACTTGTATTTGAACAGCCATGCTGGTGAGTCTCTGAGTCCAGTTTCTGATCCTCCTTTCAGTCTCCTCTTCCACAATGTCCTCTAAGCCGTAAGTGTGGGTGTTCTTTGGGGATGCATCCATTGGGACTGGGCTCCACAACTCCGTATATTAATTGGTTGTGGTTTTCTATAGTGATCTCCTCCTGCTGTTTGGTGAGGCAAAGACTGCATTTTTCAGTGGGTATAAGGACAAATGTTTATAGATTGCTTTTAGGGATTATTCTGGTTTAATAAACCATTGGAGAATAATGTTCTCCAATAACCACAAGTTCACTAATCCTGTCTAGTTGTCAAGTGGATCTTATGTCTAATTAGATAGCTATTGTTATCACAAAGGTATGTGTGCCACTACTGCACTCTTAAGTTTATCATGCCATGCCAGTAGTTGATAAGGTTCATAGGTGTCATAGCTAGTTAGGAGAGTTGTTTGCCTCCTTCCTTTGGAAGTTTGTATGCTGCTTTCTGGTACTATAAAAGTTAGTTTTCAAGGAGGGAGAATTCAGGTCAGTTATAGCTCACAAGCTTCAGATGGCTACATGATCTCTTAGCAATAAAGGATTAATTTCCACATCTATGGGATAGCCAAGGGAGTCAGCATGTATGTTTTGGGGTTATTTTGTCATGGCCAACATGACAAAAGAGGGTTTCTCATATCTTGTGTTAATGTTTTTGTAGGGTGATTCTTGGGTCTTGGAAGGAATGATGTCTGCCAAAAAGAAAAGTTTATCAAAACTACACATGTATGTTTACACACTGAATTACATGCAGTATAGTTTTGTTTTTAAAGATGATAGTTGATAGTATGGTTTAAATAATAACCACCCATATTGTTCTTTTATCTACCTAGCTAATTCTCCTGTATTTGCCTCCCTCCCACTTCCCTAAGGGGCCTCAGTTTTCTTACCTCCTTGATGACATCACTTATATCCTGCTCTTCTCCTTACTCTCACCCCACCTTTTCCTGTATTTACCACCCACTCTTTGTTCATCTAGTGACTCAGGTAATTGTCTTTTCTGTTAGTTTCACTATTAAAGCAACACTGAAGTCCTTAATTTTTCTATATACACAGATTATATCTGTAACTTTCAGGTTTACTAAATAGCTATGATTTAGTATTACATGCACTCTGTGTTCTCTGAACTTTATCTCAACATCATCTCTATTTGTTTTTTGTTGATAACCCTTTCTATTTTCAAAAGTAAGATACCTTCACCACTTGGACTTTGGAGTCAACTCCCTGTTTCATATCCTTTTGATCCGGGTTGCTTGAGATAAAAGTGTGTGTGTGTGTGTGTGTGTGTGTGTTTTGCTTCGTTTTTTTTTAATTTTATATTTGAATGTTTATGTTGTAAAAATAAATTTGTGATTCTGCAATTAAATTTCCCCCAGTGCTCACTGCTAGGAGAGATGACCTATCAAGAGTTAACCTACCAAAGCCTACTATCATGAAAATAATATTAAATAATCAGCAAATGGAAAAATGTTTGCAAGGCATTAGCAAGTTTTATATCACCTTACAGGTGGTAATGGGCCAGGTTTTACTTCTAACTAGTAGCATTTATTATTTCTTACTTTCACTACTGGAGAAGATTATAAATTATAATTATTTTTGCTAGAAGTAATAGTAAAATGTTGTGCCTCAGGGTGACAGATAGCAGATATAGAATACGAAGACAGAATGAGATCTACTTGTGGGATGCATGTGGTTCTGCCCCTTATAAATACATCTCATTTTAAAACCTTGGTAGCTAATTAGTCACCATGGGAGACAGATAATGGGAGTTCTTAAAATATATCTTCATTTATCTGAAAATTAAAATAATTTAGTTATGCTTATATACGGTTATATATATGCCCTAAATATATATGCCCTTATATATATATGCCCTAAATTATACAATTAACTTGTTTCTGAGATTAATGAAGAAAGTAACTTAAGTTGGAAACACCTTTGGATTGACATATTTATCCCACTGTTTTTGTTCTGTCTGTGTGTGTATGTATGTATGTATGTATCTATAATTTAAATATGTATGCTTATGCATGTCTATATGGGACTATATATATACATAAGTGAAGTTGCCTGTAGAGTTCAAAAGAGAGCATTGGATTCCCTGGAGGTGCAGTTACAGCACAAGCAGATGCAAACAGCCTAATATGGATGCTGGGGGTTGAACTCAGGTCCTTAGGAAGAGTACTACCCACTGTTAAACACTGAGGCCTCACACCAGCCCTAAAATATGTTTTGAGATACTTTTTAAAAAGCAAAACACCACCAACAAACCAAGAGTAATTCAATTCTGTCTTTAGCCTTCAAGCAATAAACTTGTTCTATTCATAATGCTAAATATATTTCTCGGGCAAACTACTTGAGATCATAGCCTAAGTTATCATTAAAAGCCTCATGATAGTGTGTTTTTACATTATCCCTCATTCTAAAATCATGTTCTAAGCAGGTTATTTCTCAAAACAGCATGCTTCCAGATACGAGAGGTGGATATTATATTCATTCACCTAATCTTGTATCACAATTTACCTGATCTCTTTTTAAAAGTCCTTGGCAAATAAAACATTTTATGGATTGGCATTAAGGTCCAACCTTTCTATTTGAAAATCAAGCTCCATCCTTGCTACCCATGGGTGGTGGTTGGACTCAAAACAAAACACATAAAAAAGAAGCATGAACCAAAAGAAACATCTCTGTTTTTATAGTCTGCATAAACACAATCAAAACAGATTATCTCTTCTCCTGAATACATGTGACACACTTAGGCCAAGAGGAAAACATTCCTACTGGCTCAGCCAAGGAGTATCACCTAAGGTGAAGTATCCACACACAGATGTGCAGGAGTGTGACCGTGTACAACACTGAAACTCTGTAACACTCATCAGTGTTATTCGGTAAATGTATTTTGCCTGTAGCTCATGTTGCCTTGCCAGTGATCCTACTGTTGTTTACTAAATTCAGCAGATCATTCGATGGACTTCTTGGCACAGTAAGACTCATATCTGTGTTTGATTAAGATGAATGAAGCCTTGTAAGGAGTAACTATAACTCTGTTCCACCAGTGACCATGATGATGACAACAATGATGATGATGACAACAACAACAAATCATGAGTTTTGTCACCAAAGACACGGTCTTTGAGCCTTTTCAGGGAAAACAGTGAAGCCACTCTGCTTTTAAGAGAATATTGGATACAGAGGCATGACTAAATTTCCCCAAAGGTTATATTTCTAGTCATATGGAAAGTTGAATATGCTCATCATCGAGTTTGTTGTCACCATATTAGTTTTCATCTGGGATGACATCACTGGGAAAATTCTCTCTTTTTTCCACACAATAATCATCATTCCTTTCTTCCTTCCCTGCATTTTTTATTTGGGAGGGATAGGGTCTCCTGCAGCCTAGGTTGATCTGAGCCTTTATGCAAGATAATTTTGAATTTCTGATTGTCCTGAAGTCAGTTCCCAGGTTCTGGAATTACAAGCATGTGCCATCAAGCCTGGTCACAAAAATATCAATCTTTTTACACTCATGATTTGCACTAGAACCATAGTAAGTATTTGGATGAGTTGTAGTTTCTAGGCTATAATTTAGTATCTGATTTTATGCATGAATGAACATCCTTTTATGCCTTTAACATACCTTTGAATGAGCACATAATATAGCTAACAGAAATAAAATGGAAATTTAACAACCAACTGCATTTTGGCTGAGATGAACTGACCAGCACTCTTGAGAACACACAAAACCCCATAGCAAACTTAGCAGAAGTTCTGAGACTTACATACAAGGTTGACATCTCTCATTTGTGAAGTGTACACGACAAACATGTATCTATTAAGCTCTGCTAAAGCAATTAGAGCCTTCAGCAATTAGAATTACAGAGTTATCTATAGACCAGAAATTACTAAGAATCAGAGTCCTACACATTGGACACGGCTAGCCTTAAATTCTTCTAATGCTATGGGAAGGCAAACCAGTATATAGGTGGCTCTCAATGTTCAAATCCTTACTAATGTCTTTTAGACTTTGGGATGGTGTGAAGGTGATGCATATTCTATAGAAACATCACTGTGAATTTTGATTAAAAAACTTCATGTGATTCAGGTCTCTTTCTTGTAATACTGGGCCCATGCCATGAGCTAAAGCTTGCAGTAATCTCTGTGACTATCAACACTCCACAGTGCCCTCGGTGGCTAAACTGTAATGTTCAATAGACTCAGTACAGTTAATGTACTTTTGAGTGTGATTGTTTTCAGTGGAATGGGTTTCTTGGGCTGTTGCCTAGTGGCAGGCAGGCAGGCAGAATCTATTACAAAGTGAAGGCATACAAAATCCTGAGAGGTGGTTGATAACTCTTTGCTCAGCCTGATTTCATGTTTTCCTTTTCCCACTTTGTTATTCTGTCCAGAACTTCCCTTTAGCACAAGGTCATACATTTGCTATGTGTTTCAGCATGTATTTATAGTTCCTTTAGAGACAGGATCTCACCAAGTGGCCATGGTTGGAATAGAACTAGCCAGATCTCGGTGAGTTGGTCTCAGAGTCACAAATATCCATCTGTCTCTGCCTCCTGAGTGGTGGGGCTAAAAGGGTAAGCCAGCATGCTCCCATGAGTTTATTCTTTTAAAAACTATTGCTTATACTTATACAAATAGTTCATAGGAATATTATGTTTCAAAGCTGCTCATTTTACTGATAAGAAAGCTGAAAACGAGTTTCTCTTGATGAGCATGAGGCAAGGTCTTTGGGACAGGCCAATGTCACTGGCTTTTATTCTAAATGTCTTGGTAGGATGCACATGATATCTCATTTTATATTCTTGTTTTGAAAATCTTCAAACATTTTCCATACTCTACAGAAAAAGGAGAAATGATTTTGTCATCCAGATCTGTGCACTGTCTACTTTTACTTCTATGTTCTTCAAATCTCACCTGTCCTGATTTATTCCACTTTGTTGAAATCAAAACCAACCTGGATACTCCTACACTTACATTGTATAGTGCTTAGATTTTCCTCATGAGTCATTTGTTCTTCCATGTCTTTCAGGCTGTGAGAAGTCTTGGGATGTGCACCAGAGAAGCCCTTCACACCATCATCTGTTCTGGCGATGGTCAACACATAGCAAGTCAACAATTGACAAAAGTCTCTTTTAAGAGTGTTCTTTATGCTCATCATTCTCTTTGAGGTACGCTGGGTGTTGCCAGGAGTTAACCTGTTGCATTGTAATTGAATATTTAAAAATAATAAGATCATTTTAAATGCCATATTCTGTATTTCTCTGAGGTTTTTGAAGACCGTGTCTAATTATTTTACCTTATCTTTCTATGGAATCATATCTATCTGTTGCACCTAAGATGTATGTTCTTGTGATAAAAATAGACTAGTAATTGATATGACCAAGATTTGATAAACTAACAATTAACTTGTATAACTTATTTATGCTAAACAGCTTGCAATTGCACTTTCAAAGTATTGGAAGTAAACCTTGTATTATAATTGAGTTATATGGGTACAATATCTCATATTAGAGTAGAAATATATCAAATGTATGTGAAGAATATCTTATATTTGAATTCTATGCCACTGTATCTAAAATTAAACTTATTTTGCATCTATATACAAAATTTTATACCAGTGACCTCCTTATGGAGATGGCTTCAAATGCGGCAAACAAGCCACTGGGAAAAAATGTCCTTGTTTCTACCACAGACAGAATTCTGCCAAAAAAAATCAAGCTTGGGATGCAGGCAGAGTCGACAGCCAAACTGCCAAGAAAGTCCTCAATAGTTCATGCCTCACAAATATATCTGTCAGCTATATTGGTCCAGAATGCTAAAGAAGATGCTCCAATGTTATAGAGAGTTTTTAGGTGACTATTCAGGTAGCAAACTGTATCTGTCATCTTCTCATTTGGAAAGCTACTAACCTGCACTCCAGCATACTCAGGTAATCAATTTTATTCCTTCTCAAGTCTCTGATGGGGTTGAAGACCAAATAGTTTAGCTTTACAATGAAGCTTAGTTGTTTAGAGGTTAAGATGTATTTAGGTATAGATAGATGTTTTAAGTTGATAATGATGACATGATAGATACAGATTTACATTCAGAATTTTAGATGTACCAAGATAGTAAAGATGTTTTCTTCAAGGCTGTCAAATACAAATAGCCAAAACACTAAGAATGTAATATTTATATAACCCCAGATTATGTCATGTTTCTTCTTGTTATAGGTAGTTTATTGTATATATGTGTAATAATATAAATATATTTAAAAATAAAAGTGTTTAATTAAAAAAGAAAAAGAAAGAGTCCTCTTAAAAAGGTGGATATGGTTATCTATTTTCAGGTGATTTTTTTGAGCTGGGTAAAATGTCTTAAGTTTTCAGTGAGCTTTCAATAAATCATTTACAACTTTGAAAAATAAACATATCTTTATTTTTATTATATGAATGATTTGCCTTCAAATATGTCTGATACCCATGAGAGTTTCTGGTCTCTTAGAAGACCAGAGGACATCAGATCTGGAACTAAAGTTACTGGCAGCTGTGAGACACTATATGGGTGGTAGGAAATGAACTTGGGTCCTCTGTAAGAAAAGCCAGTGCTCTTAACCACAGAGTCATCTCTCTAGCTACCATTTACATCTTTACTTAGCGACTCTCTGTTAATATATATGTTCATGAATTCATGTCTACAAATATATACATAAAGTACAAATAGTGTGGTTTTATGAAAACTAGAGGGTCACCTAAGCCTGAAGATGACATTGGAAGTCCCTCACGGGCATCCCTGGAAGCTGCCTATTCTGCAGAGTAGGGAGAACTATCTCAGACGTCCCAAACAGTGGGGAGAATTGTCCTAGCCATCCTATAGCTGCTCCCACTGTCACTCTACACCTCCTTTAACAACATCTTATCTACTAAAAACTAGTATATATTTGTTTTCAAAAGATAAGACATACAGCAATGCATAAGCCAAGCTGGCCAATGGCAGTTTTTTTCAGTATTTATTTCCATTTTCCCAACATATACATATTTTTAAAATAGAAAATGTACTGAACCAGATAATGGCTATCCAGGGAATTCATCTTTTTTATTCTCTTAACATTACAAATGTTAGCATGGCTCATGCTTTAAATTATTCTTTGGAAATGATTTTATTCATCATAAGAGTCCATTTTGCTATAAGTTTTTTTTAAGATCAGTGTTTATGTAATTCTTGGTGTACAGCTAGGAGGATAGCAGGGACTGGGAGAAATGTTTACAATTAAGGAAATCCTACTTAGTGATTCAGCCACTGATGGGCACGTGGATTGTTTCAATTTTACATCTACTACAAATAACAGTATACTTAGTATATCTGATGATCGCCTTGCAAGGAATTTTAATGACATTAGTCGTGTATACACATATATGCAAAATATAAACACAATAAACATGTCTCCTCTCTGTATACATACATACATACATATATATGTATAAATATGGCTCTGACACATATAATGACACTTATTTCAGAAAGATGATTCTCATTTCACCATTGCCTATCTGAGGGGACTTAGTTTATTTTACTTTTGCAGCTTTCAGAAGTTGTTTTTTTAAGTATCTTTGTACCATGCCATTGAGAAGTTTGATTTTTACTTTGTAACTTTTTTTGAACATCTAGAATTCCTGAGGTAGACAGTAGGGGAGGTATTTGTTTTTAAAAACTTCTCACTTAATAAATCAATAAATAATTACGAAGCACTATAAACTTGGGGTAACAATTTGTGGTTGCATTACTGAATTATAATTTGTGCCATTAGCACACAGTCAAGTAGAAGAAATGAAACTTAAATAGCATATAACTGATGGATATGATGGGACTCTTTATAGAAAGGAGGCATCTGCAGACTTTGAGTTGAATGTTGAATGGTTGAGCTTCTAAGAATAGCAGAAAGAACACATAGAACCATACAGCCAAAGATTTGTTAAAAAGATGGTCCAATGCATGCTCTTTAGAATAAAGTTTAAGCACAGGATATGGAAGTCATCAGAATTAATAAAAAAATCAGCCATCATTTTAGAGGGAGGGTTCTGCCACTAAAGGGGATGAGACTTCCTTGGAATTCCATATGCTGAATTGTTGCCAGTGTCTTTGTACCTGGCACTTATTGCATGCTTACTATGTTTATGAATATTACTAATCTATAGAGAAGGAAAACACCACATCAATGGAGAATAGCAAGAATTCTGTCTTTCTCAGGTCCAGTGGCACCTTTTTTTCTTGTATCAGTTTAGATGGGATTTAGACATAGGGGTGTTGACACACATCTATGTATGTATGTGTATGTGTGTGTATGTATGTATGTATGTATGTATGTATGTATGTATGTATGTATGTACTTATAATAGATCACAATACATCCTGACCACAGTTTTCCTTCCTTCCACTACTCACAGCTCTCCCTCACCTCCCCTCTTCCTCAGATCCATTCCTCTTCAGTTTCCTCTTCAAAAAGAGCCAGCCTCCAAAAGACAACAAAGACCCATAGCTAGCCATGCAGAGGTCTCCATCAAGGTCCTCTGATCAGAGTTTGGGGAACCTTATGAAAGGGGGGGAAGTTAAGACTGTAGGAGTCAGTGGGGATGGAGGACAGCAGGAGAGCAGATCATAGCTTACTAAATCAACTGAGCAGGGCTCACAGAGACTGAACCTTCAAGCACCAGACCTACATGGCTCTGTACCAGGTCCTCTGTGTATGTTATGGCTGTTACATTGGTGCTTTTGTGGGATTCCTAACAGTGGGGATGGGTGTGTCTCTCATTCTTTTGCTTGCTCTTAGGACTCTTTTCTTCTAATTGGGTTGCCTTGTGCTGCCTGGATGTGAGGGCTTTGCCTTTCCTTATTGAATTTTGTCTTGTCTTGTTTCGTAGGGGCAGTTCTGCAAAAACTTACCTGAGTTCTGGTGCCATTCCTCATAGCCCTTCCCTATACCATACACATATTTCTGACTAAGATTTTGCAAAGAAACCTCCTCAACTTCCCTGATTCGGGGACGCTGCAGTTTCCCGATGGAACATTTACTAAACCAGCCCCAATTTGATCACTGAGGACACAGAGTCACAGAAAAGGCAAGAATAACACCCATATCCACCCTCAGTCCTTCAGAATCCAGAGCCTGGGCCCATCTGCAGCCAGCAACACTACCTCTGCGTTACACAGGGAAGGAATAAGAGGAAGATCTAGATATCAATTAGATCATTTTGTCTCAGAGGTTAATAGCACTGACTGTTCTTCTAAAGGTCCTGAGTTTAATTCCCAGCAACCCTGTGGTGGCTCATAACCATTTATAATGAGATCTGGTGTCCTCTTCTGGTAGGCAGGTGTTACATGCTGGCAGGACAGTGTAGATATAGTAAATAAATTAATCTTAAATTTCATAAACAAACTAGGCTCACATTGTTTCTTTCTCTTGGTTTCCTCCATAATTCACCTGTAATTTGACTCAGTGAACTCTTGCAACTATTTTGAGCCTAATGTCACATTACCAGGGTGCAGTCAAGTTTATGGTACTTTCACCCATCACTACTCAACTGATGCATCATCCCATGATACCCTTTCTCCTAATTTATAGCATCTGTACTATAATTATAGCTTTCATACACTTGTTCTTTATTGTGCCTCCTCACCATTGACTGCCTGGCAGGTCCAAGGGGTCAGGGACACAAGGCCATGTCTACGCTGACATTTCAGTAATGAGGATGCCATGAGAACTTTCCTACCAGCAGTTATTATGTACACATAGAAACAGAAAAATGAAGTAAGGAACTGAAGAATACAGTTCTTCAAGTTTAAGATAAACTTTGATAGTTGATGCTAAGAAGCCAGAGACAGGAGACAGTAAAAGAAAGCAAATACTTCTTTTTTGGAACTGCAACATTGAAAATGAAAGAATAGAAAGAGGATGGATCCTTTGAGATATTATATACGGCCTGAATTTGTGTTCTAAAGGAGAAAAATGCATGCTTATACAATTCTATTATCTTAAAGAACCATCTCATATGCTTATATCCAATTTTAACACTTACAGTTACAGTGACAAAACAAATGGCTTTGAGTAAGAGAAATGGGAGTTTGTTCCCATAGCTTCCGACTCACATTAGTAAATCTCCCACACAGAAAGAGGCTTCCTGTCATTTTCTCATTGTGAAGTGGCAGCATGTTTGCTTTTGCATGGCTGTAGAAAAAGAGCACTGGGGCACAAATTAAATGGCTTTTGGAATGAGTGTCCTCTTAAATCTTTGTCCTTTGAAATTCAAAGGTCAATGATACTTTCTATATGCAAATGTAGTTGTTAAATGCATTGCACATTACCAGTCCTGGCAGAAGGGGAAAACCACCAGTTTATCTCTGTGATGGGTCAGGAACATGCTGGGTCATTATGCACACAGTGTGACAAGGAGATAGTGTGGTTTCAATTCTCTCCTTTCAGTGGATCCTCTCATGCACGTGGAAAGCCCAAGTTTATTTTCCTCATGTGTCCAAACCAAATTCAATATCTTTTCAACATTGTAATCGGTTGCAATCCTTCATCCTGTTGAAGATTAAGCTGAACTTCTGCCCTTTAATAAAAACTTTAATAAAAACTCTCCTGAAAAATTTCTTGTAGTCAAGGCTTATTTTCAGCGTTGATTCGGGTGCCTTCTATTGAAACTAGATGTTTTGCAATGACAGGAAGTGCTGTTATGGTAATAGCTGAAATTTGATATGATACTTTCCATTAAGGAGCTTGAAGTACTTTCACTTTTTTCTATCTTTCAATATCAGTGAAATGCACATATGTTGGTTTACAAATCACATTCTTTGATGTTCAATAAATATTTGAATTGATGTACTAGAAATATTTGGAACATGGGGTACAGGTAGAAGGAGGGAGATGGTGGCAACATGTGATATTGACGTTTAGGTAAAAAGTGAGGTAATCCATTGCCCTGGATTGTGTAGTAAAATATAAAGAGAGTCATCCTAAGCCTGTGAAATTCAGGAGCTATTTGTTTTTGTAGTATGGCCTTACTTATCCTGTTTATACAGAGTGAATATTATTACCTTTATAAAAATATTCCTTTACTTGCTAGAGAGATGACTCATCAATTAAGAATACATACTGTCCTTTCAGAAGGCCTGAGGTTAGGCCCTTGCATCTTAAAACTGTTTGTAACTCCAGCTTTAGGGAATCAGATACCCTCTTCTGGCTTTTGTGGGTCTTAAGTCATCCGCACATACCCACACAGATACACATACATATACACATATTTTTTTTAAAAAAATGAATAAATGTAAAAAATACTCCCATGTACCATTTATTAAATTATTATGTAACACTAATTCACAACCCAATCACATCTCTAACACCTACTCACTATATAAGCCGAGGAAAACATTAAACATTTCCAACTCAAGTTACATCTTTATCTTCTAAAGCCAAATTGTGTATCTCACATGGTTATAATAATTAATAGAAGATCATGGTCACAGCTGGTATTTATGAAGAACGTATTAGGTAGAAGCTATAAATACAGGGTACACTTTTTACAGCATAATGAGCTATCGACCATTGCTGAAATAGGTCAGACACACTCACTATGCTTATCTTCCCCTGCCTTGCTTCTGTCTCCTAAAAATGTATGCCATCAGTTATGGGGATTTCAACCATTCATAATTTGCTGACTATGTTTAGCACTCCCTAGTAACTCTATTATTCCTTTATCTTGATTCTGGATGTTTGAACAGTGAGATTTTGGCTATCAACTATAATTGGAAAACTTCCTTCGTTATTATATACAGATGTGGTTGTATAACTGCCAGTACTCAAGGGTCATGGGTCTCATCTCGCGAATGTTTAGCTTTTCTTCACACATAGGAAACATGTCAATAGCTCTCTATAGTCTCAGGCGTCATTTTGTATGAGTGGTAGCTTTCAATACTCATCTGCTGCTGTCTCCTATTACTTAAAGAGGACAATGGTGGCCTTTTATTATTTTAAGAACTTCAGTGTGTTACCCCCTAACTTTCTTATGTGTGTGGAAACATCCATATGTTTTATGGGTCTGGAAATAACACACTGGTTAAGATGAAATGGCACATCCCTGTAATCTGTGTCTTGCTTGAAGTTCAAAGCCAAATTGAGGCAGGAGCTATTGAGGACTTGCTTACTCTATCTTGGCAGAGTTTGGCCATCAACTCTGCCTGGATCCAATCTTGCCCTTTTTTGGCAGAATTCTATCTGTGGCAGAAATGAGAACATTTTGCCCAGTGACTAGTTTGCCGAATTTGAAGTCATCTCTTAAGGAGGTGCCTCACAAATATGTTTGCCAGATATATCAGTCCAGAAGGCTGAAGATGATTCTCCAATGGTGTAGAGAGTTTTGGGTGACTGTTCAGGCAGAAAACTGTCTCTGACATTAATTTTTTTTTTCATTTTGGAAGCTGCTAACCTGCACTTGCAGTTCATTTGGGTAATTAAGTTTTATTCTTTCTCAAGTCTCTGATGGGTTTGAAGACCAGATAGTTTAGTCTTACAATTAAGCTTAGTTGTTTAAGGGTTAAGATATTTTTAGGTCTAGATTGATTTTTTAAGTTGATAGAGATCAGATATGGTAGATACTGGTTTTCATTCAGAATTTTAGACTCATCAAAATAGGAAAGATGTTTTCTACAAGGTTGCCAAATACAATTAGCCAAAACACCATAAATGTAACATTTATATAATTCCTGCTTGTTTCATGGTTCTCCTTGCTGTATGTAGTTTTTAAAATTTAAGTGTAACAATATAAATATATATATATCAAAAAGTAAAATAAAATCATTAGAAAATAAACAACAACACAATAAATTCCAGACTAGCTGGGGCTACAGAGTCAGACTCTGGGTCTAAAGCAACCAACCAACCATCAACCAACCAACCAACCAACGAAAGCCCTTCCCCAAACCTAAGGAATAGGGGAACAGTTGAGAGCTTACTTCCTGGGATCAGAAGGAAAAAAAATTATTATCCACTTTTTAACTAGACAGTCTAGTCAGAGTAATAAAACAGAATAAAACAAAGATATCCAAGTTATGAGGAAACAGTCAAACTATCTACACACAGTTGGCATGATTCCATATAGGGAAAATACTAAAGAATCTTCACTTAAAAGTAAATGAATTCAGCTCCAAGGTACAGAACCAATAAGCAAAATTTAATTGTATTTCTATATATTAACAATGAAAATTATGAAGAAAAAATTAAGCAAATGATACTGTAATAACAACATGAACAAGTATAAAACATTTAGGAAGAAATTTAAGCAAGGAGCTCTTCGAGTTGAATATCAATAATTGCATTCTAAACACTTATCCTTATGTCCACTGAAAAGTATAGCTTTTATGTCTCAAAGAAGAAACTTCTTTTTATTTTTTTTTTCAGCAGATGGGGCCTATGCAGAAAGCCACAGCTAGTAAAAATGCAGGGAACAACTCATGAAGGTACTCAACCCCAGGTGACAACCTATCACACACCTGAGGATCAAGCAACATTGAGGAAGAGGGGCGGGAAAAGTGTAAGAATCTCAAGGTCAGGGGAGTTGCTGGGAGATTGTGTCTTCTAGATCTGACAGGGACACTAGACCCATGAAATCTCATGAATATGGCTGCCTAAACAAGACCTGCATGATTCAGTGCCAGTATATAACCTGGCATGGATGGGGAAAGCCCATAGAGATCTACCTACCCCTAAATGAAGAGATATGGGCAATTAATAACTACTTAGAGAGGGAGCATTAGCCTTCCACAGGGATGAGTCTATAATATGTCATCCAACACCAAGTGAACAGCCCTAGAGTATATACATATAGTAAATACTAAATGGACCCAGAGGTTGTATTCATATGTGCGTGCGTGCGCGCGCGCGCGCGGGCACACACACGCGCGCGCGCACACACACACACACGCACACACACACACACACACACACACACACCGCACACCGCACATTGTGTGAGAGGGAGGAGTGGAAGTGATGCGATATTTTAAATAAGAATAAAATAAAATAAGATATACAGTTCTGCTGTAAGAAATTAAATCATAAATAGAAGGAAGCTCCCTCCACCCATCCTGTATTTTCATTGTTAGTTTAGAATGAATTGTTCAATTTTTCCTATCAATTATTAATCTTAATAATTGGTTACAAGTAGGATTGTCTTATTGTTTGACAGTTTCATTTCACCTGTAAGGTGGAGATGATGTTGGAATTCCTGGTTATTGCAAGGACTGAAAGAGATATATACACCCTCTGACACACACAATTCTGTGACTGTTGTACAGAAGGACACCCACTTAATTTATTTTATAGTTTATCCTTCTTACTGTTGTTCCAAAATACTCAACTATAGCTTGGCATTCAAACACCCCTCAAAGATACCGGGTTTTATATTAACTAATCCTTATTTAAGATTCCTAAGTTGTCAACTCACTTTCCTCTTCTAGGAAAGCAAGATCTGTTTATTTATTTGATCTTTCTTTTTTTTTTTTTTTTTAGCTTCTTCATAATTTCTTTTTTTTTTTATACTTTTTTTTTATTATTAATTTATTCTTGAGAGGGGAAGGCATCCTACTGGGACTCTAAATGAGAGACGCATGGGAGAATAGCAAAATAAAAGGATCCAGAGGGTCCTAGAAATCTACAAGTATTTGATCTTTCAATCACCTTTACAATGAGCTTTTTTTTAAATAAGGCATCACTTTCTCTTATTAGCAAATACAACCTAGACATTTCTAGCATAAACCTATTGGGATTGCATGTCTTGCGCACATGTTGTCTTAATGCTATGGCCCCTAGTGTACCTTAAGTGGAGGAGGCAGGTTTTATTCTTCTGAACATTTGACCTTCTGTGTGAGGCCTCACCTTGTGGGATGTTTTCCCTCTAAGGCCACAAGAGGCTGTTGAGCCAATGGAAAATAAGTAGATGTTTCATTCACTATTGACCGTGATGATGGAGGTACAACTTTCTGAATACAGACCACATTTCAGGTGATATTTTAAATAAGAGAGCTGTACAGAATGTAGATTGTCTCAATAAAGCTAATAAAACACAACCATATGCAATACTAAGATATGATTAAATCTCAAGAACAAAGACAGAATGGAGAGATACAATGAATATTTATATATTATTTATATTGTAAAATATTTCAGTGTAGAGAAGCCTTCGGGGAGATGGGACAGATATTGAGGAGCAATGAAGTTTCTGAGACATGCTTTTTACATTAGTATGGGATGTGACTACAATTACCTGGCTTCTAACCCAGCATGTGTTATGTAGCTCTTATTCCCAAGACCCAACACCAAGCACCTTTTAGACTTTAGAATTTTACTGTGCAGATTTCATTTAAATCTAAATTTTGAGAATTTCCAAAAATCTGAACCAGTATATACCCCAACAAGGTTCAAATTTCAAAGAACTTCACTTTCAGATTCCCCCTTTAACTCAGTGTATAGTTTGAGTTTGGACTAAGGTTATCTACAATTCCAACCATCACATCTGCATGTGCCACTCTAAGGAAAGTAAAATGATTAGAAAGGGTACATGATCCTCTGCTTAGTGGTGTCACCCCAGAGCTGCACAGCTATCCCACTGACTCGTGTCACCAGGCCACACCAAAAGGGACAGTTAGTGTCTCTCTATACTCTACAGTTCAGCAATGCAGAAAGTCCCCAGTAGAGGTTTTGTGTCAAAAGAAACAAAAGAATAATTCACTGTGGGTGGCATTCTTTAGTCACTACTCCAAAAAGCTCTAAAGGCAGCAGTTTAGTGCTGCCTACAGATACTTTCATACCTTCCTGGGCATAGAAAAGCTCCAGAATTTCTTTTCATTCTTTTGGATTCTCTTCTGGGTTCTTGATCTGTACTATTGAATAACACGTAGAGAACAGGGTCACAAATAGAATCGGGGACATTCTAGAAAAATTAAAATTTACCATATTAAATGACTCAGAGGGGACAGGAGCTCCACAGGAAAAACAACACAACCAACAAATCTGGGCCCAGGGGGCCCTGTGGAGACTGATGCACCAAACAAGGACCATGCATGGAGAGGACGTAGCTCCCCCTCAGATGTAGCTGATAGGGAGCTCAGTTTCCATATGGGTGTCCCTATTAAGGGGAGCAGGGGCTGTCCCTGCCATGGACTCTACTGTCTGAACTTTGATCATTTCCCCACTAGTGGGGTGTTTTACCAGGCCACAGAGGAAGAGGATGCAGGCAGTCCTGATGAGACTTGATAGGCTGGGGTCAGTTGATAGGGGAGAAGGCCGTGTCCCCCCTTGCTGAGGACTAGATGAGGGGAATAAGAGGAAGATGGAGAGAGAGTGGGACCTGGAGGAGATGTGGGAGCAGGCTACAGTTGGGATGTAAAGTGAATAAATTAAAAAAATAAGTTTAAATTAATAAGAGATACAATTTGGTATGGGAAAGTCATACAGTTTCAACATGAAATGCTGTCTAGTAGCTTGTGTGTTTCTGGATGTGCTCACCAGCTCAGCAAAGTTTTAGGAAGTTGGGTCTTTGGTATTCTGGCCCAATTAGCAGAGGCTGGATGTGCTTTGAAGGTGACATCTACTTTTATATTTGGCTGGACTTCTCTTATTCTATCTATTGGAATGCTAACAAATCCCATCATACATCTCTGTCACCACAGACCCAGCCTTTCAGCTGTCATGGCATCCTCGCCATGATGGACTGTATCCTCTGAGATTCTGGCTCAAAATAAATCCTTGTTCCCTTGCTTTTTCTATGTGGTATATTTTCATAGAGACAAAGTAACTAATAAAGTAGGCAAAGGAACCCTGGGCTGATCTTCTGCTGGAAGCTAGCCTGCTTGACATTGCAATTGATTTTCAGCCCCCCAGCTACTGTAATATAAAATGTTGGAATCACTGTTCACAGAGATCTCAAGTACTTAGGAAGGCCAGAGGTCTGAATTTCTATTGAAAAACTGAATTTTTTTGAGAAATATTTCCCCCATTAATGTTGGTGCTAATGCTTAAAATAAAAATTGCAGTGTGCCCGTAGATCACGTATTTGATGTATTTGTCTGAGGAAATCGGCACAGAATATCAGCTACATGAAAATGGGTGGCTCAGCACATTGTAAATAACCATCATGGCAAAAATTATTATGAACATGCTGAAAGGAGGCTTCACTTACAGCCATTGTTGCAGATTTGTCTTGCAACATTGTTGCAGATTTAATTGCCAGTGTTAGACTATCATCTTTGCTGAGCATTCTCTGTGACCAGGTACTGAATTTGACTCCTCTCACATTTATTACCATATTGCATCTTCACAAAGCATTGCTTTTTTTTTTTTTTTGATAGGGCATGGATGCTAATTGAGGACCACAGTGCTTAAATAACATGTCTGTGGTCACACAGATGGGAAAAGACAGAGCTAGGCTCTGAAGTTGGGTCTGTGTGATATCCAAACCCATGTTCCTAAGTCTAGTGTATATTTTTAGCCTTCTCCAGGATGATGTGTTGTGGGTTTGCCACAGAATGAAGGTGAGAGTATGATAAGTTGGTAGTCATATCTTAGGGCTTAAAGATGCCATGGTCATTGCACTGAGGACACTGGCAGAAGGGTTCATCAGAATCTGCAGAGCCTCCAGAGAAGGGCCCTCATTTTTTATCACTAAGCAACATCTGGAGAGCCCTCACACCATTTATCCCATTAAATGAAGAGGAGAGTTTGATGGTTACCATTTCATGCCTCTAAATCCACAGTAGAGTTGTGCAGCTTATTTAGCGCAGGTGTTTAATTGTGATGAATTGGAGAAAGTCCCGGCATTCAATGGCCCTCAAACTCACACTACCATCTGGGTAGTGTAGGGTAGGGTTTTCTGTCAACATGCTTGCTTATAAAATTTCCAGGGTGGCAGCCTGTTAGGAGGACTCTGGAGACAGGCCATGAACTCAGACATCCATGAGAGAGGAAGAATAAATTTCTATTAAAAAATTGGGCAGGACAAAGATGAGAATTTTTGCTTTTTGTGCTCGTGACACTGTTTCTTTTTAATGTAGTATTGAATACTGAAACCGTTTGGGTCCCTTGGTGAGTGATTGCTCTGTCATTTCATGTGTTGAAGAAATGTGTTGAGTAAATTTGACAAATCTTTCTGCTTAGAAGCACAACACAAATCAATGAACGTTTTCGTTAATCAGAGTACAGGTAGCTCAGGATATGTGTTTCTAGAAATTTGGAAGTAACAGGGGTTAGATTTATCGTTTTCAAATGCAACTGTAGAAAAACTGGACAAAATACTTGAACCCATGGTTCTAAAGACACTGAAAAATAAGGAGGCAGTTGTCTCTAAAAGACACAAAATTCTAAGCTAAAGCTTTATGCTAGCATTGTCAAATGGGGGTGTTTCAAGGTCACAATCAAAGAAGACAATACAGAGGCAGAACTTGGTGGCTGTCAGTGAAACGCAGGGAGAGCCCTGGTGTTAGAGTGGACAGAGGAGGAAGCACGTGAGAGATCCAGACGGGGATCATGATCCTAAGAATTGCATAGGGTTTCATAATTCAGCAAGAATTAGTAGATACCTGCATGTATATATGTGAGGAAACTTTAAAAAAACTGAGGAAATGGTCACTTGTAAGAACCAGAAAGAAATAGCTGACAGTACACAAACTAGCCTAAAGCATGTCTTATAGTCAGACTTAAGAAAGTCATTATATGCAGGGTGTTGGGTAGAACATCCTTAGGAAGCAATGATTAGTATAAAAATGTTGAAAAAAACAAATAACAAAACAAAAGACAAAACAAAACAAAAAAACCCAAAACCCTTAACAAATAAGCTCCAAACAACCAAGCTACACATCAAAAGGAAGCTTTGGAAGTTTGCAGGGACATTAAAGTACCCAGCATCCCACAAGATAACAGTCACACTTCATAGCCTTAGACAAACAAGTGCCGTGCATGAAAGGACACAGAAAAATAACACAATGGTGAGAACGAAACTTCAAATGACTGAAGTTGCACAGATGTAGACATTTGAATTAGCAGACATGGACTAAGAACTGTAATACAATTCAACACCACTCTTGCCCAAATTAAAATTCCAGCCAGCCCTTTGTAGTACATGCATGGAATTCCAGCATCTTGAGGCAGAATGATTGTCAGTTAGAACCAAGTATAGCATAGTAAGGTCCAGCTCAGCTTTGGCTACATAATAAGGCCCTATTTCAAACATATATACACATATATATATATATATATGTATATATATTTGTTGTTTTGTTATTTATATAACAATGACTTTATATATATATAATTACTTTTTAATTGACAAATTTACTCCCAAAGATATGTAAGCATCTCTCAAATCTATAATACTTGGGCATTGCAGTATGAGAATGCTACTAAAGCAGTAGACCAAAAAAAAATAACGTAGAGTTCAGAAATACATTCATGAATATAAGGCAACCATTTTTCAACAAAATGCTGACATACCTGTTAACCTTGTACAAATATTCATCTTTGCCATATACAAACATGAACTTGAAATGAATGTAGAAGTCAATATAAAACATAATAAATATGAAACATAATAAGCTAAATATTTAACATCTAGAAAATATATGAGAAGAAAATATTTATGACTTTGGGTTAGAGAAACATTTCCATAGTATAATAATGGGACTAGAGAGGTACCAAATGGTGAAGAGTGATTGTTGCTTTTGCAGAGAGTGCAAGTTCAGTTCTCAGCACTTCTTATATGGCTCTAGGGGACCCAACGCCCTTTTCTGGTTTCCATGGGAAGTCATACACATGTGACATGCATTCACATACACACAAATTAAAGTTAGAGTTAAGAATGAAATTTAAGTAGATAAAGTGTTTGGTTTCATGAGGCACATAACTACCCAAGTTCTGCCCCACAATGCAGTGCCAGGTGAGGTTGTACTTCCTGTAAAGCTCTTTCTTGATATGGGCAACATTATCATTTTCTATGCTGTACTTCTCCAATGCCCGAATAGTGCACTCCACCAAGTCCTGTTGCGTCTCTTCTGACATGTCTGCATTTTTGATCATCACTTTCGGGTCGCACATAGTTACAGCGGAGCAAGGGCCAGCTGCCGGCTGCAAGCTCCTGGGGAAGGGGCTAGCGCCACTCAAGCAGCAGATAGCGGTCACTCCCAAAACCGTGGGGCATCTACTTCTACCTGGGTCAGGTGGCTGTTCTTTTATTCAAATCCATTTAAAAACATGGACTATGCCAAACATCCAGTGATCCATCCAAAAGCAAGGAATGCATCCTGACTTCTAAATATCAGAGACTGAATCTTCAGCCTTGCTAAGGGAATACCTCGTTTGAATCTGTTGTTTTGTACAGGGCATCATCCTCTATACAAGTTTGTGGTTAGAAAATAATTAGTAAAACAGCTTACATTTGTATTTATTTTCTAGTCCATACTTCTGTAGCCCATTTTTTCTCCCTTTGGTCATTTCTTTAAAAATAAATCTATTGGAGATTAAAAAAAAAAAAAAAAAAAAAAAAAAAAAAAAAAAAAAAAAAAAAAAAAAAAAAAAAAAAAAAAGAAAGAAAGAAAAAGAAAAGAAAAGAAAAAGAAAAAGAAAAATTAAAGATGTATAACTCACTTAAGAAGAATACTGAAGTGCCAAATCAAAAGTGAAAAGGTGTTTCAAAAGACAGTAATGAAATGATGAACCACAGACTAAAAGAAAACATTTAGAGTCCCAATAGGATGCCTTCCCCTCTGTCCTAGTTTCCTGGTAAGTGAAGGCTTTCGTGGGACATGCCCCTTGGGCTAGTATGCAGATATAAGTGAGTATATACCATTTGATTCTTTCTGCTTCTGGGTTAACTCACTCATTATGATCATTTCTAGCTCAATCCATTTATCCACAAATTTCGGGAATTCCTTGTTTTTAATAGCTGAGTAGTATTCCATAGTGTATATGTACCACAGTTTCTTTATCCACTCTTCTACTGAGGGACACTTAGGCTGTTTCCATGTTCTGGCTATTATGAATAAGGCTGCTATGAACATGGTTGAGCAAATTTTCTTGTTGTGTGCTGGAGCATTTTCTGGGTATATTCCAAGGAGTGGGATAGCTGGGTCTTGAGGAAGCCCTATAGAATAGCAAAATAAAAGGATACAGAGGGTCCTAGAAATCTACAAGTAGAACAATATGATAGGCAGATTTGGGCCCAGGGGTCCCGCTTAAACTAAGGCACCAGCCAAGGACAATACAGGAGGTAAACTTTAAACCCCTACCCAGATCTAGCCAATGGTCAGAACATTCTCCACAGTTGAGTGGAGAGTGTGATACGACTTTCTCATGTACTCTGGTGCCTCACATTTGACCATGTCCCCTGGAGGGGGAGACCTGGTGGCACTCAGAGGAAGGACAGCAGGTAGCCAAGAAGAGACTTGATACCCTATGAGAATATACAGGGGGACGTAATCCCCCTCAGGAACAGTCATAGGGGAGGGGAATAATGGGAAAATGGGGGCGGGGTGGGGGAGAAATGGGAGGATACAAGGGATGGGATAAACATTGAGATGTAACAAGAATAAATTAATAAAAAAAAAATTCTTAAAAAAAAAAACATTTAGAAAGTACATATATGATGAATGATATCCAGAATGTACACTAATCCTTTGTTATACTCTCAGGAAGTGGTTTCACAACCCCCAGGGTCAACGACATCCAAGCATATTCCAGTCTCTTAAGCACAATGATGAAGAATTTATATTCAAACCACACATGGAGTCTGCATGATTTAAATCATTCTTCAATCACTTACAAAATGCAATCCAATGCAAATGCTATGCAAATTATCATTACACTTTATTAATGAGGAAATAATGACCAAAGGTTTGTACGTGCTCAAAACAGACATATTTTTATAAAGTATTTTTGATCTGATATCAGTAGTATCTGAAATCCTAAACTCAGGAGCTACATAGTCAATATTTGAATATTTCAGAACTCTAAGATAAAAACCCAAACATTTAAAATGGGTGAAAAGTAGGAGCACACCATTAGCAACAACTGAAAGAACACATAGATGCCAGATCAGATGAAATTATGTTCACTGTTATTAATTATAACACTGCAAATCGTAGCCACAATGGTACTAGTAAACACATTTCAATACTACAATATGAAACTTACAAAATCAAGAGAGCAGAAAGCAACATGGTACCTAGCTGAACTGTCAGGCAAGATATGTCTGCCCACTAATGCAATAGTGACACCACTGTTAAGAGTCTAACCAACCAGGTCTTGCTTATATTTGAGGCCTTTCCAGAAGAAAGCAGTTAAGACTGGCTCTGTAAACCTGGTGAAAAGCCTAGGGCTGGTGAGACAGATCATAACCCTTAGATGGGAAGTTGTTACTATTATTTCTCTAAATAGATAATGTACAGCAGTCAAAATGTTTTATAAATATATGTTTCTGCCTATAGATTAGCGCTGCTATTGCCTTGGTCAAAGAAGTCTTTTTTCCAGTGGATTATAATTATTTCAGAGACTCCCAAGGCATTATTAGAAGCTGATGACTCCAGCTGAGATGAAGGACATTTTCTTTGTTGGCATAACCACTGTCTTAAGTTGTCATGTGCTAATAAAAAAACCCCATCAGTGTTTATGCAAATAAGCAACTGTAATTAATCTCAATCAGACACATACATTCACAAGCACACATACACATTTACACATATTTATATATGCACACACATGTGCACACACACACATGACATGAAAATAGAAAAGTGACCAGCAGGGGAGAAGAGATTCAGCAGGAGGAGGAAGGGGATATGAAAAAATAATTGGAGGTCAATCTGATGAAAATGTACCATGTAGATGTGCAAACTGACAAAATGAAGTGATTGAATCTGATACTAGATAGACTGATCTCTTTGAAAAAAATTTCTCCCAGAGTGCTAGAACATTCAACACGCACACAGCTTCACTGCTCTACTCTACTACAGAAGAGATAATAAAAGCATGTATTTATATATGCATAGATGTGCACTGCAGCTTTCCCTGTACTAGTCAATTGAAGAGGACCATGAACAAAGTACAGTTATATAGTCATACAGTAGAATACAATTCAATAATAAAGAATAAGCTGTGTGTAAGTTCAATAGTATAGGAAATTTCTTTTCTGAGTGTATATCCCTCAAACACACACACCGGATTTGAATAGATATAGATATTTTTATACTTATCTTCATAATGTCATTTCTAATTTTAGCCAAAACATGAAAGCAATGTCTTCCTTTCATCAATAATCAAGAGATAAACACACACACACACACACACACACACACACACACAGGGAGGGGAGAGTGCAAGTGAAAAGGGGTGACTGAGGGAGGGAGGGACAGAGAGGGGGGATGTTATACAGTCCCACTAAAGAATGAAAATTTGATAAAAGATATTATTACACAAATCTTCTATTAGATGTATTTATTTTCTATGCATTTGAGTGCTTTATGCACATGCATGATTGTATACAATGTATGTGTCTGGTGCCATGGAGGTCAGAAGATATCAGATACACAGGAACTGGAGTTACAGATAGTTGTGAGCCATTTTATGATGACTGGGAATTAAACCTCACTCTTCACAAGAACAACGAAGTGTTCTTTATCATTGAGCCATCGTTCATGCCTTCATGGATAAATCTTAGAGACATTAAGCTAAGTTTGACAAGCTAGGCAAAAGATGAGAGCACTGTATATTTCTATTTATATGAAGCTTAGAACAGTCACAGTGACAGGATGCAGAATGGAAGGTTCTAGAGATTAAAGAGATGGAAATAATTAGAAATTGCTGATTAATTGCTATAAAGCTTTTGAGAAGGTGAACAAGTTCTTTAAGGGATGGTAGTGATGACAGGACAACATAATGAAGGCTCTTGATGCCAACACAATGTACACTTTCAGATGGATAAGATGATAATTTTATGCTATACTTATTTTCCAAGATGAAAAAGAGAGAAAAGAGTATATAGTACATGAATCTATTTATACAGATTTCTTAAAATTCAAACAGTTCTACATTCTTAACTTAAAACTTTTAACTGACATAAGATAAAATTGTATAGGTTTATAGAGTGCCACATAATGCTTTGATGTATGTGTACACTGTGTAATGTTTAATTCATGGTAAATGTATCTTCACCTAAATTATTGGATCTTTTTTATGGTGAAAATATTAAAATTTCTTTCTTCTATTTTAAAAAATATATACAATGGTATAACTACCTGTTTCATTTATTACTATGCAGAAGGCCCCAAGAATTTCTTATTGCTATCTAGTTATAACCAAGTACCATTGATTAACATTTAAACCAATTGTATTGATATAAACTACATCGGTGGATGCTCAGGCATTTGCCAGAGAGAAATATGGAAGAAAGAGTTTTCAGAATTGCATAAGACATCTTTTAAAGACAATGATAATGCTCCTTGTCTTGATGGTGGCAGTGTCTTTGTGAGTATAAACCTATGCTCAAACTTCCACAGTTGCACACTTTAAGATTGTAAAGCTTATTATACATCAATCATGCTCTGCAGAACTGCCAGAAATTGATTAAGAATGAATAGACTTTGAATCAGAGACCTAAATGAAAGTGCTAAACCCATATAACTCAGAAGAAAGCATGGCAAATGTTTCTTGACAAGGTCAATCCTCACAACTCAAATTTGACAAAGAATTCTTAAGTATGACACAAAAAATGATAAGTAAAATATAGTTAGACAACTTTAAAATCACAGTATTTATGTTTCAAAGGAGCCATCAAAAACAAGAAAAATACTACCCACAAGAATCGAAGAATGTGTCTGAATCATGTAAGTAATAAAAGACTTATTTTCACAATATGTAAAGAACTTTTGCCACTTAATAATGAAACATAACAAACCAGTGAAGAAATGCGAATTATGAATAATTAGTGAATAAATACCGAGAGTCATTAGCAATCAGAAGATGAAAATGAAAACCACAATAAGATATCAAATCATACTCATGAGGATGATAGAACATAAAAGATAGATAAGAGCAATCATTGGTCAAAATGTAGGAAATGCAGAACTCAAGGACACTGCCAGTGACTGTGCAAAATTTTTATAGGATTATGCAAAGGAGTAGATATAAATGGTATAGCCACTTTTGAATACAATCTATAGTTTTCAACTGAGGTAATGTAGTTTTAAAGTTAAGAGTTGCCATCTGACTCAATATTTCATTCCTAATTACAGAAGTGAAATGACAACTTGTACATGAATGTATGTCATTATTACTCATGCAAGCATGAACAGCCCAAATATGAACTTGCAAAACCTCATCAATGAATGAATAAACTAGTTTATGCTAGTAAGATACCATTCAAACACCAAAAGCAATGTATTGACATGTGCTATAATAGGCGTGAACCTTGAAAGCATCCAGATCCACTAGCTTTCATAGTCTCTTTGTGGGGTTCCTGAATCCTCTGGGTCCTTCCATCTCTCCATTCTTCCATACCACTCTAGGGCTCCACCCAGAGTCCAGCAGTGAGTCCCAGCATCTGTCTTGATCCCTCCCTGGGTAGAGTCTCTCACAGGACATATATGTTGGGCTAGTATCCACTTATAAGGGAATATATTCCATGAGTGTCTTTCTGGGTCTGGATTACCTCACCCAGGATGACCATTTCTAGTTCCATCCATTTGCCTGCAAATTTTCGGACCTGCACAAACTGTTACCCCAACCAAGGACAATGCATTCAGTAAACCTAGATGCCCTGTTCAGATCTAGCCAATGGATAGCTCATTCTCCATGGCTGTAGAGAGAGTGGGGACTGCCTCAGATGTGAACTCTAGTGCCCCCTATTTGATCACTTCCCCTTGGTGGGGAGGCCCTGTGACACACAGAGGAAGGGGAAGCAGACTATCTGGATAAGACCTGATAGGTTGTGGTCATATGGTGGGGAGTCCCCTTCTGTCAGAGGTCTAGGGGAGGAGAGAAGGGTGGAAGAGGGAGGGAGGGATGATGGGAATGAGAAGATACAAGCAAGGGGATAACAATTGGGATATATCTGAATAAATTATAATAAATTAAAAAATAATAACAGAACACAGCACTAAAAAGAGATGAATTTCAATAAAATTCTCATTAATAAAGAAAAGAGAAAATAATGTGGTATTTCATAGAGGTATGAAGCAGATGAATGGTTACTTGTCACTGGTCTGGGAATTAGGTGGTAATAGCTAAAGCTCGTGAAAGTCCATTTCAAGATGATGAACAGGTTCCAAAAGTGACTCTAGTGTTGGCTGCCAATATCTGCAAGTATACTAAAAATTACTGGGCTTAAAGCAGTAGGTTGGGGCCCAGTAGGGAAGGTCATTTGATGCTGAGCCTGATGACTGGAGTCTAATCCACTGGATCCATATGTTAATAGGAGAGAGTTTCTTTCTGTAGGTTGTCCTCTGACCTCTACACACAACCTATGGCATGTGTGCTCTTCCCACAGTAAATAAATATAATAAAAAATTAAAAATAAGTGGATGGGTAAATATTATGGTACGTGAATTACATCTCAATAAAACCACATTAAAACAGTAAGTAGAATTGTATGTTGATATAATTATAATAAAGTTTGCTTTGCGTTGGAGGTTGGTCTGATGTATTTTCATGCTAATTACTGGCTCCCAAGGTCAGTTTGCTACCTTGACACTGTAACCTTGCCTCCATATTTGACCAATAAAATACTGATGCTTGGCCAGGGCTGGAGGAAGGCATGGCAAAGGTTCCAGGGCTTGGGAGGTGAAGGATCTTGGAAAGGAAAGGGGTCAGGTACTGCAGGGGAAGGAAGGAGGCTGCTGCCATGGGTTAGGTGGAGACAAACATATGGCTGGCATAGATGGAGGATTTGGCCCAGATGAAGAACATTAGCAGGTAATTGGGATTATGAATGGTAGTAGCTTGATAGAAAATTATTAGAAGCAGAGAGCATGGGGTAGGGACAGGGAGATATGGAAGGTAGTTTAGGGAATTATTTGTCCTGCCCAAGGTAAAGCAAGGCTAATTAAAAATATAACAAGTGTCTATGTTTGCACTGATTGATAGCAGGTTAGAAAATACCACCATAATAATTATAGGGCTAATAATAAACATTATTAGACTGTACCTTTAAAAATATCATAACAGGTTTGTTTGTATGTCTTTGTAAGGATGCTCCAGTTTATTTGTGCTACCATACCCTCCTCCAATCTCATCTAGTTAAGAGAATAAAGACTGTGTTTTGCATACATGAGCATCACCAGCTTGCTGTCTTTTCACCTGTATTCTAGGATACCACCTAATAAAACATCTCTCAGAGGGAAAAGGAGAATTCTGAAGAGTCTCTCTGGAATTAGTCCCCAGAATTGTTTCTGCTATAACTGTGACCTAAAGTCTTCACATAGTCTTTCTTAACTGCAAGAAACCAGGAAATATCAGTGGACTTTGTGTCAACGATAAAGAGCTGGAAATGCTTGCTAAATTATTCTAGCAGCCATGGATAACATTCAGCAGAGTTTGCTGTGTGTTGGGAACTCTCTTGCATAGAGCTTTCTATTCCCTAGAATTATCATCAACATATTATAGGCAAGAGATCTATAGCCTTGGAGTAGAGCATTTTCTAAAGTTTAGCTAAATACCTACCAGTTGGGTTTTTAATGCAGACATGGACACAGAGCTCTACGCTACTCAGTTCTATACAGTTATTACTACCTTGCAAATTATAAACAACCTTTCTTCTTCTCTGAACCAAATCTCCCATAAACTCCAAATAGCTGCACGGATGCTGTAAAGGTCTCTTATTATTTTGCAACAGGCTGGTATTCTGGTCTGCAGGTTTCCTCTCTTGTCTTCCTAGCACACTGATGATTTTCATAGAAGCCTGTGGTTCTTAAGAGTCACCTCCCTCCTGCTGAGGGATCTGGTGACTCCACGCAGAGCATTCCTGCTTTATCCCCTCTGTGTCCACTCTATGTGATTTATCTCTTAGCTGGCAAATCAAAGTTGATAAAAGTACCATGAACCTCTCAAGGATCCTTATTCCTGTTCAGACATAAACCCTTGATGAGGGACAGATGAGACAAAGTGACTAAATAAGGCTCCTCTTCTATTTCTGTGGTTATGGATGCCTACTTCTATATCACATAAGAGCTGTTGTTTTGATAACACTGTCATCATGGGAAACGTTGGGGAAAACAGATCCTGGCTGGGAAAACACAGGAATATGTAATTCATAGAGAGGCATCATCTCTGTAGGAGTTAGGAACACGGAATTAGACTAGCAAGAAGTGATTCCAAAAACCAGCGCTTAGCATGGGCACTATTCAGAGGCCGTCTTTGTTGAATTAGAGCTGGCTAGTCAGCCTCAAGGCCTTGCATAGTGGTTCTCACACAGAAGACACTTCATTGTACTTCTTTAGCATTTGAGCAAACGAATAAATGCTAGGGACTAACTGGAAGCAGGCTAATGTCACCAGGAATGGATTGTAATGAAAATAAAAACATAATGCTGCAAGCTAATGGAGCCTATCCTCAGGGGGTAACTTCCTAAGATCCTCCCTCCTTCGGTATCTGAAACCCTAGGTATACATATATTTTTTACTATACTGTACATAAGCTTTTACCATAGGGCCTTTAAGATTTCAGAGAATGATTTTTTTTTTTTCCTCTTGTTAAGCCAAGGACTTACAGAGTATTGTTTTACTAGAACGTCAGCTTCTTTACTGGTGACTTGAGCCTGTGTGACCTGCTGTGATCACTCCTCAGGCTTTTGGGCCATGATAAAGTAGAGTAACGGTTACAACCTTGGACAAGAAATCTAAGAACCAAGTCGGCTACCAAGTTATCAGAGGAGGGTGCTGTGCACAGTGGGGGATACACTAAGCAAAGGGGTGGATAGGTAGGATGGTGAAAGATTGGCTTGCTACTCAGAAGAGTCAACACATATCAGCCTCTTCTGGAATTTACCATCTGGACTACAGTTGATGCGGTAGAGATGAAAAAACTTAAGACAAACCTGTCTTGGAGGGGAACCTGTTGTAGAACTTCCTGTTGGTTTCTTCCTTCTGACAACATGGATGTCAATCATTCTAATGCAGTGGTTCTCAACCTTCCTAATGCTGTGACCCTTTAATACAGCTTCTCCTGTTGTGGTGACCATCAGCAACAAAATTATTTTCATTGCTACTTCATAACTGTAGTTTTGCTACTGTTACGAATTGTATAAATATCTGCGTCCTCCAATGGTCTTAGGCAACCCCTGTGAAAGGGTTGTTAGACCCTCCAAAGGGGTCGAGACACACAGGTTGAGAACCTTTGTTCTAACAGATAGCAGATGTCTGAATATAAGTTGATCAAACAAAGAATCTGCACAGCGTTAACGCCACTCATTAGTAGGATGCGAGCTGGGTGGGAGAAATGAATGGGAGGACTTCCCCAAATGGCATGCAAAAGAGAAGCATCTTTTTCAAGTAGGTCTCTCAGTCTCCCCTTAACAGTAGGAACTAGTCTAATGTGATAAAAAGCTCTCTCTGGGGTGGCATCTTGAAAGGAAACATGCTTTCTAGTGCTGTGACCTTTCAGAAGTGGGATCTCAGCAGGATATTCCTCAGCCAACACCCTCCAGCACTGTGATGAAATCTTTGAAGAGACCCAACTTTGAAGCATGGTTCCTCAGAGCATGCATACACAATGAGGGAGGAACCACCCAAGTCTGATTTCCAAAACCCAGTTGAACTTTGCCTACATGTCTCCTTTGATAGAAGCTGCCCAAACTCCTCTGGAGCTTTCTCAGAGGCAGTGAGGAGCCACTGGAGAAACGTAACTTTTATCAGGCTGCTAGGACGGGAGTGCTGCCAATAGAAAAAATAATAATGAGCAAAGAAAGTGAATTCTCATTGTTCTGCCAAGAGGCTTGAAGCTTCTCTGGCTTGAGGCCAGGAGATTGAAGGGAAATTAAATGGCAAAATAAATTTAAAAAAACATCTTCTCCTCCCAACAGGTTTGAAGGGGCATAAAGTCACTTGCTTGCATTGTCTCAAGGTTTTCCCTGTGTGCCACTAAAAGCTGATTTTTAGACTACACAGAGAAACCCTGTCTTGAAAAACCAAAAAAAATTTTCCAAGTACTTTATTATTGTCATGCTTTAGTTCAGTCTCTCTCTCTCTCTCTCTCTCTCTCTCTCTCTCTCTCTCTCTCTCTCTCTCTCTCTCTGTCTCTCTCTGTCTCTGTCTCTGTCTCTGTCTCTGTCTCTGTCTCTCTCTCACTCTCTCTGTCTCTCTCATCAACAATAAAGCAAGAATTCTATATGGGTTGTATCTGTGGTTTTCAGTTATCTGGGAGGCATATCCCTTGACAAAGGTAAAAAAGGATGGCTTCAAAAGATTTTAGAATCCAGAGAATGTCACCTTTCATATATGGAAGGAGGAGAAGTTGAAAGATGCCCTGTGTAGGGCTGTTCAGGAAAATTACAACTAACACAACTGTTGGTGCCTTGTGTATGGGAAATAATAACAGTTTCATGAAGACTGTGGCCTTCTTCCAAGTCTTATAATATGCTAGGCACTGGGCTGAAGGTTTCACAGACAAAATCTCAATTAATTTGGGTCCAGGCAGGGAAAACTGCTTCCTAAAAACATTGCATTCTTTTCAAATGGCTCCTCACACAGGATGCAATTTGGAAGTTATATGATAGCTTTCAGATGTTAGTTATTAGTGTGGTGGTATGTGGCAGGTCCTATTTTAATGCATCCACCATGTGTTTTTCATTTCCAGTTACTTCCCTTTATCCTTGGTGTTGTCTATGTAAGTGAGCCTAGCAAGTGTCTTTTACTTCATACAAAGGCTAGTACAGTAGGAAAGCAGAGAAAGGGAACTTGAGCGAGTTAACCCAGAAGCAGAAAGAGTCAAATGGTATATACTCATTTATATCTGGACACTAGCCCAAGGGGCATGTCCCATGAAAGTCTTCATTTATCAGGAAAGGGGAACAGAGGGGAGGACAATGTATTGGGACCATAAGTGAGAGAAGCATGGGAGAATAGGGAATAGAAGAATCCAGAGTATCCTAGAAACTTACAATAAGATCAGGGTCCAGGGGTACTGCTCAAACTATGGCAGCATCCAAGGACAATACATGCAGTAAACTTCGAACCCCTACCCAGATCTAGCCAATGGACAGGACATTCTCCACAGTTGAGTGGAGAATGGGGACTGACTTTCACATAAACTCTGGTGCCCAATATTTGACCACATCCCCTGGATGGGGAGACCTGGTGGCACTCAGAGAAAGGATCGCACGCTACCAAGAAGAGACTTGATACCCTATGAACATATACAGGGAGAAGAGGTCCCTCTCATATACAGTCATAGGGGAGGAGAGTAAGGGGAAAATGGGAGGGAGGGAGGAATGGGAGGATACAAAGGATGGGATAACAATTGAGATGTAATATGAATAAATTAATAAAATATTTTTTAAAAAGAGTTCCAAAGACCTAAGGGGCTGGTAGTACAATCAACAGATTTAGGAGAACAGTGATGATAGAATATGTTCTTTCTAGTTTAGACAAGCAGTATCTTTTGCCCTGAACCAAAGAATTGGCCCTGCTCTTGATCTCCAAGTATTGATATAACAAAAACCTCAGGTGAGGTTTGAAGGATGCAACAATATAGAAGTCCTATGTTTGATCTCCTACTCCATTGTGGAGGAGCAGATCACATTGTCTTAGGGCTTCGAGTGACCTCATAGTTTCCTTTGGAAGTTGGCAACGGAGTTGGTCACAGGCATCATGTAAGGGGCTAGGTTTGAGGCATCATCAGGGACCTGTTTCAGGGATCAAGAAGGTGAATTGTTTCCTCCTTTATGAGTGTCATGGAAGTGGTGAAATGACCAGAGTTGGTAGGAAAAGGAGAGGCATTCATGAAACAAGACCTCTGCATTAGCTACTTCCTATTGCTCTGAATAAAAGATCATGACTAAGGCAACTTAGAGAAGTAAGGGTTATTTTGGATTCATGGTTTCAGGGGGTTAGAGTCTATGACAGCATAGTGAAGGCATGGTGAGAGGATCAGGAGGCTGAAAGCTCATGTGTTGAATAGTAATCAGAAAGCAGAGAGATAGAGAGAGATAGAGATAGAGAGAGAGAGAGAGAGAGAGAGAGAGAGAGAGAGAGAGAGAGAGAGAGAAAGAAGAAGAAGAAGAAGAAGAGGAGGAGGAGGAGGAGGAGGAGGAGGAGGAGGAGGAGGAGGAGCAAGAGCACTTGGAATGGTATGAGGTTTGGAAACATAAGGCCTACCCCCAGTGACATACTTCCAGCAACAAGGCTATGTTTCTTGAACCTCTCAAACAGTGCCACCAACTGTGCATGAAATAGTCAAATACCTGAGTCTATGTGACCATGCCCTGACTTACTAACTTAGCAACAGTTTCTAGATGGCTTCTGTTTGGAGCCATCACAAACTTCATGGAGGCTCTGAAGACATACAACAGCATAAATTTTAGGCTGGGAGGCTCTATTCTGGAAAGCCCAAGTACCAGAGGCAGGAAAATAGCAGCAAGAGAACAAAAGCACCAGTACTCTGGGAGAGTGCCAAGCCTATTCTCTCATGTGGATTATTTATATGACAAGGCAGATGGAGGTCCCATTTTTAGGCCATGCATAACTCTATGTTAGGCTTGCTAAGTGCATGCTTATCTCATTCCAGCACTCACGTGGGCCTTCATGCTTACTTAGGTTTATTTATGCATCTTCACATCTACACCTCCCCACCTGCAATCAGAAAATATTTATTGAACACCTGCAGTGTGGGAGACTACATGTGCCAAAGATATGGCAGTAAATTAAATGAAAAAAATTTATCCCCGTCTTTGTAGATTACACATGTTGATGGTGGAGTGAGACAACATGTAAGACAAATGAAAATATATTTGATATTAAGAAATGACATCTGTAAAAAAGAAGTAATGTCTTAAGGAAGGTACGGTACGTACCCAAAGGAAATGTACAACTGCTGATCTAAACAAGGCAAGCAGGAAAGACATTACTGAGCACAAAGTATAATGAGTGCATAAGACTTGATATTTCTGTGGTAGAGCTGAAAGAGTAATGAACTTGGAATTGAAAAATCTAGGCTCAGTTATTAGGGAGTGAATTCTGTCATCCTCAGATTTGTATGACCTTTGCAAATATGACATATGAAACGATGCCCTTAGTGCAGAGTTTTAGTACAACCTGACTAGGGCCAATAAAGAAGAGGGTGAGGCAGTATGGATGTATAAACAGCTAGTGTCGAGTAGCTGGCTGTAAGACAAGGAACAAGGTTCCAAGAAACAATCTTGTGCACAGTGCCTGGGAGACTTCCAGCCTCTGGAACTCTGAGGAAGGAAATGTCTGGGCTTTAAGCCACCTAGCCTGTGCTGCTGGTTAAACCAGTCTGACAAAAGAAAGAACCCTGAACCCAGACACTTGCAAGATGTATGTTCCCAAGAGTTTGTGGCCTCAGTGCCCTTAGCTGGTCTGTAGAAGCAATATGGCTGACCTCACAGAGGAATGGAGCATCGCTGGTGAATAATGACACATGTTGACAGGAGGTCAGAGGGTCTTGTTCCTTCAGACTTCACAAGCCCTGACACTTCCTACCTGTGTCTAACACAACTCCTGAACTTTTAACTCCAAATGCAGCAGCTTTCTTGACCTCTGCACTGGGAATTTGACTGCTCAAACCTAAACGTGTCCCAAGTAGACGTATAAGCATGTCCTCTCTAATGTCACTGTACCCACACAGCCTTTTCCAGATATACCATCCACGTTCTAGCATTCTAGTGTCCAGATAAAAACAACATAGCTATTGTCTTTTCTTCTCTCAAACACGATTTTAGATTGCCTGGAAAGCCTAAATGTGCTTTCAAAAACAATGCTGAGAATGCAGTTGCAATTTGCCACCCTAGTCATTCCCATGCCAATCAAATAAATTTCTCTGACCTTGGTTTTACAGTAGAGCCCTAATAGGTTCTCCCAATGAATCTATTCCTCCTTATGACCAGTTTTAACAGGAGCCTGGGACAACATTTCTACCTGCATACAGCTTCCTGAGCCAAAGCCTCCTGTCATAGCACAATGGAATCTTTCTCCTATTCTCTACCATATAATTGTCCTTCTCTTCTGCCTGCCTCTGCATTCATGTCAAACACAAGGGAGAAGAGTTACTCCTCTCATGAAAGCAAATACTAATTGGCATTTTTCTTTAGGCTTATTTGGGTAGCCTTCACTTATTTCCACAAAGCCATGTTTAAAATATCTGATAGTGACACAGACTAGCTTTATGAATCACAATAAATATTCCTCAACTTTATCTTTACTATATAAAGTGCTTATTTTGAAGATTAGAGGTTTTACCAGATCGAAAGAGAAAATAACATTAAGAACAGATAAGCAGGCAATTATTGGAGTAGATGGCACCTTCCGTGTTTCTATTAACTACTTCCTTGTGCTGAGCCATCACTGGCATTGCCTATAATTTCCCTATAATTTCGATCAGGGCCCAAGGATATTAACCATCTCAGTACTTCACTCTGCAGATCTCTTTTTTATGCTTAGGATAATTTCTGTTCTGTTGCTCTCCAGCCCTTGTTTTCTTCTTAGCAGGGATGCAGACATATCTATGAACAGTGCTTGAAACATCTGACATGTTTGTCTCCTTGGCCATTTACTTTCTTTCTTTTTTTTAACTTTTTATTAATTTATTCTTGTTACATCTCAATGGTTATCCCATTTCTTGTGTCCTCCCATTCTTCCCTCCCTATTAGAAAATGGTTCCTTTTTGGTTGTGAGCCTAGACTTTAATGACTGAGCCATCTCTCATGACATAGGAGCAGGAGAACGGACCCTGCCATGATGACATGGGGGGAGAGAGAGAGAGAGAGAGAGAGAGAGAGAGAGAGAGAGAGAGAGAGAGAGGAGAGAGAGGGAGAGAGCGAAAGCCCTGGCCTGAGTACAACGGAGTGGGACCTGATCCAGGGCTCTGAGTGGACCTCACCCCAAGATCTACCCCATGTATGAACTGTTGGAACACATGAAGGAGTCAGACCTCCAGATTCAAAGATTAAGAATCTCCTTGACACATGGCAACAACAGGATATTTGACAGCAATCCCAGTGAGGATCCAGTAAGGATAGTGTAGGCCTCCAACCAGACTCATGACTCACGGAAATGAACATTTGAAAGTAAACATATGTGGACAAAAGGCTATACTGCATGATACACTACAGCTTCTGTGATAAGATTTTTTTGTTGGTCTGTTTGTTTTATTTTACTGAGGGGAGGAGAGGAGATTTTGGTGCATGACTTATAAATCATAGACATTCAATAAAAGTTAAAAAAAAAAAAAAAGAAAAGAAAAGGAGGGAAATCCAAGATGGCGGTGAATAGTGTGGACTGTGTTTAGAAGCACCAGTCAATGATTCAAGGAATTGCATGGAATTCTTAACCAGGAACACCAAGCTCCCCACCCCATTACAGCAGGAGTACTCCACAATTTGAAAGGACCAAAATACAGAAAATCTGCTTACCCCTGCACATGAGAGGAGCGCGGATGTTCTTGGACCAGAGTGGCAGCCGAAGCGGCTGAGGTTTGCAGCTGAGAACCCTCCAGGAGAGGTGACTGGCATGGTAACCAGTGGGAACTGTTGCAGGAGAGGGGACTCAGTGAAAGACTTGAGCCCTGCGACCCTAGCTGAACTCAGCACGCAGTCCAGGTCCTGACACTCTGGCTGGACCTGTCATGCAGTTTGGGTGCAGAGTCCCTAGCTGAATTGGGCATGCAGTTTGGGCCCACAGTCCCTGGCTGAACTTGGGGGACAATTTGGGCCCAAAGAACCTAGTTGAAATCGGTGGGCAGTTTGGGCCCAGAGACTCTAGCTGAGCTTGGCGCATGGTCAGGCCCAGAGAACCTAACTGGTCTTGGCAGGCAGTTTGGGCCCAGAGACTCTAGCTGAGCTTAGGGCGCGATCCCGACCCTGAGACTGTGACTGGACTCAGTGTGTGGTCTGGGCCCTGAGACTGTGGTTGGAGTCAGTGCTAACTGGTCTAAGTGCGTGGATTAGGCCCTGAGACCTGTTTGGGTCCAGAGAAATGAACTGGACTCAACACTCAGGTTGGGTCTATAGGTGCTAATTGGACTCAGTGTGTGTGCGGTTTGGGTCCCGTGACACTAACCTGGACTTTGTGAATGGTCTGCATCCCGAAATGCTACCGGGAACCCCAGCCTAGCAGAGCATTAGAGCTCCAGGGCTAAGGAAATCTCAGGGAGACAGGGAGTAGGGTGGCCATCATACACCCTCCGCCTGACCTTCTTCAGTCCCTGAAGAGCTCCGGTGCCACAAGGGGACCAAGAAGGCTGTGAATACTTTGGCCTGACCTAGCACACATTCTGAAATTCAGGATAAGTACAGTGGAGCTGGGGATCACTGGCTGTGAGAGACTCAAAATACAGGCTGGCCTTCTGCCATCCAGACCAGTGAAGCTTCAGAGATTCCGGCCTAAGGAAATCATGAGAAAAAGGTGAATCTACCCTCAGACTCCTTCCACCCAACTCTGGAAGCTACCTGCCAAAAACAGAGATGGCAAGATGACTGAAGAACAGTGTAAAATCATATGCAAAGAACCCCAAAACAATATGGTAAACTAGTACAGCCACTTTGGAAATCTATCTGGTGCTATCTCAGAAAATGGAGAATGAGGCTTCCTCAAGACCCAGCTATTCCACTCCTTGGAATATACCCAGAAGATGCTCCAACACACAACAAGAACATTTGCTCAACCATGTTCATAGCAGCCTTATTCATAATAGCCAGAACATGGAAACAGCCTAAGTGTCCCTCAGTTGAATAATGGATAATGAAACTGTGGTACATTTACACTATGGAATACTACTCAGCTATTAAAAACAAAAAATTCCTGAAATTTGTGGACAAATGGATTGAACTAGAAATGATCACAACGAGTCAGTTAACCTCGAACCAGAAAGAGTCAAATGGTATATACTCACTTATATCTGGACACTAGCCCAAGGGGCATGTCCCATGAAAATCTTCATTTACCAGGAAAGTGGGACAGAGGGCAGGACAACCTATTGGGACCATAGGTGAGAGAAGCATGAGAGAATGGGGAAATAGAAGGATCCCGAGGGTCCTAGAAACCTAAAAGAAGAACATTATGATAGGCAGATCTGAGCCTAGGGGTCCTGCTCAAACTATGGCACCAGCCAAGGACAATACGTGCAGTAAACTTTGAACTCCTACCCAGATCTAGCCAATGGACAGGACATTCTCCGCAGTTGAGTGGAGAGTGGGGACTTACTTTCACACGAACTCTGGTGCTCCATATTTGACCATATCTCCTGGATGGGGAGACCTGGTGGCACTCAGAGGGAGGATAGTAGCCTACCAAGAAGAGACTTGCTACCCTAGGAGCATATACAGAGGGAGGAGGTCCCCCTCAGTCACAGTCATAGGGGAGGGGAATAAGGGGAAAATGGGAGGGAGGGAGGAACGGGAGGATGCAAGAAATGGGATAACAATTGAGATATAATATGAATAAATTAATAAAATATATAAAAAAGAAAAGGATTCTTTTTATGTAATTACTATTTCCTAATTCAGATTTTGCACAAAACATGTGTTTGGACCCTGGCAGTACTTTCTTTTATCTACCTATGTCTGCAAAGCATCCTTTAGTTCATGTGTAAGTATAAGCCCAATCATAAGACTTCTGAGTTTCTTATGCTAACACATTCCCCAGATCTTCTAGAAAATCTTCAAGTTAAGTCTCTGCTTGTTCCACATTGGCACAGGAGACAACTTCCTGAACAGAACACCAACAGCCCAGGCCTTAAGGACAACAATTAATAAATGGGACCTCATGAGGCTGAGAAGCTTCTGTAAGGCAGGAGACACTGTCAAGAGAACAAAGCGACAGCCTACAGACTGGGAAAAGATCTTCACCAACCCTGCATCTGACAAAGGTCTAATATCCAAACTTTATAAAGAACTCAAGAAATTAAACGCCACCAAACCAAATAACCCAATTGAGATATGGGGCTCAGAATTAAACAGAGAATTCTCAACAAAGGAATATCAAATGGCTGAGAAACACTTAAAGAAATGCTCAACATCTCTAGTCATCAGAGAAATGCAAATCAAAACAACCCTGAGATTCCATCTTACACCCATCAGAATGGCTAAGATCAAAAACTCAAGTGACACCACATGCTGGCGAGGATGTGGGGAGAGAGGAACACTCCTTCATTGCTGGTGGGAATGCAAACTAGTACAGCCACTTTGGAAATCTATCTGGTGCTACCTTAGAAAACTGGGAATAGGGCTTCCTCAAGACCCAGCTATTCCACTCCTTGGAATATACCCAGAAGATGCTCCAGCACACAACAAGAAAATTTGCTCAACCATGTTCATAGCAGCCTTATTCATAATAGCCAGAACATGAAAACAGCCTAAGTGTCCCTCAGTAGAAGAATGGATAAAGAAACTGTGGTACATTTACACTATGGAATACGACTCAGCTATTAAAAACAAGGAATTCCCAAAATTTGTGGACAAATGGATTGAGCTAGAAATGATCATAATGAGTGAGCTAACCCAGAAGCAGAGAGACTCAAATGGTATATACTCACTTATACTGGACACTAGCCCAAGGGGCAGGTCCCATGAAAATGTGCACCTACCAGGAAAGTGGGATAGAGGTAAGAACATCCTATTGAGACTCTAGGTGAGAAAAATATAGGGGATAGGGAAGTAGTTGGATCCAGAGGGTCCTAGAAACCTACAAGAGGAGCATTATAATGGGTGGATCTGAGCCCAGGGGTTCTGCTTGATCAAAGGCACCAACCAAGGACAAAACGTGCAGCCATCATCAAACTCCTACCCAGAGCTAACCAAGGGACAGAACATTCTCCACAGTTAAGTCGAGACTGGGGACTGACTTTCACAGGATCTCTGGTGCCCCATATTTGGCCATGTCCCTTTGTTGGGGAGGCCCAATGGCACTCGGAGGAAGGATAGCAGACTACCAAGAAGAGACTTGATACCCTAGCACCATATTCAGGGGGAGGAGGTTCCCCTCGGTCACAGTCATAAGGAAGGGGTATTGGGGTGAAAGTGGGAGGGAGGGAGGAATGGGAGGATGTATGGGATGGGATAGAAAATGAGATGTAATGTGAATTATTTTATTTTTCAATAAAAATGTGTTAAAAAAAAGTCTCTGCTTGTTCCAAATCTGCCTATTGTTACTCATCTGCAAAAATGTATCCCCGAGAAGCACATGGCTTGTTTCTTAGGATCCCAGATGTCAGTATTTAGACACAAAAATAAGAACATCTCCTTGTAAAATAGAAAAATAACCATTTGTTCATCAGAGTATTTTTTTTGTGTGATCTCAAATACAGATCAATGCTTTATCTTCCAAGCCTCTAAAAACATGCAGGATCTTGATTGGGTGTCAAGGGGAAAGGTGTTAGGGCTCACAATAGCTGTTAACATAACTCCTGCATTGCATTTTCCTACTCAATAAGACTTGCTATATTTAACAGACTTTAATTAATGCCAAGCCCCAGATGTCACTGTGTGCAAAGCAGTTCAATATTATAGAACTATTTAACAAAACTTGATCCAATGCATTTTCACTACAACCATTATATGACTGGGTCTTGCATATTTTAAATTCATATTGTTAGCATCTCAAGCTGACTGCTTCTCTCATTTTCACTTGCATTCTCTTTCCTTTCTCTTTATGACTTTATCTTTCCTCTTTGGCAATTGGAATCTGCAGGCAGATGCTCATGCTAGGAAAATAGATATGTATTTGTGTACATTTTCAATTTAGCAAGACAAGCATGAAGATTGGTCATTTGCTATGAGATAAAAATCCAATCCTGTTTATAGAAAATAGTAACCTCCTATCTTCAAGATACTTTATGATTTTAATAGCACACACATACATAGTACTTCGCCATGGTGCAATAATTGACGTTATAATTTGGGCTGATGGGAGAGGCAAGTCTGAAGAATGATCCAGAATAATCTTTTTCTAATAGTCTGACAAGGAGGAAGTTAACTTTGCTTCTCTATGGCTGGTGAAAACAAACAAATGATGTATTATGAGGTTTCTATGAAAGAACTGATATAATACAAAATGCTCAACTGCTAGACATGGAAGAAATGTCTGCTACCCCAGTACTGACTGTGCAAGCTCAGTCAGAAGGATGCCAAGTTCAAGGTTAGCCTGTGTTAAATAAACAGAAGCTGTCTCAAACAGCACAAAATAATATTAACAGAGACAACATAAAATTACAAACAATTAAATTGCAGAATTGTGAAGTAAAGTCTACACTTTACATGTACAAAACACTCCCACATCTAAGACTCAGGGAACCTTGCAGAAGAGGGGGTAGAAATACTGTAAGTGTCAGAGGACCAGGGAGTTTGCCGTAAGATTTTGTCCCCTAGTAATATCAGAAACTGCATCTATAAAGTCTCACCAAAACTCAAGGACTAAACCAATGAACATGCCAAAGTGCAAGGGGGAAAACCCACAAAGCCTCAACCTCACAGAAAGAATTATAGGCACCTGAGGGAAGCTGGGAGTGGGGGAGAAGGTTTTCCCCAGGGAATAACACAGCAATTGGTTGTTTATTCCTGAAAACATACATACAAATAACATTATACAGGCTATATTCATCTATCTATCTATCTATCTATCTATCTATTTGAATATATATATATATATATATATATATATATATATATATATATATATTTGAATATGTACATTTGCCCCTACATTTGAAGGAGAGTTCCAAGGGTTTCAAGGGAGGAAAGGGAAGGGAAAATGTAATTATTTTATAATCTTGAAAGTAAAAAAAAAAAAAAAAGCCCATATATGACACCATCAGTAATAAAGTCTTAGTTCCACATTTGGTTCATATTAAGTTTTCAGATAACTTCAATAGCACTTGTGAGTAGAGGTATGAGATTAAACGCTTTGAAGTAGGAGGCATGAACATAACATTCTTTTGGAACATATGAGGATTCACACCCCTGAAGATATGTGATTTAGTTGGTATTTTAATACCCATGCCTTGATTCTAAGAAGACAAGCATTTCTAAACATAAATACAGTTAGTAGAACATTACTAAAATGAACATATAGGGTGGGGTGTGTTGTTTGAAGACTCACATAGTCTTCTACAATATTCTGATGAACTTGTGTTTCCGCAAACATTGATGATGGCCCAGAGCAGTGAGGCATTGATGCGACTTAGAAAATGTTTGAAAGATGTGTATATAACAGTATATAATAGTTACTTTTACTTGTCACTTGACTTGGTAAATGGTTGCTGAAATAGCTTGTAAAACATTAGGTCTTGTTGATAGAGTCCCGGATGACATTATCATTTTAATGGATAGACTCAGTAAATGTCTGCCCTCATCAGAGAATGTTGGTGGGTATCATCCAATATACTATTCATATTCATTCTCATATCCCCAGGTTCTCCCTCTTTCTCTGTCTGTTTTCCTCCTTGTATCCTGACCTGACACACAGACCTCTGGCTGTAGCCTCACTCTTGATCCGTACTTAGTACCCTCCTCTTCACTTTCAAGCCTCAGGCCTTTAATCTTAGAGTTCAAGTTGCACCATCAGCTCCTCTAGTATTAAGCCCCATAAACTAGTTTTTGTCACTGACTTATAAAACTTCCAAGCCTCCAAGGTCCTCTGTGCCCATTGCTACAACAAACCTGTTCTCATCTTCCTCACTGCTTCTGTTATCCAGAAAACAGTTTGTGGTGTTACTGTGCTGTTTACCTGTGGGCCTACAATCTAGTTTTCTTATAGACTCTGCTCTATGGAGATTGTGACATCATGAAGAACTTGCCTGGGAATTAACATCAACATATTCTGCCTTTTACTGGAACAGTTGTAAGGTGTTTATATGCCTGGATTTCTCACATCTTCCTACCTGGATCTTGAAAATTACCAAAACAGTGAGGTCAGTTGGCCTTTTTCATGCCAGTCTTGGTGTTTTGTCTAGAGTCATTCTTACTTGCTGCTACATAGGACTGCGGTGCTGTTATTTTGAGAATGCTAGAATTGACAGAGTGAATTTCTTCTGTGAATCTATGAGGCTAGAAATGGCTGAGTGGTTAAAAGCACTTGCTGCAAATGTGGGCTTGAGTCCCAGCACCCACACCTGGCTGTAATTTCAGTTCCAGAGTTCTGTTGCTCTCTTCTAGCCTCCATGGTCACCACGCATGAACACTGTATATATATACATTCATGCAGGCAAAACACTTATGCAAATAAAATAAAAATAGTTACATCTTTAATATAATTTTGCAAGAACTAAGAGATGGCTCAGTGCTTAAGAGTACTAGCTGATCTTTCAGAAGACCTAGTTTTGATTCTCAGAATCCACATGGTTGCTCACAACCATCTGGTGTCTTTTTCTGGTCTACAAAGCATGATACACACACGGTAAGTATATAGATACACATTCAAGCAAACACTCATACATATAACATTTAAAAATAAACAAAATCTCACAAATGATTTTGTAATTCCATTCTTACAACTATTAGGCCAACTGAAGTTTAAATGATGCAGAATAGACTCAACCTCATTCTAGTGATTGGTCCCAGCGTAACTCCCTGTAACTGTTACTGTTCTTTAGTCAGCCTCATGTTATTCTCATCACAAAAAGCATTAAGGAGAGCAAGCCCAATCACAACAGTACATTTCAATCTTCTGCTTTGCTATATCTGCTAATACTCCACTCACTAACAGTGGTCAATTGGTCAAATCTAGAGCCAAAGGGTCAAAGGATTACTGTTAACTATGGAGTCAATTAGACAAATAGCAAATAGAGCCTGAGAAATGAACTTTTTTACTGCAAAAAGAATGATTGCATGCATGAGATCATTTTATTACTTTAGGGGAAAATGGTTTTTCAACTCTCATCGGCTCTTAAGTATAGCAAAGGGTAAAGTAGAGGTAAAATTTATCAGAAGTTTATGAACATGAATATGTCATACAGTCATAGCAGGTACCCAGGATGTGAGTAATTCTCAAAGTGGTGGCTTGGGGCTGCAGCTTAGAGAACACTGTCAGTAGAGAACAGCATACTTTTTCAGAATGACATGAAAAAGGCAAATAACTGTGAGTTCGTAGAGTGGGATACTAGTGGAAGGTGGGGGGGAAACAGATAAATGTGTCAGATAATAGACAGAAATGGTCTTCAATGGCTAGCGTCTCGCTTCTTCATAGGTAGGACTGGTAACTGGACTGTGACACTGTTGTGTCTACAAATCTACATCCTCCTTGTAGGATACTGATCTCTCTGCCTCTGGTTCTCTAAATGGCTACAGTGACTGCTCATCAATGGTTCCTCTTCTGTTTGGCATATGCTGGTCTCTCGCACCTCTTGAGACATTTTCTTTCAAAGTCCAAAGGCTATTATGGGAGAACAAAAAGCCTGTCAATGAACTACCAGCCTTAATCTGGGATGTCCACCTAGCTTGGAAGTACTATCTCCAGGTAATGCTTCTTAATAATAAGAGGGTTCTATGGAATGAGACACAGATGGCAACATATTATAAAGAAAAGGAAACTTGGACTCATGTTACAATATGGAACGGTTTATGGAAATTCAAGCAAGCAAGGTTCTTAAGGTCTAAGATGAAAGGTTAAGATTTTGTGTATGTTCCTCTTATAATAAAACATGTAAATAAATGGAGTTTATAGCTATCTTACATGTGCAAGGTGGGTTTTCCATTTAGGGCTTACAAGGAATGGTTCAACTTTTATTATTTCTCTAAACTCTGCCACTGCTCTACTGTCAGTTTGGAGACAGTAACTAAATAAATACTGTCATAAAGTCTTTATAATAGGAGCACCAAGTAAACAGATTTGTGATTCTATTCCAGGAGAATACATTCTTTTGTTTTTTTTTCCTCACTTGTATTTCAGATGAGGTCATAAGATCTGTCAGAGGAGGTCATTTTGTGAATTACAAATAGAGGAATCCAAGTAAATATCCAATGAATGTTAATTATTGTCTTAATTGGACTTCCAGAGAATGGGAGAAGCAGATAGTCCATGGATGGAAGTTAAGTCTAATCATGTTTTAAAGGACTTACATAAGAAGATTCAGGGCTGGAGAGATGGCTCAGAGGTTAAGAGCACTGGCTGCTCTTCCAAAGGTCCTGAGTTCAATTCCCAGCAACCACATGGTGGCTCACAACCATCTATAATGTGATCTGATGTGCACTGTATACATACTAAATAAACAAATCTTTAAAAAAAAAGATTCATGTGAATTTGGAGCTTGAACACAAGTGTGGGCAGGTCTTAGCTACTGGGCAGGATACGACTGACTGTGAAGGAGCCATATGTGTACAGAGCACAGCTCTACTCTCAAGGGTGTCAGCATTTATAGACTACATACTCATGCAAAGCAGGGAGCTTTGTGGCTTAAAAAATCCAATACCCTCAGAATAAAAGCTATTTTCCCCCACATTTTCCTTTTGAAACCAAATGAATGGCAAACACTGTCATAAACAGGGATGATTGACACTACATAGTCCATGAAATTTTCTTTTGCAAAATCATGACATTTTATAACACTGAAAGATGATGATTATATTGCGCGCTTCCCAAACTTAAAAAGAAAAAGAAAACACTATTGGGAAAACAAAAATAATATGCCCTACAACGTATGGAATTAGGCTGTATTAGATTAGAGAATCCCCAGAGGGTAAGCCACGGAGCTGATTGCTTGAATTTAATTTGCTGCTTTTGATAGTACCTCCTCTCCTCCCCATTTTAGTGACTCCATAGAGATCTGCTTGCAGTAGCTTCGTTTTCAAATGAGCATATTTATTTATTTTTGCATCCTGTATGATAAAATACAACTACTCAGTCTTATCGCTACTCGTATAGTGGCCTTGTCATTTCTAACGAGCACGCAGCAGCACAGCACTTCACATCTAAAGCCCCATGAGATAGCTCCAGCCCCAGTGGGGGACTTTATACCACATCTAGAAATGATGGCTTCTGGAGAGAATGGACATCCTGGTTTTTGTTTTTTGTTTTGTTTTGTTTTTTGACAACTTAACCGGGAGGCAGAGGCAGGCAGATCGCTGTGAGTTTGAGGCCAGCCTGGTCCACAAAGTGAGTCCAGGATGGCCAAGGCTACACAGAGAAACCCTGTCTCAAAAAAAAAAAAAAAAAAAAAAAAAAAAAAAAAAAAAAGACAAAAAGACAACTTAACTTAAAAACTAGTGTTATCTGGGAAGAGGAAGCTCAAGAAAATTTCTCCTTCCAATTTGCCTATAGCAAGCGTGTGGGGGCATTTTCTTGATTGGTGACTGATAGAAGAGGGTCTGTGTCACTGGAGGGAATGCCACCCTTGGGAAGGTGGTCCAGTGTAAGCCATAGAGCACAAGCCAGTAAGCAGTGTCCCTTACTAGTCTCTGATTCAATCCTGTCTTTAGTTCCTTCCCTGACTTTCGTCAGTGATAGAGGGTGACCTGAGAGTTGTAAGATGAATTAAACCATATTTTTCTTCCCCACCTTGCTTCTGCTGATTAATCATATCAATATAAACCCTAACCAAGACGTTGAGAAAGCCTGGTAAGTTGAATGAGACATCTTTTTATACTTTCCCCACTTCTTGAAATACCAGCAGTTTAAATAAAGTACCAAGAAATTATGAATTACTGAGAGGTATTTTTCAAAGGTAGTCATGGAGATGGGATGGGAGTTTTATGTTTATAACTGTTGATTTGTGAGTGGGTTCTACTCTCCCCTCACCAGCATGTATCAACTCAACTCCCTGTTGGACACCATACATGGTATATGAAAGGAAGAGTTACATCCCTTCATATTTTCTCAAGAACTTCGATTGCATTACACCATACAGAGCTTATTGTGTCTACTAAAAGCTTAGTAGAGAAGAAGAGAAAATAATTCAAACTACAGACTCCATAGTTTTGCTGTTTATTTGTGTGTGTGTATGTTTGTGTGTGTGTGTGTGTGTGTGTGTGTGTGTGTGTGTGTGTGTGTTGTACTTGGAATTAAGCATAGAAACTTATAGAATTAGGCACAAAGCTACATTCCCAGGCCCAGACTCTCTTTTTCATGAAAATCCATAGATGGACAAGAGTTTGAATTTCCCCACAATGCAAGTAATTGTTCCCCTCTCCACTTTTGCACTATCATTCAACCTTGCTTTTTTATTTAAAAAAAATTAAGCTCCAACCATCTACAAAATATAATTAGTGACAAAGAAATGCATTGTATAGTGAACTTGCAATCAACACATTGCTCAAGCAAGACTTTTGAGGTTATTTATCTCTTAAATTACAGGAAAATTTGAGGACCATGAGATTTTCTTTTATTCTCACATGGTTATACCTTCAGAAGTTATCTGATGTACAATATCACCCAGCTTCTAGACAACACTCTTTCTGTGAGTTTAAGTCCTTAGGAAAAAAAAAAGATTGCAAGAATAGTATATTTGGGGGAAAAGGTTGAGTCAAATGAGGAAAAGTAATTCTAATTTCAGATGCTAATAACCAGGATATCATCTGTTGTCTTTGTATACCAACCAGTAGATAAATGTTGACTTAAAAATGTGATATAAAGGATATGATGACTTAGTTGGCATTGTTCTATTTGCTGTTGTCATGTTTGTGGCATTTTTTTGTGCAACTTGGAGTGAGAATTTGCAAGAATCTTCCAACACTATGCATGTGAGGGAGAAAGAGAGAGAGTGAGCCTGCATGTATGTGCACATGTGTTGCATATTTTACTATGTTTACTATTTTGAAGTCCTAAAGGGTGCTCTGTAAAACAAATTCTGCTAGGGAGATAGCTCAGGAAGTAAGAATGGTTGCCTTTTAAAACTTGAGGGCCTGAATATAAATCCTAGGCATAACTGCATGTGCCTGTAATCCCAGCACTGAAAGGCAGAGATGCATAGATCTTGGGAGCATCCTGGCTAGAAGGCATAGGCAAAATGACAAGCTTCTAGTTCAGTGAGATGCCCTGTTTCAGGGCATTAAGGTGGGGAATAATATAGAAAGATAACACTGGAAATCTTCTTCTGGTCTCTGCATGCTTGTACATAGGCATAGCCAACACACAAACACACACACACACACACACACACACAGAGGGGGGGGGGATTTGAGATTCATTTTACTCTGTTAAAGCTAGATACTGTCATCTTTCTCCATGGAAAGTCATATTTTCCAGTAATGTATTAGTGTTTCTAAATGCTCTGAATTTTTATTTGCTCACTTTACATTCTGATTGTAGCCTCCCAGTCTCACCCTCCTTCCCTTATCCCCCCTCCCCTAGTCCTCAGAAAGGGGAAGCCCTCCTCCTCTATAATCTGACCTCAGCCTATCAAGTCTCATCTGGACTGCCTGCATCCTCTTCCTCTATGACCTGGCAAGGCTGCCCTGCCAGTAGGAAGTGATCAAAGAGTGGGTACCAGAGTCCATGTCAGAGGCAGCCCCTATTCCTCATATTATGGGACCCAAAAGGAGACTGTGCTGCCTATCTGCTACATCTGAGATGAGGGTCTAGGTCCTCACCATGCAGGGTACTTGGTTGGTACATCAGTCTCTGTAGCACCTCCCCCCTGCCACCCCACCCCCAAGGCCAGAGTTCTGAAGTTTTTTGCCCTCTAATAACTTTTATTATTTGCACCACTTTTTTTTTCTGTTTTCAGAGTTCAAAATGAATGTAAATTTGGAATTGTGTCTGTGGATGGGAGGTGGAAGTAGGAGGAGCTAGTTGAACAATATCTTCAGCTGCACAGTGAGTTCAAGGTCAACTTAGGCTACATAAGACACTGTCAGGGGACAAGTTATTCAATTATGTGTTTATTAGCACATATTCATATGGGCAACATTAAATGGACCCATTGGATTATGTGTGTGTGTGTGTGTGTGTGTGTGTGTGTGTGTGTGTGTGTGTGTGTGTGTGTAAAATGATAATAATTAAAGAAGTGGTCCTGAAGTCAAGAAGAAGTGGGAGGGGCAGAGGAATTTTAGAAAATGCAAATGTGTGTTGGAAATAACGCAAAAACAGTTCTTAAGCATGAAGATTTCAATAAAATAAATGCTAAAAAAGAGAAAAATATAAATTTTAAATGTAAATATATCTGTTTAAGTTCTTTTTTAACCTCTGTAACACCATATTTTAGTTCAGAATGGTTGCTTTTATATTGTCACATTTTATGAAATAAATGTATTCAGTCTCTTTCTAACAATCTTTAGTTTGCAGTGTCTTTGTTATCCCTACAGGTACTTTCTTGAGTTGTCTCAAACAATCTTCTGATATCTTTATTTCTCTCAAAGTTATTCAAGAGTTTTGAAATCCATGAATGTGTTGCCTCTGGCACTTTATCTGAATCCACAGATACTCATTTGTGTAACCCAAGGAAGGCTTGCTTTTATTCTGTAGATTTAAAGTCAAGCTTTCAAATTTCTTGTGGATTTTAAAGTGATCTTGATGGGGCTTGAAAGATGGCTTAGCACTAAGAGTAAATATTGCTCTTGCATACGATCCAAGTACAGATTCCAACACACATATGTAGCTCCAAGGGTAACCTGGTGCCTCTGGCCTTTTTGGCAACACACACACACATTTAAAAAAATATATCTTTAAAAATAAATAAACACAATGATTACTAAAATCTTATTCGTAGCATATGCCAAATGTGTGCCATTGTGAAGTAAAGCCTGCAGGAATTGTTAAGTGTGTACACAATATTCATCTTTGACATTTGTGAGCATTTCCAATCTATCAACCAAAGTCACTTTTGTTAAAGTAGATTTTCAGAGCGTTATTGTTTGGTTTTGGTAAGGGACAATCTTTACATGTGATAAATAGAGTAATGTCTACCCATTTCCTTACCACAAGATATCACATATTACACCCTTTTTTGCAAACTGAGGATATGTTAATTATATAACAAAAGGAAATTTAACTTCCAGATAGACTTAAGGTTGCTCACCAGCTGGCTTTGACTAGGAGAACTGCCCTTGCAATCTTAAGCAATGTCCAAAATAACTGTAAGAGACTTTGGAAATATAAAGAGGAGGCTGAAGGATATATCCAGAAGACAGGTTGACAGAGGAGGTTGCAGAGATTTGAAGTCTATGTATCAGCTTGGTTCGGAAGGTACAGAAAGTCTATGATGAGCTAACATGTCAGGGTTTCTTCAACGAGGTTGGAACAGACCCTAGCTGACAGACAGGAAAGACACAGAGACCTTCATCTCATTCTCGCACGAAACTGGATGCTGCCAAAAACTTTTGTGAACAAAGAAATGATTCTTGTCTAGTTGTCACAAGAAAGAATGCAACTTGCAAGAAAAAATGCAACTTGCAAGAAAGAATGCAACTTGCAAGAAAGAATGCAACTTGCAAATGCATTTATTTTAGCCATATCCAAATCTTGCTGCTCTCTTCACCTATAGAGTTGGGATGGGAAATTGGCTTATTTTTAACTATAATTTCAGGGTGATACGTAATTTCTATCAGTTAAGAATTAACATTGATAGTATGTAGAGATCAAGTGTTCAGTTGAATTGGCAGGATAAAATATGTTCTTTTTTTCAGAATTGAATAATGTGCATTTGCTGCCTTATATCCATCCCACACATGTCATTGTATTGGGAAAGTAGTCTTGAACACATAAGAAGGTGAGTTTCTGTTTGCATAAAAGAGAAGTATAAATGAGTACAAAGTTGTGTAAATATTGAAACAATGGAAAGAAGGCCAAGATGGGGATAAAGGAGGTGCTATGGAAGGTGAGAAGAGGACAAAAGGATGCATGTGACCTGGAAACAGAAAGCAGAGTTGGGACAGAGGACTATAAGGCCTGGAGAGGGGAGGGAGGTGGAGATGAGAGAGAAAGGAAATCTACCAACAGACTATTTGAAAACGGCATGATTTCTTAATCTTTGTGTGCCAACTTTGAAAATAAAACACATTTTTAGAAAAGATTTTAAAGAATTTGGTGGGGATTGTTTGTTTGTTTTTTATACATATAAATAAGTGTTCTATGGCCCAGCCACATAGAGAAGAATTGTTGAATTTTAATTCTCTAAGCTGGGTTTTCCTTCTATTGGGAGTCTTAATAATAACAGAATCTCCATATTATAACATTTCTAAGTGAAGAAAACATAAGCTATATTGAAGAGCAACCCATGGCCAGACAGGAAAGATGTCAGAGGTATTCTGTAGTATTGAAGTCTGGATCTCAGCCAATCAGGAGTGTCTGACACAGGTAGAAATGGAATTCTTTGGAAAGAGATCCAGGTATGGGATTAGTTCAGGGAAAGACTGGATCTTGTATGTGTTTAGAAAGTCTATTCTAGAGGATATAGTGATAAAGAGACTATCATTAGAATGCAGAATGACAGCATTCACACATGAAAATGGGACCTTAAATCACTTTGGATCCTCATTACGATACCCAGGCCTTATCAGGCAAAGCAACACTCAGGAAGTATTGTGACTTCTTCAAAGTCATAAAATAATGGGCCACAATGTTAACACTAGAAACAGGGAGGAAAATTAGTATTTTTTCCTGTATTTGTGAAAATGAACTTAAGCTTCTATCATGAACCTGACCCATCTATAACAAAAATCAATAATAAAAACTAAGCTTGAAGGTTAAGAGAGATCAGGGTTGCATGCAAACCTCTGCTTTATTTATTAATGCAAGTGAGGCTTCTAGGGACCTCGGAGTAGCAAAGCTCTCTCAATATTTTAATTAAAATTAAGGAAACAGAAAGGATTCCATTTTGTAAATACAGGGCAAAGAATCAAGCCCACTTTGGAAATAATGAAACAAATTCCCATTTATTGAATCCTTGGCTTCCAGCTGTTAAACATGCCTCTCCACGCTGACATAATGGGATTGTGTCATTATTCTAAAACAGAGGCCACAGTGGTGAACATGAGCTCCAAATTCGTTATTGAAAAGCACACAGAGGCCTGATGGCACTCGAAGAAAGAATAAGCAGGTTACCAAGACAAGACTTGATAGCCTATGGCCATATGGTAGGGGAGGAGGTCCCCCTTGGTCACAGTCCTAAGGGAGGGGAATAGAGTGAAAGCGGAGGGAGGGAGGAATGGGAGGATACAAGTGATGGCATAACAATTGAGTTGTAATCTGAATAAATCAATTAAATAAAATAAAAATGAAAAAAAATAAATAAAAGCACACAGACTGCCTTCCCCCCACCATAATATCCTTAACCTGACTATTATACAAGGACAAATGGTTACCTACAGAGAAAATACCGTAGCTGCCCTTCTTCCTGGACTGTGGGTGGGTGATGGTCTGGTAGTTAAGGCTATCACTCCCAGCCATGGACCGGTTGGTCTTACAATACTGTGGGAGAACAGTTCCATTGGCTCAGGAACACATGAAGTTCAAGCACAGAGAAGTTCCTCTAGATCGCATAAGCTCCTGATGAAGCTCATGTAGACCACAGGGAGGTACAAAAATGGTTCCCTTTGCCCCTCTTGTTTTGATCACCTCAAAAGGCCTCCAACTTTACAGACAGCCCTTAAATTTGATCTATTGTTGCCCTGGGAGCATAAAAGTCTAGTAAACAGCCTGAATTTTGTCTGTGAGAGCTGGATGGCTGGTCAAAGGGGTCCTCTGGGGCTAGTGACTCTTACCAGCTAGAAAGAAATATGGGCAGCTCATGGGGCTTTTTGAATAGACAAGAAGGGAAATGCCAGCAGCTGAATTTTAGTTGTGTATCAATCATCTTGTAAACACTATTTTTTTCCTTCCAGTTCACTCTCTAATTCTTCGGTGGTTGACAGTAAATGCGATTTCTTTCAGTATCTTGTAGAGAAGCCTCTAAACTGTTGTTGAACTTGCACTTGCCACCCTTAACTTTAGGCACTTGCCTTCCTGACCTGACAAATAAGATGCTGTTAGACGACCTTCCAGTCAGCTTGCCTTGAGGAGAATGTTCATAAAAGGAGGAGTTTTCCTGGGATGGGCTTGTCAAGTCTCCTTTGCTCATTTGGTGTGGCCTGCTCTTCCTTACTTGTTTTTGCTTTGATTTCAAGAGACTAACTTAGATACTTAGAGATAGTTTTAGAAATCAAATGAGTCTCAGGGATCACTCTACCCACAAACTTCAAATGTATTTCCTCCTGAGGTCAGTTTCCAAGGACCTCACCATCTGAAGCGTGAGGGCAAGGAGGAGTCTGAAGCACAGTACATTCAGCAGCAAAAGCTCTTCTTATTAGCCTCTGACACTTCAGCTATGGTTAAAGCTAACTCTTCAGTTATGCCTGATGCTCTAATTCCCGGAAAGGTGAAATGATGCAGCCAGCACCACCGAGGAAGTAACAGTAGAGCAAGCAATAGACTCTAAGTACAAACTCTGTGCTTTTTACCTGCCCACATGAGCACTGCAGAAAGGATAAATCTGTGGGGCTTTGTTGGCCACCTCTCTTTGTTGCCAGGAACAAACACACTAGTAAATACTTGGTCTCTGTTATATATAAAAATTAAAGATTAAAGCGGATGTTAGGATATAAGGTACCAGGCAGATATTATGTTATACAGTTTATTAGATGATCATGGAGGGAAAAGAGAAAGGGGGAGGGGGTACCCCAGAGAGAGAGAGAGAGAGGAGAGAGAGGAGAGGTAGAGAGGAGAGGGAAGGAGAGAGGTAGAGAGAGCTAGAGAGGAGATAGAGAAGTAGAGAGACGTAAAAAGAGATAGTTAGATAAAGAAGTAGAGAGATCTAGAGAGGGGTAGAGAGAGTGAGCCACGTGTAGGGTCTGTTCTTTTATATGGCCCTGGGCAGGGCCACGCCCCCATGGTAGGTAAGCAGTGACATCACAGGAAGGGGGCCTGTAGCAGAATCCTAACAGTCTCATTGAACTTGGAATATGCATGCTCACTAGCTGGCTAGCCAGTATGTTCCTGGACTCTGCCTGTTTCTTCTACCACCATAAATGGGATGAGAGACATGTGGCACTGCAGCCAGTTCTGGCATGGGTGCTCAGGATCTGAACCCCGGTCCTCATATTTGTGAGATATGTCGTCCCAGCTCACATGTTTTATTCTCATATGTGACACTTGTTCAAATTATCTCTTCCGGTGTAAGATGAACCTTTCTCTACTTAAGTTAATTACTTTGTGAGATAACCTGAAATGACAGTGTGTAAATGAATGAGAGAAATGAGCCAGGTGTGGTGGCGCATGCCTTTAATCCCAGCACTCAGGAGGCAGAGGCAGGCGGATCGCTGGGAGTTCGAGGCCAGCCTGGTCTACAAAGCGAGTCTAGGACAGCCAAGGCTACACAGAGAAACCTTGTCTCAAAAAACCAAAAAGAGAGAGAGAGAGAGAGAGAGAGAGAGAGAGAGAGAGAGAGAGAGAGAGAGAGAGAGAGAGAGAGAGAGAAATGGGTTTTCTACCTGATGTGTTTTATCTGTGCAATGAACTGAACATATGCCTTTTTTTCTCCTGCTGCTAGACTATGGGGGAAAGTATAGTATGTTTTGTTCATAACTTGTCTCTCATAGAAAGAACAGAGGAGGCCTGAAATAAAAATTCCTTGATTTATTTAGTTTGAAGTGATATTTATGTCCACATCAACCTGGGTTTCAATTTGGGACACCATGGCGCAGGATTTGGCAAGCTGAAGCTACTTGAGGCACATCTACCCCAATGCTTGTTTATATAACAGTTTATTGAAACATTCATATCACCTTCTATATTGCATGTAGCTGCTTCATGCTGAGTGGTAAAACAAACCAACTCCCATGTACGTCTTAAAGCATTTTCCATTTGGCCCTTCATAACACACTTATTTCCTTGGCTGTAAATTATTAACATGATCGAAAGTAGTCAATGGCAGTCACGGGAACTGGTCACGATGAACACATTAGGCAATCTTTCCATTGCTATGACAAGTGCCTGAGAGAAACAACTTTAGGGGAAACGTTTATTTGGGTGCATTGTTTCAGAGCTGCTCGTCAATGGCTTGCTGGCTCCTTTGCTTCATGACTTGCAGTAAAGGGGAAACACCATAAACCAGGACAGAGCAGAGGGAAACTGTTCACTTCAGGGAGCCTTCAGCTTATGGCAAGAGTCAACCCCTCCCCTCATGGTGGAGGAGAGCTGTTTGTCTTATGACAGAAGAAAGCTGTTTACCTCATGTCAGCTAAGGAGTCATCTCATGCCAGGAGAATGCTATTCATCTTGTGACACATGAAAGCTGTGTGACTCACAGGAGAGGGAAGCTATTCACCTCACAACAACTGGGAAGTAGACCTCAAGTAGTCCTATGCTAGCAGCACGCATCTTTCCTCTTTTCCTTTTGTTATAAGATGCCTCTTATCCTATTGGATACCATCATGCACATGGTGAGTTATCGCTCCACAGTTAGCATCCCTATAACTGCCTACACAGGCAGATCTAGAGTGTGCTTCACCGATTCAGGTATGTCTCCGTCCACTCAGGTTGACAACTAAGATTCATCATTCCAGTGGGTCAAAGCGGTGAATGGGATATTAAAACAAATTTTTACTCAAACACTCTGCATGTTCTTTAGTGCTCTATGGTGAAAATTTCTCAGTAAAATTTGCATCTATTCCATAAACATTTTTGTGTACCTACTATGTGTCTGTTGCCATATGAAAGAACATATGATTTATAGCTGAACAAGCCCCTATCTTCTGAAAATGTACAGTGATAGAGACAGACAATAGACAATAATAGTACAAAGTAAGCGAGCCACATATATTAGAAGTGTACAGGAGGAAGGAGACAGGGTAGGGAGGTTAGGGGCATGTGTGAAGATCATTTGGAAGAAGAAGGGGCGTGTGCTCTTACATAATATAGAAGACATGCCATAAAAATAACCTCGAGCAAGAATTTAGCATCATTAAACAATCTTGGTGGGTAACAAGAAGCTAATAGTGAAGGCAATTGGCACAGACAATAGGATACAGAGGGAAGGAGTGAGCCCTTTGGCTCTGAGAATGACCTGAGAGATCACCTGATGGGTGAGGAAGAACCCAATGGCCAGGCATCCATCCCATGCATTGTTTTAACCAAAATCTCAAAATTCAGAAGGGAGTAGAGCAGGTTATAGACTGAATTTTCTTAGAGTATTTAATTTTGGAAAATAAGAGGCTATGGGATACTCTTTAATGGATTATATTATATGGGATCGCATTAATTTTCTCCCCTTGCATTTCTAAACATCCGTGCTTGGCCTATTAATGGTGCATCCCCAAACTGAGAAAAATTTTGCCTATATCTGCACTTCTGATCCATGGATCGCAAGAGAGTTTTTTTTTTTTCCAGGAAGGAAACTTCCAGGGCTTTGAGCACAACACTAGCTCTCTGCAGTGCAATCACTGAGCCTTGCTGAGCCTCAGTTTCCTTATACATGAAATGAGCAGGGTGACAGCCCATGTGTGAACATTGCCTGTCATGCTATAAGTGAGCGCTGAGCACAAGCTTTGCAGGCATTTCCACAGTTTTGTCTTATTGGTGGGTGTTATTTCTGTTCTCCCCTTGATCTCTTCCGGCAACAGAGAAATTTATTTTCTTTCATGGCAGCTCCTTGCTCCTTTGGGCAGACCTGACTGTTATAATACTGAACCCAAGTCCACCCCCTTTTAATTTGCATTTACTGGCCCTGGTTCCATACCTTAAGGTCAAATAGATCCCATCCATCTCCCACCTGAAAGCTTTCCGGTGATTAGAGGGATTATTACTGCATTCCTCTCCAGTCTGTCTACTCCCTCAGCCACGCCTCATTTCACTCTGTTTTCCTTTCCCTCACCTCTCTAGTTTTTCTTCTTTCACCTTGCTCCACTTTGCCTTACATCTGTCTTAAATCACCTTACATTCCCTTCCAACCTCTCTCTTTGCCATTTTACACTCCAATTAATTATTCTGTTATTTCTACAGGTTCAGGTTTATAACGTGCACCCTGGCTTGCCATCCTGAATTCTACACTCCTTCAACCATTTTGTTTGTTTGTTTTTTTTTTCATTTTCAATAAATGCTTGACTTGGGTTTCACAATGTGAAAGGTGAACATGGGAATCTGGCCCCCACTGTCTTCATTAAAACATGTTAATACACCAATTTTTGTGCATAGTGCACAGATGGTAACATACCTCCAACAGTTCACATACACTGCTAACTCTGCTATATATCTCTAATTTTACCTTTGTACGATAAGCTAGCCCGTGACCCTGAAACAAGACCTTATTACTGTGTTCCCTGCTGAAATACCTCAGTTCGTTGCAGCTTTCCTTACTACATCGTGACCTTTTGCTATTGCTATTTTCCTAGATTGATTTGAAAAATTCAAGGACATGGTTTCTCAGTCTTCATTCAAACTTAAAACACTGAGCATTTCATGGGCCCATGAGATGCTTCAGTCAGCAATGTTACTTATTACCAAACCATAGGATCCAAATTTAATCCCTGGAACCCATATGGAGGAAAGAGAGAGTGGACTCCCGAAATCTGTCCTCTGACCTACTCCCTCACACACCATGGAACATTACATATACATACCTGGAAAATAATTAAATGCAAATATATACATGCATACACATATGTGCACATATGTATATTATATACATAGACATATACATATATAAGTCTTTTTTTTTTTTTTTTTTTTTTTTTTTTTTGGTTCTTTGAGACAGGGTTTCTCTGTGTAGCCTTGGCTGTCCTGGACTCACTTTGTAGACCAGGCTGGCCTAGAACACAGCAACCCACCTGTCTCTGCCTCCCGAGTGCTGGGATTAAAGGCGTGTGCCACCATTGCCTGGTGACACAAGTCTTAAGTCTAACAAGAGCCTCATGATCCTTACCTTGATGCTCATTCTTTCACAAAATCTAATTGCTTAAAATGACTCAAACCTCTTTTAATATAGATTATACCCTAAGGTCTGTATTGCCTTTCAGGCCAATATATTTTTGAAATTTTTTTAAAATTATCTTTTCTCTCTCTAGATGAATACTATCCTTAGCATTGTGAGATTGACTGAGTCCCAAAGAAAACTGCCACTATGTTGGTGAAGCCTGGAGTCTACTTGCCAACTGTTTAGAAAATCAGGTAACATTTTTTTTAATCTTATCTACAAAAATTTGGTAGTTCTTCTGTCAGAAAGAATAATACCCATCAAACATGCCATTCCTCTTCCCACCACAACATGTTGGAGAGCTTATGCTGAGTTACTTGTGGCCATGTGCCTAGTTCAGACAGTGGCATGAGGAGACGTGGCATGCGGCTCTTTGGCTCAATCTGTCTGCATAATTCTGAGTTTTCTCTTTGTCCTGAGGATGGTCACTAGTCTAGATGTTACAGCTAAAGAACAGCACAGCCTCTGCTTCGTGAGTCCCTGAGTGCCTGTGTGGAGCAGGTAAGGGGCCCTTTTGTTACTGCAGCATCATCTAGCCTTCTCTGACACATTCCTTTTTCTGCTCTGAAAAGCCAAATGCCCACCATCCACTAGCAGGATCTGGGTGATGTAAACCCGCCCCCCGCCCGATTATCCAGTGGCCGCCCCTACCTTCCCTTCGCTTTAGTCACAGTGGTTCTTTTTTTTTTTTCTAGTCTCAATAGACTTGAGAATTTCACACATTTTACCCCAAAGATGCAAATTTCCTCTACCTCAAATGCTATTCTTCCCTTTCTGGATTCATTTTGATCGCTATTAAACTTGACCATCATTGCTTGGTTCCTTCAAACTGTGTTAGAATTCTTTTTTTTTTTTTTTTTTTGCGTGTAAAAGTGGCTTTATTTTTTAAAAATTTTTTATTGTTAATTTATTCTTGTTACATCTCAATGGTTATCCCATCCCTTGTGTCCTCCCATTCTTCCCTCCCTCCCCTTTCCCCCTTATTCCCCTCCCCTATGACTGTTCCTGAGGGGGATTACCTCCCCCTGTATATGCTCATAGGGTATCAAGAATTCTTATCACATGCTTCACAGCATTTTTGTACCTCTTCACAAAAGCTCTTTCTGATTTGAGATGTCAAAATGTGCAGCTTTTTTAAAAAATGTAATTTTTGCACAAATGTAGGTTCCTTAAAGTCAGCTCTTTATTTAATTCATGTCTATAGTTCCAGCATCAGCATCTTCAGTGCTGACCTGCACAAAGACCTCTATGTTTTTTAACCTCTACTGGATATAGCCATAAAATTACAAAATAAGATTACCAAGAGAACAAACAGCTTTAACACTGATTTGTGAGTTTCTCTGCTCTAGCTACCTGGATTATTTTGATCATACAAGGTCAAGTGTCTTATTATTATGCTTGAAATATAATTACCTTCTCTGTATGGATTTAACTGATCAAGTGCCTCACATGATATATTGGATAGAAAGAGAAGTAGGGCAAAGATGATAAAAACCGCCTAGCATATACCTTAGGGATGTGCTAAGCCACGACAAGAGGAAAAAATAACAGCCTCATACATGCCTCGGACCTATGTGGTTACTGGGGTTGGAGCATTTCTGTCTGAGCTAAGTACTGACAGAAGACTAATGTTTAAGACCATTACTCATCCCATGGTCAGTCATTGCCTTTCCTGTATCTGGGCACAAAACACATATTGTAGATTAAAATTCACTTATGTTTTAAGATAGGGTGTCTCACTTAAGCTAGAACTATATTAGTTTCAATTTGAGTGGCTACCCAGCAAGCTCTGGGCATGACCTGTCTCAGCCTCCAATACTAGGTTTAAAGGCGTGTGCTGTCATACCTACTTTTCTTACATTGGTGTTAGAGGCCTGAACTCAAGTGCTTCTGCTTGCACAGTAGGCACTTAACCTACTTATCTATTTTCCCAGCTCCATTTTTGAGTCTTTGAACTCTCAATCAACGTCAATATTATATTCAGTTTATCGTTTGGTAACTTCCGACTATGTGCCAGACACAAGTTTGGGGATCTAAAACAGATTTGGGTGTTTCCTTGGAAAAGACCACAGTATGAGTATAGAGAAAGCACAGGACAGGTGCACCCTCCACACTGTGTGTAACTATACACAGGTAAACAGATGGCTGCACTGGCACAGTGAGAGCAAACAAGACCTCTGGATGGAAAAGTAGCAAATGCGCACAATGAATTTCAAATCATGTGTTAGACCAACACTCTTTACAGTCTGTTCAGACAATTTCTTCCAGGGATTATACTCATTTTTTAAATACCATTCAATGAATGCAATTTATTGCCTTTTTTGAACTGTAACACCAACTATAAAAAAATTAGAAAAGTGTGTCCATTCCATATCACTTTATGTTTCATGAGGTCGCTTCATTTGTTTGCTTAGAAAATAAAATCTCACTTTTAATCTCTGAAGAAGGAGATTGAAGATGACATCAGAGGATGGAAGAATCTCCTTGTTTATGGATCAGGAGAATTAACATAGTAAAAATGGCCATCTTACCAAAAGCAATTTACAGATTCAGTGCAATCCCTATCAAAATACCTAAACAATATTTTAAAGACATTGAAAGATCAATTCTCAACTTCATATGGAAAATCAAAAAACCCAGAATAGCTAAAACAATCCTATACAATAAATAAGATCCTCGGGAGGAATTTCCATACCCGATCTCAAGATGTACTATAGAGCAACAGTAATTAAAACAGTGTGGTACTGGCATAGCAATAGGCTGGTTGATCAATGGAATTGAATTTCAGACCCAGAAATTAATCCACATACATATGGTCACCTGATTTATGACAAAGAAGCCAAATCTATTCAATGGAAAAAGGATAGCATCTTCAACAAATGGTGCTGGTCTAATTGGATGTCTACATGTAGAAAAATGCAACTGGACCCATATTTGTCACCATGCACAAAACTCAAGTCCAAGTGGATTAAAGACTTCAACATAAAACCAGAGACACTAAATCGGTTAGGAGAAAAAGTGGGTAAGAGCCTGGAACACATTAGCACAGGAGACAACTTCCTGAACAGAACACCAACAGCCCAAGCTTAAAGTCAACAATTAATAAATGGGACCTCATTAAGGCTGGGAAGCTTTGGCAAGGCAGGAGACACTGTCAACAGAACAAAGCGACAGCCTACAGACTGAGAAAAGATCTTTACCAACCCTACATCTGACAAAGGTCTATTATCCAAAATATATAAAGAATTCAAGAAATTTAACACTGCCAAACCCAATAACCCAATTAAGAAATGGGGCTCAGAACTAAACAGAGAATTCTCAACAGTGGAATATTGGATGGCCAAGAAACACTTAAAGAAATGTTCAACATCTTTAGTCATCAGAGAAATGCAAATCAAAACAACTCTGAGATTCCATCTTATACCCATCAGAATGGCTAAGATCAAAAACTCAAGTGACACCACATGCTGGTGAGGATGTGGAGAGAGAGGAACACTCCTTCACTGCTGGTGGGAATGCAAACTAGTACAACCACTTTGGAAATCTATCTGGCCCTATCTCAGAAAACTGAGAATAGGGCTTCCTTAAGACCCAGCTATTTCACTCCTTGAAATATACTCAAAAGATGCTCCACCACACAAGGACGTATGCTCAGCCATGTTCATAGTGGCCTCATTCATAAGAGCCAGAACCAGGAAACAGTGACCCTCAGTAGAAGAATGGATAAAGAAACTGTGGTACATTTACACTATGGAATACTATTCAGCTATTAAAAACAAGGAAATCCCGAAATTTGTGGACAAATGGATGAAACTAGAAATGATTACAATGAGTGAGTTAGCCCAAAATCAGAAGGACTCACATTGTATGTACTCACTTATAATTGGGCACTAGCCCAAAAGGTATGTCCCATGAAAGTCTTCACTTACCAGGAGATTGGGATAGATGTGAGTACATCCTACTGAGACTCTAGGTAAGAGAAATATAGGAGATGGGGAAATAGAAGGACCCAGAGGGTCCTAGAAACCTACAAGAAGAGCATTTTCATGGGTGGATCGGGGCCCGGTGGGTCTGCTCAAACTACTGCACTAACCAAGGACAATACAAGGAGTAAATGTGGAACCCCTACTCTGATCTAGCTAATAGACAGGACATTCTCCACAGTTATGTGGAGAGCGGGGCCTGATTCCGACATGAACTCTGGTGCCCCATATTTGACCACCTCCTCTTGATGGGGAGGCCTGATGGCACCCAAAGAAAGAACAAGCAGGCTACCAAGATAAGACTTGATAGCCTATGACCATATAGTGGGGGAGAAGGTCCTCCTCGGTCTTAGACCTAGGGGAGGGGAATAAGGTGAAAGTGGGAGGAAGGGTAGAACAGGAAGATACAAGTGATGGGATAACAATTGATTTGTACTCTGAATAAATTAACTTAAAAAAAGAAAAGAAAATCTCAGCATTTGAAGACCTGGACAAACATCTGTTTTGTAATGAAGATTAAAAGGTATTTCATTCCTATATTGTTAAATACATTGGTGCTGGATTTGAGAAAATAGATTGGAAAATGATGAATTATTATATTTCCCTAAATGTGAGAGTATTGAGGACTGTAGGGAGAAAGTCGGCATGGCAGCCCTTATGGTCACATGGAGGGTGGAGACAGAGCACAGCATCTGCCTGTCTACAGACAGGCACAGCTTGCACTCTCATTTGGCACCTTTGTTCTTTGGAAGACAGTGAAATAACTACATTTGTTCTCTAATTTCCTCTATTTTAAATGCAATTTTCTACTTCTCTTCTTGTGAAAAGCAAATTGCCATTCAGTTTTTATGAGATTTTTTTCAGAATTATAGCACAAGGTCAATGTGTGAAAAGTAATTATTATACAGAAATCATTTAGTATAAACAGAGTTATATATACGTGTACATGTACTTATGTCTGCTTACTTTCTTGTATCAATGCTGATTTGTAATATAAAAAATAAGCTGGAATTTTGCCAGATGATATCTTTCCAGTTCTCTTATGTCTAAGATCTGAGAATAATAACTATTGATCTTTGGTCTGCATCATGAGAAAAAAATGCAGCCTGCCCCTTGGCTCAGTATTAATAAGTCTCACATAATAATAAGCTATACAACTCAGGTTTGAAATTCATATTAAAAGGCCAAGAATAAAAAACATAAAATATAACTATAACTAGAGAAATGAATGAAAGCACACCATAGTATTTGAATGAGAATAGCTCCCCTAGGCTTGGTTGTCCGTTGATGAACTATTTTGGAAGGATTAGGAGTTGTGGTCTTATTGGAGGAGGTGTGTCACTGGAAGTAAGCTGTGAGATTTCACATGACTTCTCCCATTCCCAGTCTCTCTTTCTTTGCTTTGTGTTGTGTCTCATGATATATGCTCTCAGCTACTGTTCCAGTGCTATGCCTGCCTGTCTGCCTGCTGCCATGACAGTCATAGAGTCTAACTCTATGAAACTCTCAGCCTCACATTAAACTCTCTTCTATAAGTTGCCTTGCTCATGCTGTCTTAGTGTGAGAAAAATAACTAGGATAATCACCTTCAGAAGCACAAGGAAAGCTTTTTGGAAGAAATTCACTAACAGTGAACTATGGATATTTACAGGCTCACATACCTGTACATTTCTTAGCTACGTGTGATTAGTCAGTTCAGTTAGATGGTACTATAAATGGAGGGACTGATGGTAACAGACAGATGTCTCAACTGACAACTATAGGTGACATAATTGGGATGGGATGTGGTTAAGTGGTTGAGTACTTGTTTACAGTCAGAAGGTCCTGGGCTTGGCACCCAGCTCTAAAAAAAAGCAGGGGAAGGAGAAAGGAGAAGAAAGGAGAAGATGCAACAAAACCATCTCAATATACAACCATATTTGAAATTCTCAGTGCTATTCATATGGACGTCTTGATATCTATTTGGTTAAAATTAAGGTATTAGGCATTTAACAATTCACATAATATGTCAACAAATGGTGAACTAATTTAATTTTTTAATAGTTTTGGACTCTAAGAAAGCCACAAGAAGACAAGAAAGTTTGACATAAAAAACAATAGTTAGGATAGGGGGAGCTAATATATCAGATTGTAAGTTACTGAATGATACCATGAAATAAAATAACAGATCCCCAGCTGAGTAACCAGAAGGCCCAGGATGTTAGCGCCTGAATGAGGAATCTGAAGGGGCAAACAAAATGATATTTGTATTTATCAGGCTTTTTTTCTAAGTGCTTTGGATAAATCATCTCATTTAGCTCCCAAACAAATCTACATGTAGAAATATTTGTGCCCATGTTTCCTACAAGGGTATTGAAGGAGACTGGTTCTATAGCCTCAATTCATCTCCTATAAGTGGCCCCACTGGATTGGACCTGAAGACTCTCGCATCCCCTTTTTACAATCCTTCTGTAACTGCCGATATAGATAGTAACTGAATATTGTCAGGCTTAGTTGTCCTGTCTCAGATTGGCTACCCAGTCATGTGTTTTTGTTAGTCACAATAAACCTTCCACATTTCCAATGCAATGCCTGTGAGAGTGTGGCTTATAGAGCATTGATACTTATGAAGGAGAATTTTCTGCCTTACAGGCCTGGAGGTTCAAAGGCCAAATGATACAGTGTAGGGTCTTTGATAAGGTGCTCTTTGGCTGGGTCACCTGTAGTGAAAAATCCATGGGAGGTATGTGTGTGTCCAACCAAGAAATACAAGACTAGGAAAGAAAGAGTGGCATGAGGTAGCCTACTCCTTTAATAATAATAATAATAATAATAATAATAATAATAATAATAATAATAATAATAATAATAATAATAACAACAACAACAACAACAACAACAACAACAACTATAGGATTTTCAAGAGAATTACTTTTCACAAGTATGCCCAAGTGACTAATGACCTTGCACTGATATTCCATTTTAAAGGTTTCCTGGGCACCTTTCAACACCAGTGTCATGGTGACCAAGCCTCCAATTGCAATGGCCTCTGGGAGACATTGAAACTATATCCAAACTATAGCAACTTCTGATCAATTATATGCCTCCGTTGAGCTATTGATTATGTTCAATGCATCCATCTGTATATTGGAAACAGTAATAGTACTGTTGCCTCATGACATAATTATGAAGACTGATTAAGATCTTGCATTTGAAGTGTTGTATGGTACAGCGAGTCCAGAGAGTCTTACTTAGGGCACACTTAGTAAGTACCTGACACCAGTATCAATATGAAAAAACAGAGTCAGGGATGAGCCATGATTTGGTCAGAGAGGCCCAGCTGTTGGGGTTGTGATACATGAGTGATTTATTCCAGGGTCAGCCAAGCACAGCTGTGGGAGCTGGAGAAGAAATCTATTTAGTGTGTTGTCTACGTAAGGTAGGAGAAATGCACGTGAAAGATGGGGTGGATGCCCTGGACCTCAAGACATGTCTCTACTCTTATATGGTGGGTGACCTGACTCTCACCAGGTGAAAAGGAGAGATGGAAAGGTGAGAAGGGAGCTGTGGATCAGCTGTTTCCCTAGTAATGTGTCAGCAACAATGTGGACAAAGCTCATGGCAACTAATAGCCTTCTCTGGCAGGTCTATTCTGTCATTCATTTATGCACATGTAGCTGCTGTTTTACTTTCTTCATCCAAACACTGCAGAAATTTCTCTGTGGTTAATATTAAGGTTTTCAATATAGAAGATGGAATTCTGGGAAAAAGTCTTTTGCAAGCCTGGTAAATTGACATAGTCCAAAGCCAAATAGCGAGTAATAGGCAGCTTATATTGTCCGTATTGGCCAGCTCTGTTGAGTATCTTACTTTAATGACACTGTCAACACCAGGCTCTCACTTGGGGATGCCTTTGGATTGGCAACAACAAATGTGAACCTGCTGCTATTATGTCCAGAGTCCAGGACTACACCAAAAGCTGGCTTCATTTCTTCCCAGCGTCAAAGCAGTTGCCCCAGCACTGGGCTACTACTGCCTGGAGATCTGAATATGTTACACAGACACCACACCACGTCTTACCAAGCAATTTGTTTAAATGTCTCTTTCCTTCTCTAACAAGATGATGAAGTCCAGATGCCCTAGGCTGTCTATCCTTGCCAGCCACAAACTGCTTCTTCAGCAACATATTTTACAGACTTTGTGTCCATTCCCCATCATTTGCCTTATGATTTTAATGCTGCTCCTATTATATTATAATAGCCAGTTGGTATATTTCTTTCACCACCAGACAACAGTTGCCTGTGTTGGGGTAGGAAGTGAGCTTGGTTCAGTAAGAAGCCGCATGTATGTATGACTAAAAGAATAAAAATTACATAATTCTATTTTTTTCATTGATTTACCATACTAATTTATATTGACAGTTGTCTTAGGGCAACTCTTGCTATGATCAAGCTTTATGACCAACTGAGCGAAGCCAAGGGAGGAGCTCAAGCCTGACAGGAACCTGGAGGTAGAACTGATGCAGAGGCAAAAGAGGGGTGCTGCTCGCTGGCTTGTTCAGTCTGCTTCCTTATAGAATGCAGGACTACCGGCCCAGGGACAGCATCACCCACAATGGCCTGGACCCTCCCCCATCAATCACTAATTAAGAAAATTCCTTACAGGCGTGCCTACAGCCTGAATTTATGGAGGCATTTTCTTAATTGAGGCGCTCTCCTCTCAGGTGACTCTGGTTTGTATCAATTTTAACAAAAGCTAGCCAGGACTGTTGACTCCTTGTCAACTTGACCCACAAACAAATCACTCTTTAAGCATAACCTTTCTTTTCTTGTTGTCCCCAATATCTCATGTTACTATTACAATATAAACTTTAAAAGTCCTACAGTCTTTACCAATTCAAACGTTTTAAGAGTCCAGACTCTTTAAAAACTCAATCTTTCTAAAAATCCAAATTCTCTTTTAAAAGTTCAAAATCTCCCAACTGTGGGATCCTATAAAAATCAAAACAAATCCAATGCTTTCTTACTTCAAGAAAGAACTAGGGCACAGTCACAATCTGAATAAAGTAAAAATCAAACTCCAACAGTCTAAATAACTCAGTGTCCATTGTCTGGGGTTTACTCACCTTCTTCTGGGTTTCTGCAAACAGCTGGGCTCACTTCTCTGGCACTGTACACAGCTTGTTTCCAAGACTCAGGCCAGGTCCACTCCATGGCAATTGCTGTCTTCAGTGGTTGTCCTGTGGCATAGGCATCTCCCAAACAATGGGATCTTACTCTGCCACTGGGCTGCTCTCTCACTAATAGATTCCCCTGAACTCTTTTCATAGTGCTAATAACTTCTTTGCCTGACCCCTTCCATCCTGAGGCTTTAATTGATACTGAGGCTGCACCTTCACTAATGGCCTCTTCTGGCTTCTTATAGTGCCAAGCCTTAGCTCCTTCCCATGACCTGTTTGTGTCTTCAAATCCTGTGCCACTTGACAGACTTTTACAAATGAGCAAGTCTAGTTGCCTGCATGAGGTACAACCTAAACCATCTCTGGAACATATGTATATATATATATATATATATGTCCTACACGTGTTGACCCTGAGGAAGATCTTTGCAGAAGACTTCACCTCAGTGATGCTGGCCCCTTTTAATCACCACTAATTTTTTATTTTAGCTGACCAGCATCAATTGTCCCAGCAAAGGAAAGGGTTTACTTCAGTGTTTCGTGTATCTTGTTAATTGCAGCCAAGTCTTCAGTCTCAGTTGACCAGAACCACAGATCCTTACCTCAAACTTTGCAATGGCTCAGGTAGAGTCACTGGGTCTCTTTCAAACTTCCTTCTGGAACTTCACACGCCAGGTCTCCATCCTCTGCACTTCTCTCAACACTCTTATCTTTCAAGCGTCCACAGAACATCTCACCACACTTTGAACACTCAATGATTTTTCAAGTCCAAATGTCCAATGTCCTTCCACAGTTTTCCCCAGAACAACATGCTTAAGTTTGTCACAGCAGTACTCTGCTGTGTGTCAATTTTTCTCATAGTTAGGGCACCTGTTGCTATGTTAGAAACACCACAATTAAAAGCAACTTGTAGAGTATAGAGTTTGTTTTGGCTACCTTATACTGAACCACAGTTTGCTGAGGGAAGCCAATGCAGAAACAAGCCTGACAGGAACCTGGAGACAAGAGTTGATGCGGAGGCCATGAAGGGGTGGGTGCTGCATTTTGGCTCACTCCTTATAGCTTGCTTTCTCAGCTTGCTCTCTTAGAGGACTCACGAATACCAGCCCAGGTTGTAATGAGATGAAATGGGCTGGACCTTCTCACAACAACCACTAATTAAGAAAATGCCCTACAGGTTTGCTTATGGAGGCAGTTTCTCAATTATGGTTTCCTATTCTCACATGAGTAGCTTGTATCAAGTCGTCAAAAAAAACAAAACAAAACAGCAGGACAATGGTTTTCTGTGTGCCACTACTCCTGCTCTCTCTTCAGCACACTAAGCAATCATGATTCCAGTCCTTGTGGAATCTAATGGAAAATAAGAAGATGTGGATAAATAATCAGTTATGATGATAGGGTGTTGGATTTTTTTTTTAAATGGTCATATTCTCATTTAATAAATTCAGTTTTAAAATGAATGTCAGGGTCAATAAAAGGTTACACACAAGAAAGCAACATATGGACTGGAGAGATGGCTTAGCATTCAAGATCACTTGTTCTTTCAAAGAACAAGGATTACTGTCATAGATTCCACATTGTGGCTCACAGCTGTCTGTAACTCTGGCCCCAGGGAACTCAACAGCTTCTTCTGACCCCCATAGGTGCAGGCATACATGTGCCACACATACACACAGGCAAAACACTCATACCCATTAAATAAATTATAGCTATCTAAATAAATAAAAGGAAAGCAACATGAGTTAGCTGACTCGAGGATGGGCATATAAATAAATGTGTCCTTAGCAATACAGGGATCCAAATAAACTCAACCCGCTACCACAGCAGTTCGGTAGGCACTGTATATGTAGGCCCTTCAAGAAATGCCAGTTGACTTGGAGGAAATGCAAAGATTTGAAATTGTCTCTGTGCATTGCTTGGGGTATGTTATCATTACAAAGTCTTAACTTTTCGCGAAAAAAAACTCAGAGTACAGAGATTAGGGGCACGTTGTAAGATTTTTTAGGGTAGTTCTCACCAGAATGAAGAGTCTGAGGAAGTGATTAGAACACAGCATGATCAGGCCTTTCAGTAAAATGACACCTGACTTTAGAGCACTGAATTTTAATAATGGGATGTTAATCACTGATTTTGTTTCTAGCACATACAATTCTTAGTTGCTAGTTTGATTGCCAAAAACAGACACGTGGAGAACAGTGGGGATAGAGTGATAACGCTTGCTATTTATATGCCTTGCTTGCCAAAATCTCTAAAGACTCATTTCATCACCATGAAGCAATTTCTCCAACAAAGCATGTCTCTCTCATCCCTTAGTCCAAGCAACTCACTTGCTGTCCATTGTCTTTTAATATAGTTTTTGTCAAACAGTGTTCTTTTCAGAATTTCCTTTTCTTTATTTTTGAAAGCATTTAAAATTTTTTTTTTTACATTTTTACATGTACATTTATATTATTACACATATATTCAATAAACTACCTATAGCAAGAAGAACCATGACACAATCGGGAATTATATAAATGTTACATTCTTAGTGTTTTGGCTATTTGTATTTGGCAGCCTTGAAGAAAACATCTTTCCCATCTTGGTGCATCTAAAATTCTGACTGTAAATCAATCTCCATCACAACTTTTCATTATCAACTTAAAACATCTATCTAGACCTAAAAACATCTTAACCCCTATACAACTAAGATTCACTGTAAAACTAAACTACCTGGTCTTCAACCCCATCATAAACTTGAGAAGGAATAAAGTGGATTACCTGAGGCTGGGAAAGCAGATTAGTAGCTTTCCAAATGAGAATCACTGTCCCTTTGACTATACAAAAACATGTGAATAATTTTGAGAACTAAGCGTTTGTTGGTGAGTAACTACATTTAAAATTCTCCCAAGATCTTATTTCTTTATGAATACCTGTTTATTTAGTTCTTACATTATACTTTAATTTCAGCTTGCCACAAGGAAGGCAAGACATTAAAACTGCATGTAAAAATTAGCTAGACAGAGGGTTTATATATACATGTCATGTTTAATAAATAGATTAAATTCATATGCATTAATTGCATAAAAAATATAGTTTGAACTGGAAGGCATCTTTGTTTGTTGGTCTATCTATCCATACTTTGTTGTATATACATTTACAGTATAACATTTTCGGTTCTAGGTGTTAGCAAGCTATGGGTGAGCAAACTAGGGCTAGTACCTACTTTAACAATAGGGTTTTGAAAAGATTAACAAAAGTTAATAGGATATACTATGAGACTCTGTCTGTGTGCATGTTTATGTGTATACAAACATGTATGCCTGTGCATATGCATAAAAGTGAATGAGGATCACAATAAATTTTACATATTTCTAATGCCATCTTTCTGAGACTTTGGTGTACAGGAATGTCAATTCAGAACATGTCTGTTCTGCCAAGAGATCATATCCAAAGATCTTGTATGTCTGGATAATCTGGCTGGAATACAAACATGCCTTTAATCCGGGAGACAGAGGCAAACAGATCTGAATTAATGGCCAGCCTGGTATAGAGAAAGTATCAAGTAAAGAAAAGCTAGGATCCCAAAGGTAAAGTTAGTTTGTAGAAGGAAGCACCCATGTTTGAAAATAATGTCTAATTGAGTGGCAGAAAAGGTGCCGAATCAAAGAAGACTTGACAGAATAGCATTCGTCCAACTCTCGGGAAAAGAGAGAGGAAACAGAAGCCACGTAAGAGGCAGTTTTACAGATAGAGGAGGCAGTTTAACCAGGACAGTAATAGAGAGATGGGTTGCAGAGAGAGAAGTCAGGTGAAGATGGAAGGAACCAGAAAATGAGAAGAAGCCAGAAGATTAGAGCAGATTGCTGAGTTAGATTGAGGCCAAGCAGATCAATTCTGGCCTGAGAGAGAAGCCAGATGAAATTAGTCAGCTGGGAGAAAGTTGGAGCAAGAACAGCTGAGTTGAGCCAGCCAGCCCAGAGCTCAGAAAGAACAAGTAAGGGTGAGCTTATTAAACAGTAAGATGCAGAGAGGCTGAAACATTCTAGGCCTAGGTTAGATTGTACAGAGGGCAGAAGCTTCCAGGAGTAGGTCTAGGTTAGCAGAAGGAGGCAGTTCGCCTCCCACATCACAATTGAGCCAGGAGAATAAAAGTGACTTTTACAATTTGGCATCTCTTATTAGCTACTTTTCTACTCCCGTGATAACATATCATGGCCAAGGAACTTACAAATAAAAACATTTCATGGTACTTGTTCTACTAGAGAGTTAATATTGATGGTGGAACAGTGAAAGCATGGCAGCAGGAACAGCTGAGAGCTCCCATCTCAAATGGCAGGCAGCAGGCAGAGAGAACACACTGGGAATGGCATGAGTCCTTTAAAATCCCAGAGCCTGAACCCAGTGGTATACCTCAACCAGGACATATCTCCTACCCTTCCCCAGACAGTTCTACCAACTGGGGACCAAGTATTCGCATACATGAGGCTGTACATGTGTGTGTGTGTGTGTGTGTAGTGTTCTCATTCAAACATTATACAGCTTTATACAGAACTCTTCCTGTGGGTTACATTAGAGGTAAGATCTGAGGCGTAGAAATCAGATGAGAAAATATGCGAGGAAAGAGTATTTTCATGTGGAAGAGGAACAAGTCTGGAAGAAAAAAAAATAAGTTAGTGTGACTGAGGAACCAAAAATAAATCCAAGGTGAATGGGAAAATGATAAGGTTGCAAAATATCACTCAAAGTGAAGCAGCAAGCATGGGCTGGAAAGAGGTCAGGCAGAAGTATTTCTGAAATGAAGACCTTGAAGGATGTAAGGCTTATAAGGACACATATATTTTAGGTATTTGGACTAAAATAATCTACTCTTTTTCTGGGCATATCCAAGTAGTCAGTGATTCAAGGAAGCCTGGGGATTTAAACCTATTCTATCATGTTTTTAATCACATCTAAGAGTTATGTTGAGTGAATAAAAATATGAATACACACACACACACACACACACACACACACACACATGATTGGTTTCTTTTGATATCAACTATTTTTAAGGTGCCTCAAACAGGATTAAGAGTTGTTTTTCTCTTGAACTCTGCATTAGGGGAACATTGCCTAAAATGAACAAAATAGATTCTTTTGAGCCCTTGATAATCACTGCAATGCATTACCCCTTTCCTGATTGGCACCACCAGGGTTTGACAGCTGCTACCTGAGAGCAATGAGGCAGATATATGATACTATATTCAATATTCCAAACAGATGATGGATGCTAACACAGTTTACAAGAAGAATGGCCCAATTACAAGTGTCCTTCCTGGAAGTTCTATGAGTGTTTTGGGAAAACTTGCTAGAAAAACAAAAAAGCTGTAGACACAATAATATCAAGAGTGAAATGTTGTTGCCCCATCCTTTCTCTTATGTTCCTAAGCATACTGTTTGATATATATCATTTTGACAAATCTGACTTATTTATTAAATAAAACCTGTGATCTCTGAAGAGCTGTGCAGGTGCTGTTGTCCATGACGTGGATCCTGAGGAAGTTCATTATGTAAATCAGAATGCTGGCAACATCATTTTAAATGTGATGCCTCCATATGTCATACTTCATAGCTTTGATGGAAATGACCTGGGACCTGCCACAACAATAAATGTTTATATCAACATTATAAAAGAAAAGACTGCTTGGAAATATTCCACTGCAGTGACTAGTAAGGATTTTTTCCCATTGATTACCTACTTGTTTTTAATATAAAAGCCACTGTAAGATAAATAGGGTCTAGTAAAAAGCCATCACACTGTGCTGATACCTGAGTCACCTATAACTACTAGAGAAAGGTTAAGTTTCAATAGCCCATTTTCAATTATCACTCTAATAATTGGGCTTGATTTCTCCACTGCATTAGTAGGAATAATTATCATCATTATGGGATAGAATGAAAGGCATATTGTTCTGTGTTATATTTTAGAAAAACAACCTAAATATTTTTTCTAGTTTGTAGAATCAAGAATGAGGTTGGGATGTTTAGGGAGTGCAATTAGGCAGAAGGATGAAGACAGGTGACAAAGTAGTTGTGTGGCAGGGGGACCTGTCACCAAACACTTTAAACATCAGAGGAAGATGCAGTTAGAAGCTTATCTGTTTGCTGTGAGAACCACTGAGACTTTTAATCACAAGAATATTTTATTGAAACATACTTCTTACAATGCTTTTCCAGCCACAGTCAGCAAGAGACGCTGGTAGAGAAAGTGTTGCTGCTGGTGCAGTGCAAATAGGACCCCAGAAATTCCTTCTCTGAGGAGCTGGAGTGTTTTTGCTCTTCATTGGCTCTGTGCTGCTTGTGAGACTTGCTTTGGAGAAACTTCAGAAGAGCAGTGTTAAGTGAGATGCTGGGAAGTCTCTATAGTTTTCTGAAAGCTCTGGCTCCATGCACACAGCAGTGCATACTCTCTTCCCCGTATGAGGAGACCCTGGAGAACAAGGCACTAGCAGAGAGACTCTGTAGATGAAACTCTACAAAGCAACTGTCAGTCCAAAGGACATTGACCAGGCTTCCTTGGGTCCTTTATGCCAGGTGAGCACAGCTGCACAGGTGACTGAGAGGACTATCAGACAAATCCCTCTGCAACCAAAACCCATCCACAGACTCTTGGGATTCTACATCTACAGGAAAGTGAGCATACCCATAGAAAACCAAAGAAGCATCTCACAAAAGTGTTTTTCTCATCATCAAACTCAGGAGACATGCACTGAATGGGGTCATGCAGACCAATCAGAAGTATGTTTATTTTTTTAAATATTTATTTATCTATATGACGGCTTTGTTAGCATGTACATCTGAAAGTTAGTAGAGGGCATCAGATCCCATTACAGATGGTTATGAGCCACCATGTGGTTGCTGGGAATTGAACTCAGGACCTCTGGAAGATCAACCAGTGCTCTTTGCCACTATACCATATCTCTAGCTCCCAGAGCTACACTTCAAGAAAAATTTTCTGTGTTAAAGCTATTAAGAGAAAAGACAATGAATGATGTATGCCCATACTTTCTTCTCTCAGCAGGAAGGAGGCAGCCAGTATCATACATGGTTAAAATGAATTTAGAAGTTATAAACAAACAAACAAAACAGGCACAGAGCCTTGGTATCATTGAGGTAGAATGCTAAGATAGAGAAAATTGTGAAGACACAGAAGAGAAAGGAACCTCTTCTCTTGGAGTCTGGTGAAGCTTCTTGCCAGCTGAAAAACAAGAAGTCCAGTGCAATCAGCAACGTCGGACATGCAGGATGCTGATAGAGACAGTACTTTTGTGTATAAGTGCTTTATATTGGAACCAAAGAACCAAACTTACAGCCTTGCCATATATGACCTTGGGTAATGGCCTTATGCCCTCTGGAGATTTTCTGGAAATATCAAATAAGACAATTAACTTTGCTAACAGCAATGTTATCCTACCTTTCTGCACTACAGTTACCTGGGGTTTTACCAACTATAACCTGTCAGACCCCCCTGCCCCCAGGAACCAACATGTGATCTCATTTAGATTTTTTGACAACAGTTTTCATATAATACCTTCAACTTAGACCTAAATCCTGTATGTCACTGTTGTAAGGAGGAAAGTAACTCTCAATAGAAGCATTGAGCAAGTCTCCCTTTTTCTTAACCTGTATGTTTAATATCTGCATTGAAAACATCTTAGGAACTTCAGCTCTGCCTCATAGTGTCTAGTCTTGAAATTCTTTTCTATGCAGAAGCCCAGAACCTGCGTTGTCCTGGGTCCAGATACCAGAAATATAATGGACTCCTTGGGCTTCTGGATGGCTGTGTGGAGTTAGGCTACATCTCTGCTCGTATTGACATCACTACTTCCCATAGGGCGAGGTTTTTCTCCTGAAACGATAAGACTAACAATGGTCCCACATGAGGAACCATTGCGGGGCTTAAATGAGGGGGTATAAGAAATTGCTTAGCAAAGAGCTTAGCGTATGTTAAATTCACAATAGAAGTATCTGAACACACTATCAGATGTGTCTCTCCTATGCTGCATTTTGTCTTCAGTACCACCAGGAGGGACGGCAAAAGAAAAAAGGGCATAGAAAATTGAAAGCAACAATTCTTGACTTTGGAGTTTCAAAAGCATAGGGAATCTGTGCTTCAAAAGGCTCTGCCCTGGGGCCAGCATTCCATGCTGCGGCTGAGAGAAAGTAGGAGTTTCCTTTTCCTTGCCACACAGCACAGACACTAGAACAGCAAGAGTTATTAGGAGTCAGATTCTGGTACAGACCCCATACAAGGGCCCCTCTTTTGTGATTAGCATCTATATACTATAGTCAAGACACATCCCAAGGTTGGATCGACTGCAGAAACCTAAATGAACACAGGATAGTTCAGAGCAGAGACAGCTGCATTGCCTTCTCTGTCATAGGGGAAAAGCAACAACCCTCAGTTTTCTCTGTGTTCCCTAGTTTGTTTCTATTTGTAAATTTGGATAAGACTTTACCAAACAATGAGACCTTGCCAGCGATCCCACTCACAAATTCTGGGTTAGCTCTGCCTTTCATTGTCTTTCAACTATTTTATAGCTCTATAAATTGCACTATACTGGGAGTAAGGCCAATAATTCTTAGCCATAGAAATGCAAATTGTACCCAGTCAGATGAGCTGACTATTGCTCTGTGGATATTGCCAACTTGATATATATTTGTAAATTCACTTTAGCCTTCCTGATGGTCTGTAACTGTGCCTGTCCTTCTGAAATTTCCATAGAAAGGGCTGCAACATGTGGTCATTTTCACTTTTAGTGGGAGTCATCAAATCGTTGCATTCGTTTGTCAGAGTGGCCTCGTAAAATACCATACAGTTATCTGAATGGAAAGGAGTCTCAATTCTGGAAACTGAAATCCAGAGAACACAGGGTAGACAGTTAGGTTTCTTCTGAGGCCTCTGGATTTGTTTACTGATACATATTTTGTCTTCTTTGTGTTCACATTGTATTCCCATACCCTCAGGTATTATTGGGGAAGTCATGGTGCCCTCCTGGGTTCTTAGTCTCATTGATAAAATAATTTAAGGAGAGATTCAAAGGAAAGCAGTAGGAGAACTCCATTGGAGTTTACAAGAAAAACCCCAAGGCTGACAAACTGTAAATTTGGTCCGGTATCCAGAGAAGAAACAAGGAGAAGAGAAATAAAAAGCCATGCTTTAAAAAATTTATTTATTCATTCATTCACTTTAAATCCCAGTCATTACCCCTTCCCTCCTCTCCTCCCAGTCCCCCTACCTTTCCCTTCCTTCTCCCCAGTTCCTCAGAAAAAGGGAGCACCCCTAAGCACCCTTTAGTTCATTAAGTCACACCAGGATTGAGTTCACCCTCTTTCCCTGTGGCTTGGCAAGGCAGTCCTGTCAGGAGGAAGTGATCAAAAGCAGGCAACAGAGTCCATGTCAGAGACATCCCCCACTCCCCTGCTAGTGGACCCACACGAAACCTGAGCTGTCCATTGACTACATCTATGTAGAAGCCCTAGGTCCAGACCATGCATGGTCCTTGGTTGGTGCTTCAGACTCCAAAGGACCCTCTGGGCCCTGGGTAGTTGACTCTGTTGGTCTTCTTGTGTCCCCTCTAGGTCCTTTTATCCTTCCTCTCACTTTCCCGCTATACACCCTATGCTTATGCTTTGCTCAATGTTTGACTGTGTGCCTCAGCATCTGTCTCTAGGTGTTGCTGTGTGGAGCCTCTCAGAGGACAACTCTGAAAGGCTCCTGTCTGTAAGCATAGCAGAGTAGTGTTAATAGTATCAGGGATTGGCTGTCTAATAAAAACTGCATGATACTGGCATAGAAATAGACTGGTTGATCAATGGAATTGGATTCAAGACCTAGAAATAAAGCCACATACCTACAGACACTTGATTTTTGACAAAGGAGCCAAAACCACACAATGGAAAAAAAGTCAGCATCTTCAACAAATGGTACCAGTCTAACTGGATGTCTATAGGCAGAAAAATACAAATGATCCATATTTTTGCTCTGCCCAAAACTCAAGTCTGAGTGGATCAAAGACTTCAACAAAGTACCAGATACACTAAATCTGTTAGAAGAGAAAGTGGGCAAGAGCCTTGAACTCATTACCACAAGAGACAACTTCCTGATTAGAACACCAACAGCTCAGGCTCTATGCTCAACAATTAATAAATGAGAACTCATGAAATGGAGAGGTTTCTGTAAGGTAAAGGACACTGTCGACAGAATGAAAAGGCAATCCACAGATTGGGAAAAGACCTTCACCAATCCTACATAAAACAAAGTACTAATATTCAATGTATATAAAGAATTCAAAACACTAAACACCAAAAAACAAAATAACCCAATTAAAATGTGGAGCACAGAGAATTCTCAACAGAGGAATCTCTAATGGCTGAGAAGCACTTAAGAAATGCTCAATGTCCTTAGTCATTAGGGAAAAGCAAATCAAAACAACTCTGAGACTCCATCTTACACCTATCAGAATTCCTAGGATCAGCAACTCAAGTGACAGCACATGCTTTTGAGGATGTTGAGAAAGCGGAGCACGCCTCCATTGCTGGTGAAAGTGCAAACTTGTACAACCACTTTGGAAATCAATTAGCTCTACCTCAAGACCCAGTCATATTGATTGCAGAGTCATGTATATGAGCGTAGTTTTACACTGATTATGTATTCAAATGCCTTATCAGTAAATACTCACATCCAAGACAGTGGGGGTTAGGTCTTCCACATAGAAATTTTGATTGACAATGCTGTGCACACCACAATACACTTTTATAGAGAATTCTTTAATACTTGGAAGTGCTAGCTTCCCAAGACAGATTTACAAAAAAATATATCCAAACTATCCTAAGGCTGGGATGCCATTAAAACAAAAGATGATGGATCATTTCGCCTAGTATATACATTTTCTCTAGCTCCCACCATCTGCAGGGTGAACATCTTTTTTTTTTTAAGTAACATATTGCTGCAGTTCCACTTTCACATTCAATCAGCTACCATGGAAAGAATGTGAAGCTTCTCATCTCTGAACAGTGATGTAGCCATGCGTTTCTATGAATATGCAGAATGGAGGAAAGTGTGTGCTGGGTTAAATTAGAGATAAGGTAAGTTGAGGACTTCAAAGAGAATTATGAAAATAATGAAAGGTTAGAGTTCCAGAAATCCAATATTCAGCTTTTCCTGGGGCACACCCCACATGACAACCACTGTCTAGGATTGTCCCTGCTACAGTGTGTGTGAAATGAAATTGACAGCACAAGAGCACCTCAAAATGATAGCACAAGCAAAAAGTCAAGGCACCGACAATCTCTTCTAAAGCCTACTGGTTCACTCTCTGCTACGGTGGACTCCAGAAGTTTCTAGTGATGTGGCAAACAGATCTGGAAAATGATCACTTTTATCCATGTTTAAATGTCAATGGCTCTTGTTTCTTGTTTCTGGAATTGCCTACTTTTTCATTGTCTGATTCCCCATCTATTCTTTTTTTTTTTTTTTTTTTTTTTTTTTTTTTTTTTTTTTTGGTTTTTTGAGATTGGGTTTCTCTGTGTAGCCTTAGCTGTCCTGGACTAAGTTTGTAGACCAGGCTGGCCTCGAACTCACAACGATCCACCTGCCTCCACCTCCCAAGTGCTGAGATTAAAGGTGTATACCACTACCACCTGGCTTTCCCTATCTATTCTTAGGATGCATGTTTCTGGATTCTGGATACATTGATCTTGTCTTTTATACTCAACACTATCTACCCAGAAGAATGGAAATGGTTGGAATATGGAGTATATAGAAAATTTCTTGGAAAGATACCCCATTTATTCTGAACTTTCCACAAGGCTGTTTCATTAGAATTGCAATGATTGTATCACAGGTCTAGAGCCACATTACAGTTTGTCTTGGACTATTGTTAAGCCCCTTAATAGCTATTCCTTGCCCACCTCTTTGTCTGAAATTTGAATCCTTGCATCTACCAGGTGAAACCTTTTGGAATGTATTAACCTAACAGGATACTAGCTTCCACCAAAGACAAAGCCAATAGTATTATCAAATAGCAGAAGAGGCTTGTGGCAGAGACATCACTGCTTTGCTGTAACTCACCTACCTGATATATCTACCAATGTTTTTCAAAAAGTCTACTGATTTATGGTTTTCATTGTTCTCTTACTATAAAATGTCATGAAATCATTACCATGTGGTAATGTGGAATTTGGGGTAATCTGAACCTTTGTTCCCTGGGCCATGGTCACTCATATTTGGGTCAGAATAAACTATTTTAAAATCTATTTTGAAGTGTGGTGGGCTTTTGTTTGTTTTTTGTCTTTGGTGTGTGTGTGTGTGTGTGTGTGTGTGTGTGTGTGTGTGTGTGTGTGTGTAGGTACTCAATACCTATATTCAAGTGGAAGTGGAACATAAGAAAACCACCTAACATCATTGGGTGACATTTTACTTAGTTAAAATTGGTGGGGTAGCAAATCCCTAGATGGTGTTCCTGCGAGGGATGAACATAAGATAATATTTGCAGTAACAAAACATAGAAGAACCCAGCAGGACTTTTTGCAGATGCTCTGTAGTCCTTCTGCAATTTAACATTTGTCCAAGAGTCTACCAAACACTTTCATACATTTAGCTTTCAGTTTAGGTTCTAGTTCCAGACCTTTTATAGCTAACTCTTAAGAAAATGTGAAGGCTTTCGTGGGACATGCCCCTTGGGCTAGTATGCAGATGACTATAATCTGTCTTAGCTGTTACTCTTAATATCTACTCAGTAAATGCTTGTTAAGTAAGTGAATGAACCACTGGCTTTTTGTATTGTTTTGTTGTTGTTTGTTTTTACAAAGCATTACACTCCTCCTTCAATTTCGCCTTTCAGTCTAGAAAACTTCTTTTTAAAAATGGAATTCTGCTCTGATCACAGATATTAATTTCCTTTTGTGCCTTGATGAGATGATTCCAGAATTTGACAAAGGCTCAACAGCCAAATGGAAGTTGCCAATGTGCAATAATTTGCCAAAGCCCATGTGCTTCAAGAAGACACTCCTGGATGACCTCTGAGGAATGACAGTTGTATAAGTTCTGAGGGCTGCTAGCCATGACAGCAGCTTCAACATTGGGAGGTGGACCAGGGGAATGCCTTCTTATATCTCTGAAATGTCCAGAAGGCTTCTGCATTACAATTTCAGCTGGTAAGGGTTCTACAGAAAGCCACAACTATTGAAGAGAAAACCTTTGAGAGAGGGCACCAACTTCTTTCACTCTCTTAAGTGTCTCAGTGCTAGAAGGACACAGCAGACCAGCATTGTTGTGGCTGAATGGACATGACATGTTATGTACAATAAAATCTGGACTCTGGTTACTTCAGTGTCTTTTATTTTGTTTCTCTTCCTACCCTTCTGTCATGCAAACAAAATGGATATATGTGGCATAACATTGAAATTGGGAACTTGGAGAGTAGGGGAGGGAAGAAGGGAGGGAGGGAGGGATGGAGGGAGGGAGAGACAGAGAGACAGAGAGAGAGAGAGAGAGAGACATAGACAGACAGAGACAGACAGAGAGAGACAGAGTGAGACAGAGAGAGACAGAGAGAGACCGAGAGGAGAGAGAACACAAGCCTATCTTTTCCTAACATAAATGACTTCCACAAAATTCAAGGTCATTTTTTGTTTTAATTAACTGTTTCCTCTGCTTTAGAATCACTCTCAGGAGAAACTTAAAATCCTCAAACTTCACAATACTCGAATTCTCCTGAATCCCTTTATGCTGTCTTTCATTTGCACCAAACATGGTCACTCCCTTAATTTTTTACAGGGCTTTTTAAAGTGGAAAAATCCATAAGAGGCAGCCCCTACACACACACACACACACACACACACACACACAATCTATCTATCTATCTATCTATCTATCTATCTATCTATCTATCTATCTATGTCCTGTGTTTCTTTAAAGGCATTAAGGACTAATCTAATAGCTTCAAAAGTGTTTCCTGAGAACCAGCAAAGAATCTTCAGAAAGTGCATTAACTCTTCCAGGTGAAGCTTGGACAGTGACCTCCATGCTTCGTTAGATGCCAATACCTATATGTAGCACTGAGATTTGAAAAGGTCAGACAGATGTATGAGGGATTTCTTTGTGTTTTTCTCACTGTCATTGGAATTGAGAGGTATGCTAATTATTTTTTTTTCTGAAATTAGTTCTCTATAAGAATACCCTTTCCTCAAGGAATTGAAGAAAGTTTTCAACTTTAGATTAGAAGTTACCTACGAATATTGAAGTGAGAAATCAGAAAGAAAGCCTTGAAATCTTTGAGTGACTCAGTCCTTTGTGGGTTCTGCAACCACAAATTTAAGAAATCACAGTTGGAAAATAATTTTAATTGCTTTTGTACTGAACATGTACTGACATTTTCCCTTTGTTGTTATTCTTTACACTATAGAGCATAACAATTATTTACAGAACATTTGATTTGTATTAAGTATCCTAAGCAAATCAGAAATTCCTTAAATTATGTGAGAGGACATGTTTAGTTTTTATGTTTTAGTCTATGGTATTAGACACCATAGGCTTGATCATCTGCAGGTTTTCCCATCAGTTGAGGTCATGGAACCAATTCTTGACAGATACTTTCAAACATCTACAGATTGTTCATTTGGGACTCATGATGGAGCCCTGTCAAGTTGTAAAGTCATCAGGGAAAGTTCAGAGAGTGCCTTGTCAGCTTTGTATTTGAAGAACCCATAGGAATGAGATTCTCTTGATTTTCTCACAGATAATTCAAGATAGCTTTGGAATAAATAACTGATTCAATAGCCCGGAAACAGAGGAAGAAGCGGGCCTATGTTAAAGGACTTGGCACATGTATTCCTGTGAGGGAATGTATAGTTTTCAGAATACTCTGGGTTTGCTTTTGTTTAAGTGTGGTAAGGTACATAGATGTGGACATTACATTTACCATGAAAGAAGTTTGCTCAGGTTCCTAGGAACAGGGAACAAGACATAGCACAGATAGTAACACAGGTGATCAGTGGCAGAGGGCTGAGAGAGGAAGCTGTGACCAAGGAAGAAGAAATTTTCCAGTGCTTTCTAAAACAAAAACAAAACAAAACAAAACAAAACAAAAAACCAAAGAAGCAACTGAAGCTGGAGGGTGGCTAGTCTGGAGAAGTTTGCTTGTCGTTGGTAGAACCTTTCTCTAATTGTCTGGTGCCTAGACTTGGCTGATTAGGGTAGATGGAGAGTGGCCATAAGTCAATATGGTTGGGTTGGACTTATGCATACTGAATGCATACTTACTAGAAAGTCATTTCTCAATGTAGAGAAAGTAATTAACCTTGGGAGAGGGGGATTCACATACAGAGGACATATAAACATGTATGTAGGCATGTGTGTGTAATTCTTACTCCATGTACATTAAATGATCTTCTTATTTTCATTTCAGTGCATTTGTGCTTTGGTAAACACAGGATTCCATTGATGCCACTATTCATATCAGACACTGCTCTTCTGTAACCGAGGCAAAGGTATATAGTCCAGGTCAAGGTAAAGTTTAGTTCCCAAGAAGCTGAATCTTGGAAGGAGTCCTAGGGATGGGAAGGTTGCTACTACTGACCCACTCTGATAGATTCATATGACAACTGTTAGCTTCAACTCTGATTTCTAAAGCTGCTTTGTGAATTGGCCAACCCAAAGTCCAGCTCTTTAATATGCCATTCATCTGAGATTCCTGTCCTACATTCAATCAGTCCAAAGACTAAAAACAAAAATAAATAAACCTGTATACCAGGTATAGCTGATTTCTGTTGCTCACACCCAGTGGTAAGAGGCCATGCAGCTGGTTTGGAACTGCTTACTTTTGTAGTGATTGAATTGAGTTGTTTGTTTGTTTTTGTTTTTCTGGTTATGATTTTCTATCCTCTATCATAGGGATAACATGCAATGATTATATAAACACATGGATTTTATTGGAACACAGATGTTCTTTCTATTGCTAACAAAGTAACATGCTCGGTCTCTCATATTGCAGACAGTGTGGCTTCTCATGATCAGTGACAAAAGCTTGCCTCTGAAACCTCAGAGTGGAAGGCTAGACCCAAAGACTGACTTTCAGACTTCATCACTCACTGAAGACCGATACCAGACACAAGCTCTCCTTGCTCTCAACTTCTTTTTAGAGGGCTCAATGACACTTAAGGGACTGAGTTGGAAAGGTTTACACAAAAATTACTTTCTGGAACTTGTGGCCATGGCAACCAGAAGAGCACTACATCAATGGCTACTCTGGCAGCTACCAGGACATCCAGTTTTTGTCTCTTGACATTATAGCAGTTCAGGCCCTCTAAACCAGATGCTTCATAGCTGTCTGCCCACAGGGTCTGTGCACAGATGTTTTTGTAGTTCGTAGATACATGAAGGAGCCTTGTTCTCTGGTCAGACAATGGCTGAATCAGGTCTTGGGGCAGAAGGCTTTTGACAGCTTGAATGAATGCCAAAATGACAAGACGACAACTAACAGCTTTAGGAGATGCGCTCAGTTGTGTTGAATTCTGTTCTTTTATTACTCCAGGGAAAAAGTGAGTCCTTTGTCACATACAGGGGCATTTCAGAGGCTGAAGAAAGGCTGCCGAGCCTCTTACTGCTTGAAGGCATAATAGATGAGGTAAATCTAAGCTGTGAGATGGCCCTTTTCAAAATATGGTCTTTTGAATGATGAGTTCTGATACCTTAGAAGCAGATATTGTCAGCAGGCTGGGTCTCAGGAAAGGAGAGAATAGTTTGATTTTCTTCCCCTTTGTCCCCAGTGCATTTCCAAAGAAAACATTTATTAAAGTCAGAAAGGCAAACATGAATCTTGAAATCCCCATGTTTCAGCAAAGGTAAACACAAAATTCTCTATGATGCAAACACACCAGAAGTATTAGTTAGAGCTGACTGTATGGTTCTGGCTTGTTGCCAGAAAACAGACATTGGAAATATTTTTATACCAATCAAGGAGATTACATCAAAGCATAATTAGCCTCAGACACCCCTGGGTGGGGGTGGCTTTCATCTGGTGCTTCAAGTTCATAAACAACTTAGTCCCTGCATGCCACAGCTCCATGAAGCAAGATGATTACCACCCTGAGTTATGTTCTGTAGCTCTGCAAGTTAAGTCTCTGTGTGTGGGAGTCCAGAACACTCTGTTGCACTTTAGCAAGGTCTGTTTCTATTAACCTTTTGTTCTTTTCCTCCTTAAATAGGAAAGGCAAAAATGTGTCCTAGATGAGCAATGCTAGCCCAAACTTTTCAACCTACATATCCTCAACGACTTTGAATGTTCTGCAATCCCCTCTGTGCTACTTGAATGCATTACTGCATTTGACCTTCTGCTATCCCTCAATCACTCTCATGCTTTAGGTTTAAAAAATTCAGATACACAGTCTCTCTCTCATTTTCTTCAGTTGGCTGTGCAATGAAATGTCAAGTTTAGTGGCTGTAAGGGTGTGTATGGGCTGGCTTCTGCTGTTTATCTTGTGTACATCACGTCTTAGTATTTCCTAACTCACACAGTTCCCTTATTCTATTTTGAACTCTCTGGGCATAAATCTACAACCTTGGCCTTGTTATTGGTTGTTTCACTTGTGTACAATCTGGAATGACAGTAGCTGAAAATAAATGTTAAGTTCCAGGTCAAGGACCTCAGTCATATTCACTACTCTCTATTCACTCAACAAATGACCAATGAATAAGTACCCGCTTCTATAAGTCAGTTTGGCGAATCTAGCTGATGCATAAAAGTCATATTCCTGCTGTAGGGCAGACAACATTTACTTATGAGTTAGACTAAATCCAGAATTCTAATTTATAAAAGATATATTTGATTTTTGTTTATGGGTATGTTCATGTCCCACAGTTGTTCAAGTCTCCACAGAGGCTAGAAGAGTGAATAAAATTCTTTGGAGATGAAATTTACAGGTGGTTGTGAACTTCCACGTGTAGATGCTGGGAACTGAACTTGGGTCCTCTCTAAAAACACCAAGCACTCTTAACCACAGAACATCTAATCCTCAGCCAGAATCTAATTCTCAGTAAATATCACACATTGTTTTTCTGTGAAGCTTCAACCATACCAATATTTTTTCTTTTATTGGAAATAGAGCTTTCTTTCACACAGTATATTCTAATTATGGCTTCTCCTCCTTCTCCCCCTACTTCTCCCAGTTCCTCTCACCTCCCCTTCCATTCAGACTCACACCCTTCCCTTCTCACTATGAAAATACAGGCAAATAATAAATAATAATAAAATAAAATAAAGTAAAATAAAACAAATTCAGAATAGGACCAAGCAACCAAACAAGAAAAAAAAAATCCAAAGGAAACTACAATAAACACATAAAGATGCAGAGACCCAAGTTTGCTCATATAAGAATCCCATAAAAACACAAAACTGGACGTTGTAAGATATATGTAAAAGATCTGTAAAGAAATAACCTGACAACACTATGAGACAGGGACTCTCCAGAGATACCACTGTGTTCCCTTTGTGTTGGTCTTCTTCTGTTGGGCATGGGGCCTGCCCTTAAGAGTGGTTTGTGTCCACGGTGAGACTCCCTCAGAGAAAGCTACTTTTTTATTTGCAGGTGACCACAAATTGTAGATAGCTTCTCGGTTAGAGATGCGGCATTTACCCATGTTTCCGTCAACTCTAGGACCACATGTGGTACAAGCTAGTGCAGGCCCTATGCATACGGCATGAGTCTCTGTTAGTTCGTGTGTGTGTGTGCCAACTCTGCTGTGTCTAGAAGGCTTTGATTCCTTGGGGTCATTCATCCTCTCTGGCTCTTACACTTTTTTTTTTTTTACCACTTCTTCCACGCAGTTCCCTGAGCCCTGAGGGGAGGGATTTGAGGGAGACATCATTTTAGGGATGAGTGTTGCAAGAGCTCTCACTCTCTACATATTGTTTAGGTGTGAGTCTCTGCTTTAGCTCCTTCCTATCTTCTGCAGGAGGAAGCTTCTCTGAAATGATTGCTCAAGACATGGACCTATGAGTCTGGAAGAAAACCATTAGGAGTCCTTTTATTGTTATATTCTGTTAGCAGAATGGCAGTATTTGATTATAGCTTAGGTCTCTGTCCTCTTTAGTCTCAGGTTCTTGGAAACTCAAGCAGTATCAAGTATGGATTCCATCTCATGCCAACTTGAATTCATCTTTTGAATATGTGATAAGAAAAAATGAGGTGCCAATGAATTAGGACATGGTGTTCATAACCACATACATGAAAGCGTCTCAGACTTCTGTATTCCATAGAAGGGCCACACCTACACTGAAATGCTACAAAACTTCTCAGGTGAATAGTGAGTATCCATTGTTATGAATTCCCTGGGTCCCTTCATTGAGAAGCCCTCAAGCCTTGGAGCTTCTGGCTGGGAACTCTCCTTGATGAAGTAATTACAGAGTTTATGCTTGGTAGGACCACTTCTAACTATGATGACTAGTCCTCCAACCTAACCATCATTTCTGTCATTTTTGAAGAAACACTAAAAAAAAAAAGTCACTGTAGATTCCCTACTCACTGCTTGATCTATTCTTATTACTGGGGATATAAAAACCAAGCCCTATCAGCTTACCTACAGAATCAGGGAAAAAGTCTTTTACCCATTAACCTTAATGGTTGCTTATTATAAATTCCAACTTAATAATAAAAGAAAAGGATATAAGATTGTGAAGGGTAACTTTGAACTACTAATTGAACCAGCAAGCCCGAAATGTCTGGGAGAAAAATTAAGTTTCTATAAGGGTCTATAATAATCATTTCTCCTACAACTTGAACTTCTAATGTCTTTGTTCCCTGGCCTCCAATTAATACTGAATGCTCAAGACTTACTTGGAAGAGCTGTGAAAAGCATCATCTGGAAATGGTATGACCAACATCTAATGGCTGCTATGTTGGGAATTGTGCTATTAAATATATATGTGCATCATCCAGGTATCACAAATCACCAAATAGAACACAACACAATTGTCTAAGAGAGGTAACATTTCCTTGCCATATAGATGAGAGAACTGTGCACTGCAAACATTTGTAAGTAGTCGAAGGCTGGGGAACTTCTAGTTATTGGGGTATAGTAAAATCCTCATGCTGACTACAGACAAAGATATTTAAACTACTTTTCCAAAGCTGCCTCTATTTTTGTTGTTGTTTTTTTTTAAAGACACACTTCATTGCTCTTCCGAGATTCTAAATGCAATCTTGGCCAAAGAGAAATAAAACAAAATAGTCAGTTTGTCTGGAAGTTACCTCTAAAATGAAATAATTAACTCTATTGAGTTTAATCAAACTCTATCAAGTTGAATGCAGCAATGGCTATGTTTTCCCCTTAAATATCTTTCCATATGTTCTTCTTCCTCTAGCATATGGTATTGCTGAATTTAAGACCATCTTCCAGCCTCTAGTGAAAAGAAATTAAGCGTCTGGATGAATCTAAAGCCTACCACATGTCTGAAAGTCCATTTTACTAAGACGTTGTTCCTGGTGTAGTCATTCATCCAAAACCATAAGAGCTGTATTAATTGCTTCTGGGCTCCGAGTTCATCCCTTCGCCTGCTCTGACTTATGACTACCATTAGTAGGCTTAATGTGGTCATGGCATAGGCAGCCAAAATTCTGTCTATTAAAAAAACACAAAATAAAGTCATATGGGAGCTGTGCACAGGGAAGAAAGGCTCTTAAGTATTATTGATGAACTAATTAGCAAATGTTTATAAAGATCCTTGATGATTAATATATTATAGATATTATATTGTATTTATATGATTGGTTTGTTGATAGCAGATAGCTGGGTGGTATGAAATGGACTTCTTTTTTCATAGAGTGATAGATGTCATAGGAAATAGGCACAGAATTATGATAGCCTGGTGATTAAGGTGAAATATTATCTGGTTATCTATCTATTTTTCTATACTTAGAACAATCAAGGTGTTATGTCAAAACTTTTCTGGGGAGATGTAAAGAATGTCTACTCACCCCTGAAAGGAGCCCACAGCAAACCAAAATACGGATACCACCAAAGCCCAACCTGTTGAACCAAAGAGTTTTTATTGGGGTTTACTTATAGGAATATGGGTGAGGAGTTACTTAAGGAGCAGAAAGGTCTCAAAGAGAGCTAAAGCATCAAAGTTAACCCCAACATAGATGACAACTCACAAAAGTTGGAAAGCTGGAGCACATTTCACAATCTGTAGCAGCTCAACAGGTTCAAGAATTTCTTTTCCCTGGTATGTGTGGGAGAGGCAGGGGAGGGAGAAGGCCGGCCGGGAGTAAGTTGGTTTTACCCTCTTCCAGGCAGTTCAATTGGTCTTTGTTTCTTCTAGTATGGTATCTTTTGACTTCAGGCAGTTGGGCTTCTCTAGGAATTTTTTTTCCATCAGTCTTTACTATTTATTTATTCTTTGAAAGGGAGGAGCCTTGTGAACCTAGTCAGTTTCAGGATTTTTTTTCTGAAGCTATTTTGAGTTACTTTCTGTCTTAGGGAGCTTCCTAAGATGCATTTCATCTCCCTGTAGAACATCCTGTGTTTCATCTCCCCATAAACATCATGTTTTAACAAGTTTCTCTCCAATGTGAAGTATTTTAATTTTAAAAGAAACTGCTACATGACATAAGGAAAATAATTAAATAGATCAGTTGTTCATTTTTCTAGAGATAAATAACTTAGTGTTCTGTCACTTTTTAAACTATACAGAATTGAGTTTTATACTTTCACCACTCAGTTACAAGGAGTATATAATAGGGTACACAATGAAAGGTAGAAAAAAACATATCCTTTCTGCTTCTCCAATTCTTCCCTTTAACAGAGAAGCTTTTGTGTGTTCTATGTGCTAAAATTATCATTGGACATGACTTTAAAAATTTCCATGAAAACTAACTCAGTCATGGTTATTGACTATCACTGTATACAACACACAAATTATTATAAAGTAAGTACACAACATATTAAGGATGATAAGCCAAGCATGGTAGCATTCACATGTGTATGTACCCATGTATATATAAGAACTATGGGGCTAGGAAGCAAGATGGAAAATCAGGCAACATTATGTGCTCATGCAGTACAAGTGGGACAGTGTGTTTGGTTGGTAGCTTAAGTGATTTAATTTTCCTATTTATCACAATTACATGAGGCGTGTGTTACTTCGCTCTGTTTTAATGCCACATTTTGTCTCAGAGTGGACAGTTCCTTCAAACACCAATGTGTTAGTAACTGACAAAGCCAAGATAAGAGCCTGAGATATTAATGCCACCATTCATTATCTTTTACTCAATAGGAAGCTGCCTAGACGTGCTCAAAGTAAGTATGAACACAGTACAAGACTTTGAAAGGTGGATTCAACTTTGAGTAAGAATGCTTGTATTAAAATAAGTGATTTATTCAGATTCAAAGAAAGCTACAGTTCTGATATAAGAAGACAGATTAGGGTCTGTTTATGACAGGCAAACAACAATACATGTTTTGGTAGCACAAAATGACGTATTCTTATATGACTTTAGGAAATACAAGACTTGTGTATGTGTGACAATGAAGATGAATACATGAAAGAGAAAGATTTTGCCTAGCTTTTTAAATTTCACTGCCCCCCCACTAAGATTTGTATGAGTGGTTCTCAGTACATTATAATTAGTATCCATACAAGAAAAGGGAATTAGACACAGTCCCATCTGTTGTAGATAAGACAAGGCAATGGCAAGTTGCATAGATGTTCATCTGAGAAGCAGAGAAAGACAGATTGGATCTTTCTTACCACAGTCCGCAGAAGAACACAGTCCCCTGATATCCTGATCTTGGAATTCTAATCTACAGAAAAAAAATTAAAATAAATTTCTGTTGCCAAATTAACCTATTTTGGTATTTGATTTAACACAAGCAGTAAAATGTGATAATATGATGGCCACCTCTTCCAAGGTCCCACTAGAAACAAAATAAGACCCTTCTATTATAGGACAACACAACATCAGTACCTCCCAGCCATAGTCTAACCTCATCATTCTAACTTTCATCCATGAATAGTAATCTCATTGTCTCATTCATGAGTGGTAGCTTGGTATTTTAAATTTTTCTACAGTCCTCATCTGGAAACCCTTCTTATACCAAATATTGGGACAAATCAAGACACCTACATTTATCTCTTTGTTTATATAAATGTAATCACCCTGTTCCACTTCCATTCATCTTCATTTCATGTATTTCTTTTAACTTCTATCCTTTCAAAATACTATTTAAGATTTAGCCCTCTTGCTCATATTTTATGTGGATCTCGTATCCTTGGATATAATAAATATGAATATTCTTGAATATAACAGAAATAGTGGCTTATGATGGAGTTTTTATTTTTATTTTTTATTTTAAAAATGTCTTCTTCTTCTTCTTCTTCTTCTTCTTCTTCTTCTTCTTCTTCTTCTTATTTATTCACACTAAATTCCGATTTTAATCCCCTCACTCTTATCTTCCTGTTCCCACTAAATAGCAATAGTGAAGAGCTATCAGGGTAGAAGTTTGGACAGTGGAGGAAATGCACGGCAAGCAAAGCTGGTCATTTGATACAGTGAAACACCTCAGGTAGTAGTCCTTGAGAAAATAGGTCAGAGTTGATATGGTCCCAGTGTCCGGAGCATGGAGTGAAGTGCAAGTTTCTGGTTTTCTTTTTTGGTTTTCCTTTAATAATTAAAAAAAAAATCCTCAGTTGTGTTATCTGATGTTTTTCTGGAAACTGTTTTGTGAGAGGGCTTGCGATGTTTTGCTGAAGACTGACACGTGAAAAGGTATGCGACATTTAGAAAGAATATAACTAGACCCCACAGATGCTTTTCATTGCTGGGCCATGCAATGCTTCATTGCTCTTTGCTGGTCTTCCCTTCACAGAGAGCAGCATTTCAGAGAACTTCTCCTGGGATGCCTGCCAGAATGCACTTTCGCTGACTCGTGCTAACTGGGCAGAGCCTTGTTGTTTCTGCTAGATAGTGCCACCACTACGGATTTGTGTTGTTATTATTTGGTGTTTTTTATTGGACTGGACTGTGGCATCCTGACAAAGGAAAATGAAACCGGCCCGAGAACTACATCTAAACAGCTCTACAATCCCTTCTTCCTATTAACATTTTTCTCCCCTTTCTCTGGTCAGTTGGTTTGAAGTGAAATTGAAGTGTTTGAGAACCATAACTAAAGTAGGTTTTGAAAAATCTAAGTCTACAATGGAGACTTCCAGTGTTCTAGAGCTGAGCAAACTCCAGTGGTAGAGTCCAGGACTGGGAAGAAACAAGTCAGGAAAATCACATTTCTTTCAAAGCTCTACTGTGAACTTCAGAGAGAGGGCAGCAGCCGGTCTTTATTTCAAGCAAAATGGCAATATTTGGGGGAGTCATTTGTTTAGCCCCAATAACCCTTATTCAGAATTTAGGATTATTTGTACAAGATCATTAACCCTAGAATATTCAGTGATAACTCAGATATAATGCATGAGTAAGAATGTGTAATTTGTACCTTGCAGAGTTACTGAGCCCTCTTTCTGTCTATCAGTGACAACAATGTTCCTGTTCTAACCACCGACCACGGGCAGTGTATAATTCAAGTGCAGTAACTATCAACTTTATTTTTTTAAAACTACTGAAATCAAAGACCTCAGGACTATAAATCAGATCAGGCTTTATGTACTTCAGCAGTGAACTGTCTTTCAATTTCTCTTGTTAAAAACGTTAAAGTCAAATTGTTTTGTTTTTATATTGTTCTATTCCAAATTAAATGTTTATTGTTTCTCTTCTACATTGGCAGCTTAATAAATGTAAAAATGTGTCAATGTTGTTTCAGCATCTAAAGTCCTCATGGAGGAAATAATAATAATAATAATAATAATAATAATAATAATAATAATAATAATAATAATAATAATATAAAGATACTTCATAAACATCTAGTGAAAGAGTAAAATAATTCAATGTCAGTTTTAGTAAAGAAAGGATGATGAAAATATTTCATAGAAACAGATTAATTAGCTAGAATTTGGGCTTGCATTTACAAGTGTACTTATATGTGCTTTTAAGCGCACTTACTTATCTAGATCAAAGCCATATTAATCATTGAAGGTGAGAATAAGTGTCAGAAATACAAAAAGGAAAAAAATATAGAAACACTAGGCTAAAACCTAAAGAAGAACTTATTTTGACTCAAAAAAGAATAATGTATTTTACTAATTTGCATGTAAATGAAAACATAATGGCTCCTCCTTTTTGGAAGTGAGACTATATAAAGACGGTGGGTGTCAATGTATTAATATCTTATTCTAATCATAGCATAATTTGGATTTTGAATCAAATGTTTTTCACTGAATAATCAAGTTGATATGCATTTAATTTGTTTCTTGCAGCAACAGCAGAATAGGGCAAAAAGCACAACTGTGTTCCCAGCATTCAGGATGCAGGAAATTCTTAGGTGCATCATGCATGAGCTAGTTAGGTGGAGCAGTGATGTGCTTAAAGATATGGCTTGCTATCTTCTTGAATGTACTAGTCCATAGTTCCAGTTGCTGGACAGACACTTTTGAATTATTCTATACTTTCCCTAGTGGGCTGGACCAAAGCTAAAGAAACTTTCCTTTTTTCATTCATTAATAAATAATTTAATTAATGCATTTACTTTATATCTCAATCACAACACTCCCCTCTTCCAAGTTTCTCCCTCTACACAAAACCCTCTCTCATCCTCTAAAGAGAAGATACCCTCCATGGGTGCCAACATGTCATGGCACATCAAATCTCAGCCAGACTAGGCACATCCTTTCCCACTGAGGCCAGACAAAGTGGCCTAGTTAAGGGAAAGTAATTCAAAGGCAGGCAACAGAGTCAGAGACAGCCCTCAGTTGTTAGGGGACCTATATGTAGAGCAAGCTGCACATCTGCTACATATGTGTAGGGGACCTAGATCCAGCCCCATACATGTTCATTGGTTGATGGTTTAGTCTATGTGCCCTTGATGCCCCACACCCACTCCCTCAATCCTTCTTGCCATTCTTCCATAAGGCTCCCCAAGCTCCTCCTAATTTTTAGCTTGTGGGTCTCTTCATCTGTTTCTATCTCCTAATGGTTGAGGCCTCTCTGAGGACAGGTATGCTAGGCTCCTTCCTGTCTATAAACAAAGCTGAGTATCATTAATAGTTTCAGGGGTTGGCCCTCTCCCATGGGATGGATCTCAAGTTGGGCTAGTCAATGATTGAACATATCCTCAATCTCCGTTCCATCTTTATCCCAGCACATCTTGTAGGGAGGAAAATTTTAGACTAAAGCTTTTGTGGATGGGTCAGTGTCCTTATCCTTTCACTAAAAGTCTCACTTGGTTTTAGGAGGTGGCCACTTCCCCCACTGCAAGGAGTCTCATCTAGGGTCACCTTCATAAACTCATAGAAGCTTCCCCACCCCAGGTCTCTGGCTTGTCCCAAACATGGTCCACCACTGATTTCCATTACTCTCTCAGTCCTCTCTCTCCCTTTTCACACATGTTCCCCTCACCCATGTTCCCATTTCAACCCGCTCTTCCACCCAGTTCCTTTCACCCATCCATCTAAGATATCTGTTTTATTTCCATTTCTGAATGAAATCCAAGCATCTTACCTTGGGCCTTCTTTGTTACTTAGTTTCTTTGGTTCTGTGGATTTATGGCATGCTTATTCTGTATTTTATGCTAATATCCATGTATAAGAGAGTACATACCATGTGCATCTTTCTGTGTCTCGGTCACCTCACTCAGGATGATATTTTCTAGTTCCATCTATTGCCTGCAAATATCATGATGTCTTAGTTTTTTAATAGCTGAGTAGTATTGCATTATATAAATAAACCACAGTGTCTTTATCTATTTTTCAGTTGAGGGACATTTAGATTATTCGAATTTCTGACTATGATGAATAAAGCTGCTATAAACATAGTTGAGTAAGTGTCACTGTGTCTTTTGGGTATATGTTCAGGAGTGGCATAGCTGGGTCTTAAGGTAGAACTATTCACAGTTTCACTAGATTGATTTCCAAAGTGGCTGTACAAATTTACACTCCCACCAGCAATAGTGGAGTGTTGTCCTTTCTTCACATCCTTGTCAGCATGTGCTGTTACTTAAGGTTTTTATCTTAGCCATTCTGATAAGTATAAGATGGAATCTCAGAGTCATTTTGATCTGAATTTCACTGATGACTAAGGATGTTAAGCATTTCTATTATTGCTTCTTGGCCATTTCATATACCTCTGTTGAGAATTCTCTGTTTAGCTTTGTTTCCAATGTTTAAATGGGTTATTTGGTTTGTTAGTGTCTATTATCTTGAGTTCTTGAATATTAGTCCTCTATTAGATGTAGGGTTGGTGATGATCTTTTCCAATTCCAAATTCCAATTGCCCTCTTCATGGTATCCATTGCCTAACAGAAGCTTTTCAGTTTCATAGAGCTGTTTCTTTGAGAAAGTTAAAAAGATAGATAAACCCTTAGCCAAACTAACTGAAAGGTAGAGAGACAATATCCAAATTAGTAAAATCAAAAAGGGGCATATTTCAATAGACACTGAGAATCATAAGGTTTCACTTCAAAAGTATGTACTCCCCCAAATTGAAAACTCTAAACAAAATAGACAATTTTCTTACTAGATACCACTTACTAATGTTAAACCAAAATCAGGTAAACAATTTAAATAGTCTCATAATCCATAAGGAAATAGAAGCAGTATTAAAAGTCTCTCCCCCCCCAAAATAAAGTCCAGGGACAGATGATTTTAGCACAGAATTCTACAAGACTATCAAAGAAGAGCAAATACCAATATTCCCCAGAAAATAGAAACAAAAGGAACATTGCCAAACTCATTCCATGAGTACACAGTTTCTCTGATACCTACACCACATAGACTCAACAAAGAAACAGAATTGCAGACCAATTTTCCTTATGAAGATTGATTCAAAAATACTCAATAAAATACATTCAAATTGAAAATATTGTTTCAATTTGAAACAAGAACACATCAAAAACATTACCCATCATGATCACATATGCTTCATCTCAGGGATACAGGGATGTTCAATATATGAAAATCCATCAACGCAGTACACCATATAAATAAACTGAAAGAAAACCCCCACATGATCATCTCATTAGATGCTGAAAAAGCCTTTGACAAAATACACACCCTTTCATTTTAAAAGTCTTGGGGGGAATCAGGGATACAATGCACATACCTAAATACCATAAATGCAATATACAGCAAACCAATATCCAACATCAAATTAAATGGATAGCAACTTAAAAAAATTTTCACTAAAATAAAGGACAAGACAACGCTGCCCACTTGCTTTGTATCTATTCAATATAGTACTTGAAGTCATAGCTAGAGCAGTAATACAGGTAAAGGAGATCAAAGGGTTACACATTGGAAATAAGTCAAAATATCACTATTCACAGATGATATGCTAGTATACATAAGTAAACTGCAAAATTCTACCAAAGAACTCCTACAGGTGGTAAAAACCTTCAGCAAAGTGGCTGAATAAAAAAATTAACTAAAAATTACAATCAGTAGCCTTCCTTTATACAAATGATAAACAGACTGAGAAAGAAATTAGGGAAACTACACCCTGCACAACAGCCACAAATAATATAAAATATCTTGGTATAATTCTAACCAAGCCAGTGAAAAACCTGTATGACAAGAACTTCAAGTCTGTGTAGAAAGAAATTGAAGAAGGTATCAGAAGCTCATGGATCAGTAAGATTAACAGTGAAAATGGACATCTTACCAAAAAACATTCTACAAATTCAATGTAATTCAAATGCATTTTTATAGACCTTGAAGGATCAGTTCTCAACTTCATATTAAATATGAAAAAACAAAAAACAAAAAAAAAACACCAACAGCAAGAACAGGGTAGCTAAAACAGTCCTATACAATAGAAAAACTTCTGGAGGTATCACCATTCCTGGTTTCAACCTATACTACAGAGCAATAGTAATAAAAAACACCAAATGTTGACATAAAAACAGGTTGACTTTTAACAGCAGAAATTCTGAGATGAAGACAAAACGGACCAATAACATGATGCGGATTGCTGATGAGACCTCAGCCTACTGTGTCTGAATAGTTTGAATTTCTAAGGTTCTGGTACTTATTCTTACCTGTGTCTTAGTGATATCAGGACTCCAGAGCTCCATTTTCTAACTCTACTCTTGAAAAATACTCTTATCCATGGATTGATTTGAGGCTCTTCCAGAGCAATCAAACAAACCTGAGCAGTTGCTGCTCTTAAAGACCGGAGTTTGATCCCCAGCTCCCAGACCAGGTAGCGTACAACTGCCTGTAACTTTAGCTCCAAAAGATCTACCGCCTTCTTCTGTACTCAGGTATTTACATACACATGCAAATACGGAGAGACACACAGACACAGATACACACACACACACACACACACACAGATAGACAAACAAATATTAGAATATCTTTTTAAAAATAACAATCTATTCTTGATCAGGGGTTTTCAAAACACTTGAGTTTCCTTAGACCTTCTCTGGACAAGGGCTCATTTTATGCCCCATGTGCCTTATTGTTTTCCCTTTCCTGCCTGTGGGACTGTGGTATTCAAGCTCTTGACTGGTAGGTTGTTTATTTCCTTCATGTCTTAAGGTGACAGGACACATACTCCAGACACTGGAAACTGTAACATAATATAAAGATTTATAGTCAGAAGAAGGGATGATACAGGAATGCCAAAATAAATAACACCTGGAGAGCTTGCTTGACGGTTCTAGAAATTCAACACTTTATTTATTCTCTATAGTTCCTTTGTTTGGGAAGATAAGGTGTTTTTCTATCATTTCCCCAGTCTCCTCAATAAACAAGCCTGTGAATGCAGTGTGTGGGTTGACGATGGAATATAGAGATGAGAATAATAGAGGAAGAAGCTCTGTGGCTCTTATCTTGTCCTTATTTGTTGTCTTTCCTTGCTGAACTGCTTGTGAATTTTTCTATGATTATTTTTCTCATGGCAAAAGTAAAGGAAATAAAGTGGCTTCTTTTAAATTAGATTCTAAATGGCCTCTTTCTACTAATTCAGCTCAAGCACTTACATTACATTCTAAGTATAAAATACACGAAGTAGGGAGAGGGCATGACCACTTCATAGACAATGTCATGGATCTTGTCTCTTATTTAGCCCCCAATTACTTGTGATTTAAAATAAAATAAATTATTGATACATTCAATTTCTAGGAAAGGAAAGCCAGGCAGTTTTTGCATTCGCAGTCAAGAGAAGAAATCCAAATGAGCTTTTGGACACTCTCAGTTAGATCATTGATTTTGTGTGCTTGGAGGCATTGTCACATTACACCAGCTTAAAA